>NC_041394.2:183246923-183601923 GCF_900747795.2 Erpetoichthys calabaricus
GTACCGCTTTTAAATTTTTATTAAGAAGAAAATAAAACGTTTTTAAATTGAGGGAAAATATACTAATAACAGTTTGTTAAGGATCTGTTTTTCTGTGAAGCTGCCTTTACTCGAGTGATCACTTCGACCTGACTTGGTGGCCAAGCATAAGCGTTACCTGGTAGGTAACCACCCATACAATCAGATTGTGAATCAGACTACGAATGCCATGAATGTAATTACACACTCACTGCACTTGCTTACGGTAATCGAACCTCGGACGTCAGCGCTAGAGGGGCTTAGCAGCGGTGAAGTATTGCTTTTAAATTTTAATTAAGAACAAAAGAAAACCTCAGAGGTTCGATTCCCGAAAGGGAGTGAAGTGAGTGTCTGGTTACCTACTAGGTAACGCTTATGGTTGGACAGCAAGTGACGTAACATCAGCCACGGTGCCTTCACTTGTGAGAAGCAGATCATAGAATGATTGAAAATAGTTTTGCATTTACCTTTTTAGTAAAAGGCGAGCTTTTAAGCCTGAGAAATCACCCCGTAAATGCACACGTTTAATTGCACGTGTTAATATGTATGCTTACACAGTATTAAAAGACACACAAAAATTAACGTCATTTACCATCAGCCACGGTGCCTTCAGTTGTGAGAAGCAGATCATAGAATGATTGAAAATAGTTTTGCATTTACCTTTTTAGTAAAAGGCGAGCTTTTAAGGCTGAGAAATCACCCCGTAAATGCACACGTTTAATTGCACATGTGTTAATATGTATGGTTACACAGTATTAAAAGACAGTGAACAACGTCAGTTACCTTTGTTCCCGCGTTTGATAAAAGGCGAGCTTTTAAGCCTGAGAAATCACCCCGTAGATGCACACGTTTAATTGCACATGTGTTAATATGTATGCTTACACAGTATTAAAAGACAGTCAAAAATTAACGTCATTTACCTTCGTTCCCGCGTTTGACTCGTGCTGTAAATCTCTTCCTTGTTTTTAGTTCACGTGATTACGTAGGAGGCGTGATGACGCGATACGTGACTCCGCCTCCTCCATTAGAGTATATGGACAAAAAATATGTTCCAGTTATGACCATTACGCGTAGAATTTCGAAATGAAACCTGCCTAACTTTTGTAAGTAAGCTGTAAGGAATGAGCCTGCCAAATTTCTGCCTTCCACCTACACGGGAAGTTCGAGAATTAGCGATGAGTCAGTCAGTCAGTCAGTCAGTCAGTGAGTCAGTGAGGGCTTTGCCTTTTATTAATATGTATAGATACACATTATTTCTGTGTTGCAATTTTTGGGGTTGCATATTTTTATTTCTATTAATTTATAATATGAAATTTAGGTCTGTGTGTTTCACCAGTATTATAATTTTATTGAAAAACCTTAACTCACTTAAAACCTCAACCACTTTTGGGAAAGGTGGAATAATTAAAATGTTTGTAGGAAAGTTCAATTAATTTTCCTTCTGAAATTTTCTCATATGATAAGTGGTCTTTATTCATTAACTGCAGTCCCGTCCTACCATCATATATCAGGGGTCTCCAACCTTTTATCCTCTGAGAGCCACTTTTACAAAATAAAAATGGCAGAGAGCTACTCATTTTTTCTAATGTTTATACTCATAGCTTATTTCAACCCAAACAAACTTAATAACCTTGTTTTGCCTAAACATTTACAAAATGTTGGTGTCCACAACTCACATTTTGCATTAAAACATCACTAAAAATATTTAGTTCACCTGCAAGTGCATTTCGTATGTCTGTATGCATTTTCTAGTGTATCTCACACTATTGAATTAAAACATGAATGCTGTCAAATATTAATTATTCATTTGTCATTTTGTTCCATGTCACTGTTTCACTTCACAAGAGTATTCACATGTCCAGTTGTATGTGTGATGTGTTTTTTAGTTAGTCAGATGACTGGCACTTCATGGAGTTAACAAGAGAGGTGTATGGTGGAGTGTAGCCACTTAGGTTCACTCTTATGGAGTTATTTAAATGCTCATCTGTCAGTCTTGTTCTGAACTTTAATTTCATGACATTCATGTCAGAAAAGGCAGACTCACAGAGGTATGTAGACCCAAACAAAGCAGACATTTTCAGAGCTGCTTGGTGAAGATTCTTATAGTTATCTGGCTCTACTAAGCTCCAGAAATGCTGAGAATGCTGTTGAAACTTTAACTGCACATTATTTTTGAAGGTTTACTAATATATAATATATAAAATCCAATGTCTGTTTGTCTGTCTGTCCGCTTTCACGAGAGAACTACTTCATGGATTTAGATCGGATTTTTTTCTATAATTTGCTTGAACATTCCTGTTGATTTTACGACTTCTCTCATTTCGCTATGTATCATAGTTTGCTTGCAGTACCGATTTATTTGCGCAAATCCGAAAAACACAAAGCAGGCCGGAGGGAGGGGCATTCCTCACTCACTCACCAGCTTCGGGGCGTGTTCCTTAACTCCGCTTAGCTAGCGAAAGAGAGAACAATTGAATTCAACTTTGTTTGATATTTAAAATAAAGTGTTACTTAGGTTTGAGTTTGAGTCCGGATATTCTCTTAAGTCTATGCCACATTGAAAAGAGATTATAATTCAGATTGTGGATCGTGATTTTGTGTTAAAAGGGTCGTGATATGATTTTTTTGGAAAGATCGCCCACCCCTAATTTGATTAATCAAATTTTCAAATTTATGTAGGATTCATTAACCCTTTGTAGAGATAGTTGGAAAGGGGTAGCTTGTGAGCGACGTGTTGGAAACCCCTACTTTACATATATATATTTTTTTTATTTATTTTATTAACATAAAATAACATTCCATACAAATAACTAATAATAAAAAGGTTTGGAACAAATCAACCCCCACCCCTGAGAAAGAGAGCTAGGCCAGCAGTGTAAAACTTTATGATAGTAAAAGAAAATAGATAAACTAATAAATGAATAAAGATAAATGGAGTAAAAGAGGGGAGAGAACCTACTTCCTCAATTTAAATACTTATTCTAAAATGTTATTGATTAGATCCTGCCAGGTTTTTAAAAAGATTTGTACAGATCCTCTAAGTGCGAATTTGATTTTTTCCAATTTCAAATAGTATATAATATGAGTTACCTACTGACTTAAAAGAGATGAGTTAGGATTCTTCCAGTTGAGCAAGATAAGTCTACGTGCCAATAGTGTAGTAAAGGCAATTACAGTTTGTTTGTCCTTCTCCACTTTAAGCCCATCTGGAAGAACACCAAACACAACTGTTAGTGGATTAGGAGGTATTGTGACACCAATGCTGTCTGAAAGACATTTAAAAATCTTGGTCCAGAATGATGTTAATTTGGTGCAAACCCAGAACATGTGACCCAGTGAGGCTGGAACTTGATTGCAGCGTTCGCAGGTTGGATCTTGCTCTGGAAACATTTTGGACAATTTTAAACGAGAGAGATGCGCTCAATATATAATACATATTCTGTGACTTTATAATGGCCAATGAGATTTTCTACACTGTGGTGTGCTGGGCTGGTAGCAATACTTTAAGCGGGGCCCGCCGAATCAAATAAAGTAATTAAAAGGGCAGGCTCCATTATAAGATGCACCCTGGACCCCTGGAAGTTCGTAGCAAAGGAGAGAATTAAAACAAACTGAGTGCCATTATGAACAATGCCGTCCGTTGCCTCTCTGATGCACTAACAAAGAGGAAATTCAGCCAAAAATTTATTCAGTAGAAGTGTATCAAGAAACGTGACTGGGGCTTCAAACGCAACAAAGGCAACAAATCTGTATAATGCCTCACTGTGGTTGCTCTCTTATCTTTAGCCCAGACATTAGTTTTCTTCTCTTTTGTAAATCATTGTGTGCATTTGAGGGGGTTGTTGTTGCTTCTTTTAATATTTCTTGAGCTTATGTAAAAAGCTAAATATTCCTCTTGCGACAAATCTATTTGTCTAATGGCTATGCCAGATTCTAGAAAAAAAAATCAAAACCTACAATATTTTTTATGAGCACTGATGACTATTTCTTCAACAAAATAATGCTCTGGATAAGAAGATCATCTTGGTCATAAAAAGAAATTGTTTTAATGTGACTCTCTAGAACGTAAAACCTCCTGATTTAGGGACTAGAACTAAACTGTGTAATAAACCAGAATGTCAACTAGGTTGTTATTGTTCTTTTTTAACTGAGCTGAATACTTTTTATGGCTTTGGCACACTGAAATGAATGTTTACTTTATAAGGAACCTTTCACAGTAGGTACTTTCATAAAGTGATTTATAAACAAAATAAACAATCTCAATTTACTAACAAACCCACCAATTCAAAAGAAACGTGGCAACACTACTAAGTTGCATTACATGATATGGTGAAAAAATATTCATACATTCATTATACAGAATGTAGAAAATGTTAGGAACCAACTATAATTAATTAAAAAGCACAATCCACACTGAATAATACAAGCTGGCCAACTCTGAAACACAGTAAGCAAACTCTTACAAAACTTGAGGTTTTCATTGACACAATTTTCTTGTCCTCATAGCACTGCACTAAAAAAATCCAAAAGTAGATAAAACAATACAAAAATAGTTCCACACAAATCAAGCAACAATACGCTTAAACTCACTACCGAGAGCACATCTGGACTGCTGTGTGAAGCTCCGATCAACAAGCTACAAAATTGTCATACCAGATCTAGAAATGACACAAAGAGGAGCAATGTAGGTGTATTCCTGGACTAAACAGCCTGTCCTGCTGTAACTCCTACTGTAACATGCTGTTGAAAAATATGCTCATCTTCAGAAATTTTAAAAGTATTTGAATGGGATAAGTCTGTATGTTTAAATAGGTCATATGGATGTAAAACTTCCTCAGGTAACATATTTTTAGACTTTGCAAGGGGAAACTTTGATGCGTTTCTGTTAAAGGTTAAGAACTATTTTGAATTGGCTAAATGAGCACAAATTGCTTGCACAGCATGGGCAGTTTAACATATACTGTATGTATACCTAGTCAAATGGCAACATTTAAATGTCAAAAGAATGGTTAGAAACCAAACGACTCAGAATAATTCCATAAAAGAGACAGGTGCACCATTTTAGGAACTGAAACACTTTACACCATCTTGATTAAGATCAGACAATGAAATGACCAAAGCAGAAGGGGAAGCAGCATTGGAAGAACAATGAACAGAGAACACAGCTGCTAAAACATCCAGGTTGTATGGAGTGATAAGACAGATTCATTTCCTTTGCTCCTGCTTTTGGTATATGAAGAATGTAAAATCTAAAATGATTAAGTAATAGGGCTGTCAAATCGAACATTACTATTTCAATATAAATCTAATTAATTTAAAAAAGGTCTTAAATAAAGGCAAAATCTGATTGTAAAAGAACAGTTGTTTGTTTTACCTGCACTAATTTTGGCATGTGTTGTGCATCACTATACTTCCACGATCAACCATGTCATAATTTCGAATGCCTAGCTTGTTATCTTTATTAGTAAAACTTGCCTCCAGACCCCTTCACAACATAGTTCCTCTACCACCCTCCACCCCCCACAATCTCCCAAGTATGCTTGGAGCAGTTTATCTAAAAACGCTTTTCTGGTCCATCGGATTCACTAAAACCTGAGATCAACTGTGAAGACATTCTTATTGAGGCAAATGGAAAATAACTCATAATTCTAATTTTCCTTTTATTACAATGCTTTAAAATCTCAGCTTTGAAGAGCCAACGGGCTTTGTCCTATAATTAGTCTCGGTCTTATGTGGCTGCCAGTTTGAAACATCATCCCTAAAACAATGAGGTGAAATTGATAATTTTCTAAGTACACCTGTATTAAAATATTTCTCCATCTGTACAGAACAAAAAAAAGTAGGCAGATTATGTGGACTCTGACTTGATACCGTGATGATCCCATAAGCCACAAAGGAGTTGTTTTTCCGGGTCAGTCATCAGGTGATGGCAGGCTTTTTATTTTGAATCCCATGATACTAACTGTACCCTGTCGCTGCCCACTGGAAGCCTCCAAAATAATAAAACAAACCCGCCTTTGACCACCCTGCCTCTGGTCTACACTTTTACTTCACTCACGATTCTCACCCTCTTGCAATCTTACTAACTGACCTGCATTCCTCATGATTCTTATGAGGACAGTGAACCACAAAAGCCGCCATGAAAACAAGCTTAAACCCTTACGAGCCACACATGTACTCTGCTATGTTATTGTTAATTAATTTTTTTTTTTTTTTTCCACTTCTGGTGCCTCTGAAATCACAAAGTGCTTATGACAATGTTGCGTGGGACTCAGCTGGCGTCCTTGCGCTACAAACGTATTGTGAGATGCATTTAAGGAATAGTTGCTTGAGTACCGCATGTATTATTATTTTTTTTTTTTTACTGCTGCTGTTTGTTCTTGCTGTGCATTGTGAGGGTTGGCCGACAGTTTATTCCAGCCAATACCCCCAAGCTGCCAGATGGAGCCATCCCTGCAACATGGAGGGGCCCTGAATTCCAGCAGGGCATCATGGAACTTGGAGTCTTTCATCACAGCCCTTCTGGATACCGTGGGGGCCGCCAGGGGACGCTGCAGGGAGGCTCAAGGACTTGAATTTTCCATATAACCCGGAAGTACTTCCCAGTCACGGGGACAGAAGAAATGACGTACTTCCAGGTTGAAGAAAAGAAGGAGTTTGCGTCTGACCCAGAAGTGCTGGGAAATCACATGGACTGAGGGAAAGAAGCACTTCCGGGTCAAGAAATATAAAAGGACTATGGGAAACCCCAGAAAGTTGAGCCGAGTTGGGAGGAAGGGTGACTGAGCTGCTGGGAGTGGAGGATTGTGTATTGTATTGATTTATTAATTGTTTATTGAGTATTGTGGAGTGGAGGGTGCTTTGTGCACTGTAAATATTAAAATAAATAATATTTGGGCTTTTATCTAGTGTCTGACGTCTGGTCTGAGGGTTCAAGGGGACGACAGCGCCCCCTATCTGTCACAGCATCCATTACTATAATAATAAAGTATGCAAAAAAAGGCACAAGTATAATGCCAAGAATTGTTTACCTAAGTTAAAATATATTAAAATATTTACTTATTTTTAATTAGGTTACTCAAGCCTTATTTTTTGGCTAGTAATAGTTTAAACCTGCTCCACAACATGCCTTGCAGAGTTTTGTTGTGGTGTAGCAGTCTATTAGCCAATAAAAATGCTGTGAAGAAGCTGTCTGTTGTTACGGTTCTGCCTTTGTCCAGAAAAGACTCCATAAGCTTTATGACCACAGACTCAGAAAGACTTTGCCCTGGGTAGTAACTCCTAAACACAGTTCTTAACAAAATGTTGCCAGATGTCCAAAATCACAGCAAATCTGTTGTTTTTTTTACACATTTTGCACAGGTGTCTTTGTTATCAAAGCGGAAATGCCACAGGATAGTCTGATAGCGATCACAGGATATTGTATCTTTGATTGCCGGTACAACAAATAGTTCTGAGCAGGCATCAATCACAGCACCAACTGTGGTCATCACTGTTCTTGTGAAATGAAAGGAGAAAAATGCCATCAACTCAGAGAGGGAGAGACAAGTTCGTTGTACCACGTGAACGTCACTGACAGAATAAAACTGAATAATAAAAAAAGAGCTTTTACAAGTAGCCAAAATTTACACCAGGTGTTACAGACTCAAATCAAATGTATGTTTTTATCATATTATAGTAATAATAATAGCAGCTCACTACTTAAAACGGGGAGCACCTGGACTCGAATCTGGAACCTCTTGGTTATAAGGCAGCAGTTCTTATTCTGCACCATCCAAGAATACATATCAAATTTCTGTCGATTTACATTTAAGCTTGGGTTTTTAACTAAATGACAGCAATATGTAGATTAAATGATTTATTTTTTCTTTGGTTATATTCTTGAATAAAAGCGCACGTTTATTTGATACTTGGACTAAAGTCTTCACATATTACAAATTTCACGTCATTAGTAGTATAACAAGGAAAGACTTCTGTTTTAGATATGTGTTCAGCATTTCTTGCCTTGCCTTTCATGTCTCCTACACTCACACATATCTTTGTAGACACGGAACACACATAAAATGTATGTACTTCAAATAATGATATATTTACCCTATACAACTCCAGGCACCTGACACCATGATAAAGAGACTTGAGCTGGGAGAAGTTTGCGACTGACTTGAGTTCCATTGGGGATGGGATGGCAGGCTGCTTGTTGCTTGTGGTGATAAACACATTTGCAAAACAAAAAATGCTGATGGAGAGGATGTGAAGGAATTTAAGTTGGCCCGGGATTACGAGTTTTTTCATAGGCTTCAGGGATTCTAGTGTTAAAAACAGTCATGTAAACTGCAATTAAACAAATCAAACTGAGAACAAATTTAGCAAATATTATAAGAACCAAACCTATCTGGCAGCAGTACAAAAATCTCTTAAATAAAAATGTCCAATATGTGCCACCTTGTGTGTTATGTTTTCATACAACTTGGAATACAAAGTACACAGCCAGCATCAAAGTGTGTCAAGTGTTTGAGAGCAGCCAAGCTGTCAGTATCTGAATTACACAGGCAGCACCAAATTGACCTGGGGAAAGGAGAACACATGAGGTGGCTTACAATGGATGAAACAAGCGACGTGTAGAGACAGAGCTGAAGAGCACAGCACACTTTAGATTGATGCTGGCTGTTTACTTTGTATTACAATGTATGTGAAAACTTTTCAATGCACAGACAGCATAACCAACAATGTACAGTAAGTAAAAGCAAGAACAAATGGTCAACTTTCTATGCTTGTGATCGCATCTGCCATAAAACTCTGTGTATGTGTGATTCAATGTTTGAGTGTGTATATGTGATTTAATACATGTGCCATCGTTCCAATATAGTTGTACTCAAAATTATTTTTTTTCTAAAAGGCACCTAAGTTGAGTCCAAGTACCAATTCTTCCATGTTCTCAGAGAAAGCTCACTGTTCATTCTCGCATGTGCATGCAATGTCGGCAGGGGTGGATTAAGGAGAGGATGGGTACCTGGGCTTGAATCACTGTTCGAGCCACACCTAGATGTTGTAACAGAAAACCAGGGCAAAACTCATATGAAATGTCAAAGTTTAGAAGTTGCCTAAGCTTAAATAGGCATTACATAAGAATGACAAGCAGTGTAAAAGTATGCAAGAGTATGGCTACCAGCAAAAAAAAAAAAACACAAAACAGACAGACTGTGTAAAGCCAATGCTTAGAATTATATTGACAGATATGAATGCACTGCTTGGCATGTCAAATATTGAAAAAAGAGAGGAGGGTAGAAGGAACCAATATTTAAATCTTTATTATGAAATCTTAATTTTTCATAATATTGGGCATTTCTAGCTTTTAAGGTAAAACTAAGAAAAATTAAAGCAAAAATAAATATAGATAAAAATAAATTAAGTTTAATTTTATTTCCTAATCTTATTTGTTATATTTACTTCCTTTTATTTCATTTTGTAAAGCACTTTGAGCTAAATTGTTTGTATGAAAATGTACTATATAACTAAATGTTGTTGCTTAACCAGTTTGCAGTCTCTGGACACTTTTACCTAGATATACCAATAAAGTTTGCCTGTTGTTCAGTGCATGACCAGCTCAGTAATTGTAGGAGGTCCGGTCTGAATTTCTTTATTGTCAAATGGCCTTTCCAAACTGTCTAATTTGTCTACCTCAACATTTTGCAGACAGAGCGGCGTTACGGTGCATGATACTGAAAATGCAGACAGGGTGGATTACAGGCAAGATCGAAAAAAAATGTTCAAATAACAACTCATGTTTAAATGGCATAGCATTTTTTTGATCTTGCCCGTACTCCGCTCTGTCTGCATTTTCAGTATCATGCACCATAACGCAGTACAGGCAAGATCTGGCATAACATTTTCAAATAATAATAATAATATAATGATGTGCGTGCGCGATAGAGGAAGAGATGGATTCAATCTCATTCAAGTGGATACTGGAATATAAAATAAACACTTTTGCAAAGGTATAACAAAACAAATGTGCTTTAATTCAAGAATAAAATTGAATAAAAAAAATTCAAGTGACAACAAGATACTAAGAAGACATGATTCACCTTCCACTATATCTTTTACAGTACAGATTGCAAAACTTTACACCGGCTATTACAGATTGAAATCAAAGGCTTCTTCTTTTTGGGTGCGCACACCATCAGCACAGCGCTGTCAGATCTAAACACTAGTGTGGCAAATTGCTCACGTACTAAAGTGATTTTAGCTGCAGGTGGAAGTCCTGTTTTACTTATGGTGCCAAGCAGAGTTGCATTGTGGTGAAGAGCAGTCTATCAGCCGGAAAAATCGTTGTGAAGAAGCTGTCTGTAGCTACGGTCCTGCTTTTGTCCAGTCTGATAGCGGTCACAGGACATCATATCTTTGATTGCTGGTACAACAAACAGTTCTGAGCAGGCATCAGCCACAGCGCTGCTCTTGTGAAAAGAATGGAGATAAATGCCATTAACTAAAAGAGGGAGAGGCAAGTTTGTTGTACCACATGAACGTCACTGAGAGAATAAAACTGAATAATAAAAAAACAAGCGCTAACTTTTACAAGCAGCCAAAATTTACACTGGGTGTTACAGACTGAAATCAAATTTCTGTTTTTATTATATTTTAGAGATAATGATAATTGCAGATCACTACTCAAAACACAAAGCGCCCGGTCTTGAACCCGATACGTTTGAGTAACAAGGCAGCAGTTCTTACCTCTGCACCATTCAAGAATACATATAAACTTCCTGTCAATTTTAACTCATTGACAGCCACATGTAAATCAAATGCTTTTTTTCTTTGGTTATTTTCTTGAATAAAAGCAAATGTGTTTATTTGATATTTGGACTAAAGTCTTCACACATTATTCACTTCACGTCATTATTAGTATAACATGGAAAAAGTTTCTGCTTTAGGTATGTGTTCAGCATTTCTTGCATTTCCTTTCATCCTACACTTACCCAGATATTTGTAGAGACGGAACACACCTGAAATGCATATATTCCAAATAACAATATACTATATTATTTACCCTATGCAACACCAGGGTAGCTCACACGCAAATAAACAGCCTTGGCTTGAGCTGGGAGAACTGTTTACCCAAGCTGAGCTCCATCAAGGCGGGGGATGGGGCAGCAGGCTGATTGCTGCTTGTGCTGATTGACGTGTTTACAAAACAAAAGACGCTGATGGTAGAGATGCGAAGGGATTTAAGGTGGGCCGGGATTATGAGGTTTTTCATAGGCTTGAGGAATTCTAGTGTTAATTGTGGGCCCCCTGAAGCCAGCTGGGCTCTAGGCTGCAGCCCAGGACAGCCTAAGCACAAGTCCAGCCATGATAGTTGGATCTGCAGACGCATTGTGAGTGACCCACCTGACGTGTTTTCCTTTCTCAAACTGGTTCCTGGCGTTGTACTTTGTATGTCAAGAGTGCAAAAAGAGTGCAATACAATTTCAGGTGAGTTTTTGTATACTTCTTTATCTAACTGAAATAACTGGAGCACCGACAGTTTTCAGAATAACAGTGACCATTTTTATTACAGGTGCTGAAAAAATGAGTGACTATAAGTAATATTTTTTCTGTGATTATTTTATAGTTTTCTGGAGGAGAAAGGTTGACGAAGTTTTCATTTGGGCAGTAACATACAATGCATGCAGAGTTCTCCAGTATAGATACAGTGGTGCCTTGGTTTGCAAGCATAATTCGTTCTGGAAACCTGCTTGTAATCCAAAGCACTCGTATATCAAAGCGAATTTCCCCATAAGAAATAATGGAAAATCAGATGATCCGTTCCACAACCCAGAAATATTCATATAAAAATGATTAATACAAAATACAAAATAAAAATACATAAAACAAATTAACATGTACTTTACCTTTGAAAAGAATCATGGCTGGTGTGAGAGAGAGACAAGAGAGAGAAGGGTTATTGTGTAGGACGACTTTCACTCTAACGGAATCTCTGCTATCTGTTGGCTCACTGAAGTCTTTTTCTTTTTAGGCGACTTTTAACAAGGAACCTATCCAATGACAGTTGCTTTTGCCTTTTTCTGAGGATTTTGCGGAAATGTGACATTGCATTATCGTTAAACAGATTCATTGCTCGCACACAGAATTTAAAAATGCTTTATGCACACACACGTGGTCACAATGCTATAGTAAACAGTATCCACTTGTATGGATGTTGACTATATGAGTAAGGCACGCCAACTGAGACCAAGCATGGGAGACATTTACCCACAATCCCATGGAGAGAGAAGAACCGTCAGCTTAGCTGTGATCAAATGACGCTCGGCAGACAAAGCGTATACGTACTACTCGTATTGCCAAGACATTGCTCGATAATCAAGTTAAAATTTATTAAAAATTTTTGCTCGTCTTGCAAAACACTTGCAGACCAAGTTACTCGCAATCCAAGGTTTTACTGTATACTCGAATCATATTTTTTTTCTAGACCACATTACTACATTTCATTAGCCCTTCCATTTTCACAAAGAAAGGCCACTGTTTATTCTACTCCTTATTTTCCATCTCTGCAGTTATATTGTCACATGTAGCATTGTGTCAGGAGGTAATGGAAAGCCCACAACCCAACAGGTCACTGCAACCCTGTCATGCACCACTTTTGCTGTAAGCAACAAAGACAGCTTCCTGATGTGCTAAACCATAATAAAAATAATATAATTAATTCAATAATATGCAGTTGACAACTTTCTACTAATGTACCACACACTATCACCTGTGACATTCAGAGTTTAAGTTACAGTACAGTTTAGCTCTATTACTGACAATTTTTTTTAAATGCGCACCTCTTGTGCCCCTGCACACTACTGCTGACTGCTGGGAACTGAAGTTCTCTCGGTATGACCGCTACAGGTTCACCTACATAATGGGTTTGTTTATTGAACAGCAACATACAAATGCTATATTTGCTATGAACCATGTATTTGTTAATATTTAAAACAGCACAGTTCCTTTGACAAAAGAATGTTTCTATAATGTGACAATGTGCTCCATCAGTCTAGGAATAGTGTTCACTGGGAAATGTGTAAAGTTTAATCATTATATTGTTCTTTCTCCCTAAAAATTAGCTTAACACTACAGAAGAAAAGCAGGCACTGTACATTATTAGGATCTATGAATCATTAGCCTGCTGTTCCAAAAAGACTATAACCAAGAATGAGTAAGATGAGCATTAAAAAAAAAAAAGTATTTAAAAAAAACGTGCTGGTTAATTTTTTATTTGTTATATCTTCCATTACACAAATTACCACTCCATTATTCTTTCTTCTTTCTCATTCTGAAAAATATACTATTCTTGCTAATGTTCATGTTTTATGTTGAAATTGTGTGTTTGACTACATTCCTACTGCTGTTGGGATATACAGAAAGTGGCCTTTACACCTCAGTAGGTCTTTTATACATTAAACTGAATTTAAATTGTTTTTTTTTTTTCACCTCCCAAACCTGACAAATGTCAAGTACTGTAGTTGAGCATATTACTACAGCTCCGCCACTTTTAGACACAAAGAGGCAACAATGTGACTTGCCTATCAGCAGTAGGCCTCAATGTTGCACTGACACGAGCATCACCTTTACAGAGTGAGCCACAGGAGGGCCATCACTTTAGATTTCCACCAGAGCTACATAAATATAACTTGGAATCAAAGTGTGCTAGACAATAAAAAAGTCAATTATGAAACCACTGAGAAGGAAAAAAAAACAAGCTCAATTCTCTGTGCATATAGTAAATTAGATTTCAAAATCAAATTACTGTTGGTTTGTTTATTGACAGTTATTGACAATTGCTAGCAGTATTAAGGACTGTGCTTATATACACTGAGTGACCACTGTATTAAGTACACCTGCCATCCCACTTAATTGACTGCTTAATCAGTGACAACAACATATGGCCAGTCTACCCTGCTTAAAGGAAGAAGGCAGATAATAATGCAGAATGTGTATTATATTAAAAGGTAGAACAGGCATGAATAAACACTTAAGGGGAAATGCTGCCATCAGTGAATTCAGAATCTGTCTCCACTGGAGTTTTCCTAGATGACAATGTCATTGGTGTACTTAACATGAGGTACCATTCAAAAAGCCCCCTGAGATCAGAAAAAGACCATTGATGAAAGAAGCCCAAAAAGTGTGACACAGATTAGCTTATACACAGTAACAAACTGGTTACAGTCGGTCAATGGATAAAACAAGTTCCAACTTTCCATTGAAAAATGAAAAGGTTTGTTTGCAATGGGCTAAATTACACAACCATTTGACATTGAAGAACAGAATCAAAAAAAAAAAAATTGTCTGCCCTGAAAAATCCTGGCTATTGTTAACACATAAGAGGACCTCAGTAAGGTGGCTAACAATGGAGACTGTGATGAGTGTGTTATTCGTGGAACACATTGGTCCCTTAATATGACTACAGCAACATTTGACAGCCATGGGATATCTTTATATATACTGTAATAAGAACAGATGTTTGACAAATAAAAAGATCATTTAGTCTTTCAAGTTTTTTTTTTTTTTTTTTTAAATTCTGTTAGAATCTTATACAAATAATAATTTGGATGAGATGCTGAACTGTCCAGATTTCCTTAACCACTGTACGTGACTTTAAAGCTTGTTCCAGATTGTCAAGATTCTTTGTGTGAAGAAATTATTTCACAGTTTCAATCTTAAATGCACTACCCCTTTACTTCCACTGGTACTCTCAAGTTTGAAATAACGAATTAATTCAATAATACCTTTGAGAATCCTGACAATCTCAATTAGGTTCTCAAGTTCAATTAAAGGGGTTTAATCCCCTAATCTGTCACTGCAGAACATACCTTTTAGTCATGGAACACATAGTTGCTCTACTATGTACACCTCTAGGGCTACAATTTTATTTGTAGTGTGGCTACCAGAACTGCACACAGTACTTCAGATGAAGTCTCCATAGAGTCTGAGCATAACATCCTCAGATTTATATGTGCATTGTTGTTAATCAGGTACATCTTTTAATGGAGACAGCCTCAACATCTGTAAATGAAAGGTAGTTCTCCAGACCACAAGGCAAGTTCTAGAACTGGCCCAGGACATGCAGCAAAAAAGCTTATTGCAGTGGCCTTCAGCTGCAGATGTGTGGAATGAGATGTAAGAAGCTATTTAGAGATTCATTATTCAGCAAAATTACAGAAATTCTGGGACACACTGGAGCAAACAGGGGTTGTTATTTAAGTGTCTCCCTTTCAGAACCTTGCTTGGCTTGTGCCTCAACAGATTTAAGCTTTTTGGAGGGTATATGTGGAAGAAAGTAGGTTTTATATTTACAGGTAGATGTGGTGTAAGGCTGTGTCAATATGCAAAGAAATAAAGAAGGTTACAGAATAACCAAAAGTTGTGCCTTTAACTTTCTTTCATTTTCAGGGTTTAAATAACCTCAGAACCTTTTCCCATAATATAGATGTACCTAACAAAGTGTCCACCTAATATAAATCCAGTATATTTTTTAAATTTTATCAGATTTCACTATCCATAGACATATTTAAGAACATCTGTTATATATAAGATTATTTTTTGCAGATTTCAAAAATTTCAACCTTCTTTCAAACACATTTTTTCAAATTATACTGTATTTGAATTGAATTTAGGGACAATTCTAAGAAATCCTTTATTAGTATGAGTGCAGTTTTAGATGGATTTTCTGAACCATATCTGATCAATTTTAAGCCAAATGGTATGTGCTGAAAAACATGTAGTCACCTTTTCAACTCTATCAGTAAGGTGATTAAGTGTCAAAACAAGCAGTGATAATAATCAAAAGAGATGTTTAGAAAATGGATGGATGGATGGATGTCTTGGGCTAATGCCTCATGGACAAGGCACTCATTCTAACATTAAGCTTCGTGTCGTCCATATTTCTAGATGTGTACTCAGTTACATGCAGTGGGAATTTTATAAAGTGTTCTTCAAAAGTATGATTTTGTTTTATAACTTGCCTATAAATACTGTCCCTGTGTACTGCATGCACATTTTAGAATATGGATTCTCATACCTAGACTTGGAGTACAAAAGCTATGGACTTCCAGTCCAGTACAGCAATTAAACATCAAGAACGCCATCCTTAATCAGACTACTTTCTTTGGTCAATTGGAATGTCAGAAATATGACATGCCTCTTTCCAAACATATTTATTTTGGCAAAACGCTGTCAAAAATAGCAGTTTAGGGACCTCCAGGAAAGCAACCATATAATAAGACTTATAGCATTCCAGCAATCATTTCGTTAACAATAAAAAAAAAATCCTACAGTTTAGTTAGTTCTGTTTCTATTTCTCCCATATTTTTCTAGTAATTTTACCTTTTCAGATGATGACAAAAACCACAAAAGGAATATCTGAGGAGCCTCTCACTGCAGCTGATAGAGTGAAAGCCGAGAGGTCAGACCTGCCCCCAGATTCAATTATGGAGCTTCTCACTGCCAGCCAACCTGAAATATCAGTGTTTCAAGTCGATGTTATCTCAAAACTTTGATTTTCCATTTAGGCCTTACAACCTATGCTTTCCTCCTAGGTGCAGAGGCTCCTAGAAGAATGGGCTGACAGACATACATGACAGGCTTCAAGGTATTTAATCACTTTGTTTGTAGCTTTCTACTGAAAATACAAAGCTTAAAGCAAAGATACATGATTTGGAATATCATTCACTTTATTGAAATGAGAGTGATGGAATTTCTGGGGGTGTTGAGAGTACTAACCAACATACCTGTTTATCACTCTTCTTTGGTAAAATTTTCAGAAAAGACACTTTCAACAGACCCTCAGTGGCTGACCTGCATAATGCTGTCTTAGTCTGAAGTTGTATGAAAAATGTTCATGGAGATCCATGATTTTTCGACTCTACCACTTTCGGATCAAGGATCACATTCTCTACTGATCTTTTGGCCACTCATTTTTTTTTTTTAATCTTATTAGACATCAGTGCTGATTTAACTCATTGTAGAGCAGGATTTAATGATGTTAACGCCTTCATGCATAAACTGTTTCATCCCACATGTTTCCACAATTTAAATTAATGGAATCAAACATTTTTGGAATGCCAAAAGACAGGATGATCCTGCGCTTTACTTTAAAACCTCATTTTAATTGATGAAGTTTATCCTATGATTAAGAAGTATTAAACCATTGCTTGCTTCCCACCTTTGACTACTCAGTTAAAATTACACATTGTGATGTATGTTTGCATGTTACTGGTTTATAGTTCTCATTTTTCTCACATGTTCAAGTCAGAGAGAGTCATTAAAAATATATTGTGTAAAGGAAATTGTGAGAAATGCAGATATCATGCAGAATATGCAGTTTGAGAAATCAGAAAAATGAAATAGTTACTTAACTTAGCATGCTAAAGCAAACACCCTGACTGTTAGTGGCTAAGGCCTTTCAAAACAAAAAATTTGCACCCAGACAACAGTACAAGTGCTTACTCCACTCGCTTTTTCCCTCACTTTACATTACGCTATGATTGCAGGTCACACTTTATTGCACACCTGCAGACTTGTGCCCAACAGCCTTTGGACTGGTTGTGAACTTGAGAGATGTCATAGGGTGAGCAGAGGGGATTGGAACGATCTGAACACTACCTTATGTCTATAACATCTGAGGAATGCAAAGTGTGATATATTAAATATTTCCATATTTTCACTGCAAACGCCGCCACCTAAGGAGCTCTGTTGTACCTTATTGCAACAGCAGTTCATCTGAAGATGGAAAGGATAAAGATCAGAAGCAGGGATAAAAGTGAGGTGGAAAGGATTCAGAACTGGTCTAACCTCCATAAATACAGAATGTTCAATCGCTTTTAAATAAGCTGGACGAACTTCAACATCTCATGGCAAGTTACAATGAGTTCATGTACTGTGGCATTTTGTGTACTTCAGAGACTGGCACTGACTTCTTATTTCATACACTATTGTAATGCTGGACAGGTTTCATCTGATACAATCAGACAGTGGAAAAGGCAGGAGGAGGACAAGAGATTTATAAAAATGAGCAATTGTAAAAGTGGGCACATTGCAATTACAACTGAGATATGTAATTCAGACACTGAAATACAAAAACTGAATTCATTAACATTACTGCCTAGAGAGTTAAGTTACCTCATTTTGATTCATGTTTATTAACTCAGCAACATAAATGATTCACTCTGTTACTAACACTTGTGGTGGATGGCCGGCTTCATATTCCGGCCCTCACCCCCAGGCCGCCAGGAGGAGCTCTCCTGACAGCATGGACGGGCCCCGAATTCCAGCAGGGCCTCATGGACTATGTAGTTTTTACACACAGACCTGCTGGATACCTTGGGGACCACTGGGAGTCACTGAAGGGAGGCCCGTGGACTCATACATGCCCTATAACCCGGAAGTGCGTCATAATCCAGTGACAGGAAGAAACGACGTGCTTCCGGGGTGGAGATAAGGACTGTTTACCCTGACCTGGAAGGAATAAGGACTTGTGGACTGTTGGGCAGGAACACCTCCGGGTCAGGGAGTATAAAGGACTCTGGGAAAGCCCAGACACTGAGCTGAGCTGGGAGGTAGGGTGGCGAAGTGTCTGGGAGAGGAGGATTGGTATTGTGATTAGTGATTGATTTATATGAGTAGTGTGGAGTGGAGGGTGCTTGGTGCACAGTATTATAACAAAATAAATAATTGTTATACTTTTACCTGGTGTTTGGAGTGGTACCTGAGGGTTCAAGAGGTGGATCAGAACCTCAGCTGCTACACACTCTAATGAATGAATCCTTCTGACCCTGGAATCACGGAGACAAAACCAGGATAACATTGGAAAGAACAAACTTCTATTTTTATGTTCCATTTATGAACACAACAACCTAGACCTGCTCTGTCTAAACGTTACTGCCTTTAAACGTAAGCCTGTGGCACAAATGGGCAAGTCTGACCATCTTAGTGTCACACAAGCCTGTTATCAGATGGCAGCAGCTCTCTTATTAGCCAAGTTGGATGTTTGAGGGGGGTTGTTTTTTTTATAATATTTATATTTTGAGTTTCTGTAACTATGCATTTCACTACAATTTGGAATGTATGTGTAATTGTATATGACAAATAAAATGTTATTTGATTTTGATTTGAACTCTTTGTGCTGTTCTCTTCAACATGTGAATGTTCATGGTTTCTGGCTCGACAACTCTGTTGCACACAGCCTTTCATTAAGTCTTACAAGGTACATACACTCTCTACTTGTCCTGTATTCAAGTACTTTAGTTCCTTCTGCTTCTTCAATTCCCTTGGGGGACCTATTCACACAGGCTGTCCTCCTTATCTTCAGTTACAGGGAATGTCAGACTGCCTGATAAACATAACACTCCAATTTAAATCTCCAACATGACAGGCTTCCCAGTACCTGAAAAACATCTTCAGGAAATTAACAAGCTCCACTCAGTCAGTAAGTGGCCACAATCAAAGGTTTGAATCATCATGTCAAGCACTACAAGACCTTATCACACCACTAACCTCTTAAGGCTACCTTTGCATTTAAGGAAAACTCCTCTAAACACTTTTGACCTATCTTGCATATATAGGGAAAGAGTAAGGCAGCAGTTACATTCTAGTTTTATAGTAAAGCCCAGGCTATACCTTTGTTATTTGTAAAGACACTCTCGACATGAATACTTCAGACCTCTCATACCCCAACATACTATTGAAGGCTGCATCATGTAAGGGTGTGCAGGATTGTTTTTGAGCCAAATGAGGGAAACAGCATAATCAAGAAATACTAAAGAAAAATCAGTGGTGTTGCTCCCTAGTAGCTTTCTGTTAATGCTTAAAAAAGAAAAAGTGAAATCTAGGCAACAGATGAGCTTTTAAGAGGTAACCTCTCCTAATTAGCCATAAAGAAGCCAGAATTAGGTACCTTGTCACTGTAAGCAAAAGAAAAAACAACAACAACACAAACCGATAAACAATAACTTTCATGATCAAGACCAAGCCATAATGGTGCCCTAAATTAATGGTTTGGTAGAGAATTGCAACTAAAAGTATGATCTTTCACAATCACCATTTTTAAAAGTAACTTAGTTACATTATTGATTACCTACAAAAAACTAACTAAATGTGTCATATAGTTACTTATTATAAAATGTAATGTATTTTACACAGTGCATTTCTTTTGCATTTCTTTTTCTCCATTTGTATGAAAAATTGCACATTTCACAGGCCAGCATTTGTTTTTAAATTATAAACTCATATTGTATATGAACCTTCATGAAACAAGAATGAAAAACAGCCAAGTTCAATAATTTTGTTGTGTTTTATAAATATATTTAGTCCTGCACTCGGGTCTTAACCTGGGGGTCTTGAGTTGGTTTGTCATGTGGTGGGTGCGGCAATGCACTGTATCAGCGCGTGCTCCTAACTTCCTCCTCCTCCTCCTCCTATATGTGCTCTGAAATAAATAATATCCATCCCCTTTTTCCACCCACAACATGAGCCCTTGAAGGTTCACAGTATGAGCACTGACCAGATCACACTCTTTTAAAATATCTATAGCAAAAAGCTGGATAAAACTAAACTGTTACTTTATTTATAGCTTTCTATTACTGGATTGCACACTCTTTTCTCTGCGTGGTTGTGTGATTGAGCACTGCTAAGGACCGGCATACCGTCTGCCACATTTGCTTCTTGCTTTACACCCAGTGTTGCTGCAATGATCATTTGCTCCATGTGACCGTAAACTGGCCTGATTAAATTTAACCCCTTGACACATGCAGGATTAAATCTATACCTATAACTTCTGTTTTTTTTTTTTTTTGCTTCTTTTCACTTGATTGCATACTATGCACATCCTTAACCTCTCCTTCACTACCCGTCAATTAGAAAGCCAGAGCACTCGTGTGCACAATGTCACTAACCCCAGGAGGAAACATCTTTGCAAGAAAAACAATACTTCGGTGAAATAATGCAGTCATTTTTTTGGAGTGTCAGGAATAAGCTTCCTTAGTAATGCAGTACCACAGTTAGGAGTGTTTGATCACTTATCTTGTAACAAGATCCTAATTATCCAAGTGCTGTCCACTATCAAACATGCACACTTCATGGGATATATGGGTGTATGCAGAGTAATGGTGGACAAGCAAATGGTCACTGGCTGAGATTCTATAAACTGTGCACCAGGCAGACAAGTGACTTATTTATATAACCTCCAGGAATAATAAAAGTTACCACTAAAGAACTAATTCATTAAAAATAAACTTATTACTTATACTTATTAAGCTTAATAAGGCTTTCATGGTAGATGTACTAGCAAATGGATAAACTTTCTAATATATCACAAAGTATTATAAATGCTTACAAACCTGCCTGGAGTGATTCATCACTAAACTTTCCTTCCACATTCCCACACATGGACACTCAGTTAACTACTAAATAATACTTTGGACAAGATGCCTCTAAAGGTTGCTCCACTTTCTGCATCCTCTCACATTATTCACTCATTGTAGTATAAATGGTGACATTTCTCTCATCTTGTCTATAAGCAGTATTTTGATTTCAAATGTTCATATTTGGCTGCAGATTATTATTTCTGAGTAATGCATACAATTTCAGATCATTCCTTCATTGTTTTGGAATTGGTCTTTCATAAAGGGCCTACTTCTGGCAGTAGTCTGCATTTTAATACTATGTGACTTTGTGGTGCTGAGGTGTCACCCATCGCATGGCTGCACTCGGGTCCTAATCTGGGATCCTGAGTTGGTTTGTCATGTGTTGGGTCCGGCAGTGTGCTGTATCAGTGCGTGCTCCTAACCTCTCTCTCTGACTTTCAAACAACACTAATTAAACTTTAGGAATCATGGTCCGTGGGAGACCATGAAGGCCTACCTTTGTGGCCAGATTATATCTTACACCGAAGTTCAATTAATAAAGAAACACAAGCAGGCACTCAGTAAATTGACCTACCTTATCTTAAATTTACATCAGAAATACTTACAGACTCTCACGCTAGGGTTTAATCGGGAAAGACTGGTTTTACAGACAGAGTTTGATCTATTTTAACAAGTGGCTATGAACAATTATTCCTAAAATCATGTTAGCATTTATGGATGCAAAACCAGTAAAATCCTCACATATCAATTAAGACTGATAGCTTTCTCCCAAATCATTCTATCAAACTGGTACCCAATATGATATTATGTCAATAAACAAAGATGGTGAGTCAGTCCCCACCAAGAAGAATTATGTGATCCAGGCTTTGTCACCTTACATTCCTGTGTTCTATGTAAGTACAGTCAGGTCCAAAAGTATTTGGACAGTGACACAAATTTCATAATTCCAAATGGTTGATTTCACCACTACTTGTGTTTCTGCTATCTCTTTGATGGATTTGTGTTGCTTTCTCTACTTAATGATGGCCTGTTTTTACTTGCATGGACAGCTCTTTGGACCTCATATTAACAGTTTACAATGATGGCTTCCAAATGCAAATTCCAAACTTGGAATCACTTCCAGACCTTCTACCTGCTAAATAGTTAATGAAATGATGAGGGAATTGCTCCCACCTGGCTATGGAACAGCCAGAAAAGTTGGGGGCTATACAGAAAAATGGCTGGGATTCCTAAACAGCTCATATGATATTTTTGTTAAACCCCTTAAATTAAAGCTGAAAGTCTATACTTCAATCACATACAGTAATGATTGCTTTATTTCAAATTCTATAGCTCTGGAGTACAGAGCTAAAATTATGTCACTATCCAAATACTTACAGACCTGACTGAAGCTATAATGTATCCTCATTTTTGAATGTACCTGGGATGGTGCATTTCAGGCACTATATGTTTTTGTAATCAATGTATTTTATTATAAAACACTAAGGTTTGTGTGCCTAGTCCCTCAGAGCAATCTGATTAATCAGTTTAGCTTTGGTGATGTGATGAAAGAGGAAGTGAGAGTGTGAGATGGAAGAGGAGGAGTAAAGAACAGGCACACAGACAAAGTCGTCTTCAGAGACAGAAAGTATGAAAATGGACAGGAGGAGTGAAAGGTGCCTCAAAAATCATGGCAGAGTCTGAGAAACAGGCTTTACATGAATGCCGTTCAAGAGATGGGGTGCCGCTGACGAGAGGTTTATCCAAGCACAAATACAGAGGAAAAGCATTGAAGGTGAACATAGGTAAAATGATGATAAATACTTTTTAATTATTCTCTTACTTGTCTTCAACAGGCACTGAGGCTAGTTTTTCTATTAAGAAAACCAAAAAGAAGTCAATATGACAATACTATAAACAAACAATAAACAAAACAAAAACACAAATGATGCTCTCTTACCCTTGAAAGACAATATATAAAATAAAATATTTTTGATTAATCTACTATTTCACTGTGACTTAAATAAAGAATAAAATCCTCTCAAATGCATTTCATACCACACATTTTTGTAGCTAAATGCCATTATTTGTCTCTGATCCTGATGCTTTGATATTTCACATTCTTTCCACTTTAAAATGATTTGGAGAGATTTGCTGATACAATGTAAATTACACTAAACAGAATTATCCTCCTGACTGCAAGAAGCTTCTTCATTGAAGGATTGAATTAGACAACTACTGTACATAAACACAATAACCTCTTAAGAAAAACAACTACAAGTCTACTTTACTACATTCTTTATGATACCCTTAAATTCATCAATAAACATTAATGTATCTAATTTTAGATCTTTCTGCAAATTATTCCATGTCCATGGTGCATAATAAGAAAATACAGTTTTCCCCAGATCAGTCAAAATCCGGGATACAGTAAAATGCAACCACTTGGAGAAGAGTCACAGTAGCTTACTAAGATAAGTTGGAAGTTTAACCAAAATCGCTTTATAGATAAAAAAATATATCAATGCTTGCAAGTGGTCAAAGATGTCCAACCCACCCAATCATAAAGAATGTAATGATGAGTAAAAGACTTTGCATTTGTAATAAAAAGCAGAGATATATGATAAACTGAATCAAGGCTCCATAGAAGAGGATGTATGCATATACAATATGTCATTGTAATCAATCACAGGCAAAAAAAAATAGATTCCACAAGATTCTTTCTTGGCATTGAAAGTAAAGCAAGATCTATTTCTAAAATAAAAAAACAATATTTACATTCAGTTTCCTATCTAATGTAGCTATATGTATTTTAAATAAAATTTTGTCTATCCATATTCCCAGATACTTATACGAAGACACCCTTTCAATAGATTTACCATTGATCGTGAAAATCTGAAAATTATCGAACAACTGCAAATGAGCTTTTGAAAAGGCCATAAGCTTTGTTTCCTGAACATTTAAAGACAATTTTAAATTTAACAAAGCAGTCTGTGATGAATGAAACACAGTCTGAAGATCTTTCAATGCCTGTATTATAGAAGAAGCATATGTATAAATAACAGTATGATCGGCATAGAGCTGTATTTTTGCTTGAATGTCCTTACCCAGATCATTTATAAAAGAACAGATTAGGACACAGAATGCAGCCCTGGTGTATCCTTAAAAAAAAACGGATTTGTAGCCCTCTGCATAAACGCACGCCGTTCGATATACAAAATAATTTCTAAACCATTTAACTGCATTAGGACTGAAACCAATATTCCTGAGTTTGTTCAACATCAATTCATGGTCTATTGAATCAAACGGCCTTAGACAGATCTACAAATAAGGCAGCACAATGCTGTTTTCTATCAAAGGCATTTGTTACAGCCATAGCAGTGGTAACAGTACTGTGGCCAGGCCTAAAAGCAGACTGAAAGTCACTTAAAATGTTATTATCAAGGAGAAACTGTTTTAACTACAGGTTAACTTCAGATTCAAGAATTTTAGCCAAGATTGAAAGTTTAGAAATTGGGTGATAAGTTTTTCATATCTGACTGGTCTCCACCTTTAAGTTGGGGGAGAACATAAACAGCTTTCTAAACTTTAGGTATGGAATTGGATAAGAGACTCAGATTAAAAATGTGTAATGGGTTCAGCAATAATAATTGCTGCCACCTTTAGGAGATAAGGATCTAAATTATCTGGACATGCAGACTTTTTGTGATCAATGTCTTTTAGAGCTTTATATACACTTGTGTAACTAAAATGGGTTTAAAATTAAACAAATTGGAGTTTCCATTAGTTACAGCAGTGGAAGGACATGGACCCAGCACAAATAAGATGTTTATTTGGCAGCCTTGTCACTTATTTTATCTGAGCCAACCAGAATATGTTCAGGGAGGCTTGAAGCAGCATACGTACCTGACAAGGACTTAATTACATTCCACAATTTTGAGGGGTTATTTAGGTTTTCCGTAACTGACTTAAGATAAAACTCCAATTTGGATTTCCATACCATTAAGGTGCACTTATTCGTTAACTTTCTAAAAGTAGCCCAATCAGCAAAGGAGTCTGAAAATCTAGCTTAGGCCCAAGATTTATTTCTTAAATGAATTAACTCTGAAAAACTATTTGAAAACCAGGGATTGTCCCTACTGCTGATCATAAACTTTTTAACGGGAAAATGCTTATTAAAAATAGTCAGGAAAATTGAATGAAAATAATCCCATGCCAGTTCAACCTCCAGAATCTAAGTAACTCTACTGAGACCACTATAATACAAGTCAGGCAGAAAAGCCTGCTCTTCAAAGGTTTTAAAATTTCTCTTAAAAATGAAACAGGGTTTTGTCTTAATGATTTTTGTATTCCTTACATACAGTAAGCGATTGCACAATGATCACTGACATCATTGCAAAATTCACCAATTGAGGTATATTTATGTGGTGAATTTGTTATAATAAAATCAAGCAAGGTGGATTTATTCTATGCTTTAGGATTTAGTCTTGTTAGCTGTATTAATAAACTGCACAAGATTTAAGGAGTCACATATTTCTTTAAAACAATCAGAGGTACCTGATAGCCAGTACCAATTTAAATCACCAATGAGAATAAATTCACAATCATTTAATTTATGTTAAAGATCTGTTATAGATTTAAGTGCTTCCTTGGAGGCAGATGGGGGTCTAAAACAACCAACCACAGTGATGCGAGAATCCTTTGAGACCCCTACTTTGATCGCCAAGACCTCAAACTGTTTAGCTTTACTAATTGACAGAGTTAAAGAGCAAATAAATTTAGATTTAACATACTGTATATGGCAACCCCAGCTCTCCTAACTACCCTATCAATTCTATAAACTTTGTAACCATCAATGTAGAGTCATCACTTTACTGATTTATTTTAGCCAAGTTTCTGGTAGAACCATTATGTCAGCATCTATCTCATTCACCCAGATTTTTAGCATATTTATTTTAGGAACAAGACTTCTAACATTTAAATGTAGGAAACTAAGACCTGCTCTACTTTTGAGATCTGACTGGATTGATAAATACTGAATTGGTGTAGTAGACCCAATATTTAGCACTACACTTCCAGGCGACAACAATAAAAGCATAACCAAACACCACAATTTTAGTTTAACAAAAAATGCATTATCAGAATCACCATTATCTGCAAACTGTAAAAAGAACCCTCATTGACTAGCACTTGAAAATGATAAATCTTCAGTTGATGACGTTGTGGACACTTTTTGTGACTGAAGACAGAGAAGAAATTAAAATTAGTAAAAACCTTTTATTGATACATACCAGACAAGGGTAAAATGACAGAGAAACACAGTCCTAGGACACCGCACTTCATCTGCCTCGAGCGCAGATATCCTTGTTCTTTTATAGCTTTTCTAGTCTCCTGATCGTAGACCACATAAGCAATAAAAATAGCGTCCTGACTCATTTTGTATTATTCCAATTGATAAAGTCTTTACCCTAAAGGTATATTTTCTTGTCACACACATCATTGAAAGGAAAATTACAGAAAGTATATATGCTTTTTGTCACGTACGCAAAACACAAACAAGTTTGATCATTCTGTCCTATTTTCTGTACTTGCACACATACATTTTGTTCAATTACATCATTTTATGTTTTTACAACGTGGACTAATTGATCAATAATATGACTCAAAAATACTCATCTAGGTAGTTGACAGTTGTCTGGAGTGCAACAAGATGAGAAAACTTTCCCCCTTGTATGCATTCAATTCATTTAATCCAGGGTTGCACTGATTAAGCACCAAAAATATAAAAAAAGAACACAATGCCAATTTGAAATGCCTTTTTGTTGAAAAATAGACCAGGTAGCAGAAAAGAGTCTAAAATGAAAAGTGAAGGTATTCACATCTGTAGATCAGGAGAAATACAATCATTTCATCTTACCCAAAGTCCTATAACAATTCAGAGTCAGAATTCTACCATGCCATGAAGTCAAAAATTCAACAACAGGTTTAAAAAATATTTTGGAAAATCCAACTCATTCAGATCCAAGTCCATAAGAAATTCATAGAATGCTACTCTGGCCCATTTAGATACTGTACTCCAGCAGGTAAGATCCTAGGCCTTGAATAATTCACCTTTAGAGTTCAATAAATCCAAATAGCATCAAGTAAAAAACAAAAAAAAATCATCCAGAATGTTCTAGACTGAAAGAAAAGTTATTCATGGAAAATACGACTCACTCGAACCTAAATCTATAGAAAACCCATAGAATACTACTCTGTCTACTTTAAATACTGTGTTCCAGCAGGTATAGTCCAGGTGAGACTACAAGCCTTATTTACAGTTCTGTGACAATCCAATAGCAGCAAGTAAAAATGTATTATCCAAAAAATCCCAAACTAAAAAAAGATGTTATTCTTGTAGAGTACCACTCATTCAGGTCCATAAGTCACAAATATCATTCATAAAAACATACTGTAAAAACTCAGGCCTCAGATACTGACACACAAAAAGCAATGGACTGACCTGCCTGCCATCTTGGATTACGTACTTACTAGGTAAACTGTGCTCACAGTACAACATACCAATAGGGTTCTACTCTGGCTCCCCTAAGTGGGTCCATATGGAAACAGCCGTCTGCCAGGCCTCTGCTCTCTGTTTTGCTCCCCTCTTTTTTCCCTCTCTCAGTTTTAGTTCTCCAGTCTCTTCAGGGTTTGATGTCCCTTTTGGAGACACCATGGATCTAAATCTAACTGTTTTTTTTTTTTTAACTCTTGGTCTTCTCACCAGTTCATTTGTACCACCAATCAAAGATGTAGCTATGACTAGGTAAACATTATACATTTTTTGTGCCTTAAATACAATTTTTCTGATCATTCTAGCTGTACGGCTTTTATCTTAAAAATTCAAATCTGGCATTATTTTCTTGTTATATATATTTTGTTTTTATTTTTAGCATTGTTTTTTGTATTTTGCCATGCCAACATTTCACTGTTTTCGTGGAAGTCATGATGTGATGACATGTTTCTAGAGGCATACCCCCTGATGCTGCCGTTATGCTGTGAGGGCAACAGTGCGGACCAATATATAAATGGGATTAAAAAAAAGCACATGTCGTGACTGGAACACAAGAGATCAAAGCAATGAAACCTGAAATGTAATCCTAATGTATAGTCAAAAAACCCAAAGTGAAAAAGATTAGAAAACCAGAAAGACATGCGCAGACTTAGAGTTTATTTTCTTTTTGTGAGATATCCACAATCTCTGACAATTAAGTGACTCCTGGAAACAAACTTTAAATCCTGTAACCCTGACATTACTTTTTTTGTAACCTTTGACGAAGCAGCTAGCAACCTCATAGCAATCAGTAAACAAAATCACAGAAAATGGCTTCTCCCAAACCAAATATATGGTGTTGCTGGAGAATGCGATTAAATACATAAACATACTAAAAACAATTTTGAAAAAACTGAAGTCAGGAATGGCTATAGTGTCCTCAAAAACATAGGCAGCTAAACAATTCCTGTGAAAAAATAATAGAACAACAATGAAAAATAACCAATTATGATAGTCATTAGTGCAACCCCTTGCAAGGCAATGTCATGCTCTCTGAGGAGTCCAAGATAATGTTTCCAAACCTCTCTGAAACACTTAGTAAATCTCTCTCTTAATCTTTTTTATGAACTTTTTTTGCTGCCACTGAATAATCCAGGTGGATGCTACACATTGGCGGTGGTTTAAGGGGTTTCTCATTGTCATGTAAAGCACTTTGAGTTGGTAAGAAAAGCTCTATATAAATGTAACTAGTTAGACTATTTTTACAAATTTTACCTTAGGTTTTGATTTCAATTATCTTTTTCCTGCCCTCCTGGTTGACTTCTGGTTTGTGTTTTTTGGACTAATTTTCAACTTCCTGTCCATTCTCTATTGTTCTCTATACCTGAGATTACTATCTATTTATCCATCCGGGGCAATGTAGATATGGCTTCCCAGATTGCACACGAAAAGGGAATCAAATCATTTTCACATGAATAAAAATATGTGGTCACTTGAATAACTACTGCAAAATATGCCATCCCTAATCAATTTTTAAAATCATTTATAAATCCTACTTTTGTTCAAAATAAGTTCACATTATTTCCAATACTACTTGTACCTTACTTCATAAATGTAATACTCCAATCTATTCAAAGTCTGAGAGGCCAGATCTGGAAAACATACAGCTCCATCTTTACTCTTCTGCCTTCTTTCCCATCAATGACAGACATCTACTGGAGCAGACCCTGGAATCTAACTTCCTAGATAAGAAGCAAAGTAAGATTTGCAGCTACTCGTCTTTTGTTTGCACCACTCACAGATTTATATTTTTCAAGATTTTACATTGAATCGATTTCACTAAATCAGACTCTCTCAGGTCCTACCACATACTGATCTAACCATGAGATGTGAACAGGCCCCTATTAATTCTGGCACTGTCTTAGCCTGGGTCTAGTTTTGTCTTTTGTATTTAAATCCCTATTGGTCATTAATAAATATTGAGTCACTCTGCTTTTGGATTGTGCCTCATCAAATTCTATTAAACAAATGGCAGGATGGTACACTGGCTTTTGCAGCCTTAATTTTAATTGACTGCAATTAATTTCAACAAACCTTGTTTATACATGGCTTAGGAATATTATTTTATTCTTCAAAGCTTCAGAAAAATCAGATTTTCCGCTCTGGACAACTCAAATTCAATTCCACTTGGCAGCCCCTGGCACTCACACTCTCCCAGCTAAATAAACCGATATGTCCTTTTTTTGATTCCCTTGCTTCTCTAAATTCCAAGTGCAACCACCCTTTTTTATTTATACTATTATTTGTTAATTAAAAGGAGGATCATTTCAAATATATTTCAGCATGAATTTTACTTTATGTACAGCATACACAGCTAGTCTCCACTCTTGCAGAATTGAAAAGGGAACAACTTAACACTTATTGTTTATCAAATTATTGTTTCAGTCCATATCTGTCTTTTTTTTTTTTTTTGAAAGATCAAATTTTACTACCATAAAAGCTGTGACTGTAGCTGCTTTTTTCCTTAGTTACAACTCTCTAGTATCAGGTAGTAACTGCTATGTTTCAGCTAGGTTCTGATCCCTGACTCAAGTAAGTCTTGTGTTTATTTTAGAGCTTTTGTTGTTTTTCATATATTATTTTGCAGTTTGTTAGTTGTGTTTTTGGTTTGGTTTTATCTTTTTTGAATTCATGAATTTTTTGATTTTTGGTAATATTGCATTGATCAACTATTCTGTGTTTATTTATTGTCTAAGAGAGCAGACCCAAAAATTCACGGAATCGTTCAATAGCATGGGTGTAATGTGTAGTAACTGATTATGCCACTAGATATCGTCTGCCAAGTAGCATCTGTTGACTTGATCGAAATGTGCTTTTCTGACATTTGCTCTACAATCATGTCACTAAAATGGAATTGCTGTAGATTGTATAATAAAGTTTTTCTTTTTCTTAAACAATTACAGGAATTTTGGGCTTCCCCTTTGTATATTTCATTGATATATCCCTTGCGTTATGTAGGTGAAACTCCAAGAGCCAGGTCCACCATAATGTCATTGCTGGAGGACGGTCCCCTGCCTATTTATTCCAGCCAGGGGCCAAGGCCCTTCAGAAAGTCATTGAGTGTTGTGGAGTGTGGTACACTTTTGTAAAGATCTTGGATTATTTGGGATTTTGGCTATTTTTGCTGTTTTTGGATTCTGCTATTAGATTTTAGACTGGATTAATTTGTTTTGGGATGCCCATTTGAGCAAATCCCTTTGGAGTGTTTTGTTTTCCTTTTTCCCTGTTCCTTGGTCTTTTTGTTCTCCATTCTTTTTACTTGATATACTATTTTTTTTTCATTTTTGTCAATAAGGTCAAAGGTTTATGGTTACTCTCTCCCACAACATATTGTGGTCAATTTGACTTTAAAAACCTGAGCCATCTTTGGTTGATTTTAAGGTTTATCTTTTTTGTTATTTTGGTGTTGATGAAGACAACAGTAACTGCTTTTGTTTCCACAACATCATGAATTCTTTGAGAAATGGAAGTGGAAGGTACTGGAAACGTTCCTTAGGAATTTAAACTCATGCTAATTCAACTGCATCACACAGGAATTGCAAGTTTTTCAGCAATACATTCATGAACTCTCTATTGAACTAAATCCAAGACTGCATAGGCCATTGAAGTAACCTGAATTTAATGTATTGTTTTTGGAATCTACTTGAGATGATGGATGGTTTGTGACATGGCACATTAACCAACTGTATCATTTGAAAAAAGGTCAATTGAGACCATAAAAGGATGCACGTGATAAACAATAATGCTATGGTACATTTTGAAATTCAAATGACACTCACTTTGTATTAAGAGGTATGTTGTGTCCCAAGAACACACTTCTAACCCCATAACACTACAAACACCACCCTGACCTATTCATATAGAGAGCATGACCCCATGAGTTTATGTTGTTTATGCCATATTCTAACTCCATTACTTGCATGTTGTAGTAGAAATCAAGACACAGTACATCACACCAGATGAAAATTTACCAAGGTTCAGTTGCCCAAGTTTGGTGCTCATATGTTCAAATGAGCCTCATCTACAGATTATCGTACTATACCTTTTAGTTAATAAAGACATGAAGCAGGCCAGTATCTTCACTAGCCAGCAATAAAGAGGCTTACCTCAACCCAGCTTGTCCCCCAATTGCTATTTGTCTAAACAGACCCTAAAATTTGGGAGCTGGATTTAAAGGTTAAAAAATACAAAGAAGTATCAAAACATCTCATAGTGAGTTATGGTGGTGCAGTGGTAGTGCTGCTGCCTCACAATAAAGAGACCAGGTTTTATGTCCCAAGTCCTCCCTGCATGGAGTTTGAATGCTCTCCTTGTATCTGTGTGGGTTTCCACCATATGCTCTGGTTCCCTCCCACAGTGCAAAGATATACAGGTGGAACGGTGTTGCTATATTGGCCCTAATGTTTGTGTATATGTGAGTGTGTTCAGCCTGTGATGGGCTTGCACCCTGTCCACAGATGGTTCCTCTGCCTTGTGCCCTGTTTTTACTGGGATGGACTCTCACAGGGGTGCAAAACAGTAAAACTCTGGTTCAAGAGACAAGTCATGAAGAGAAACCTTTATAACTGAAGCAAAACAATCAAAAAAGGTTTTTCTAAAAGGCATTCCAAAGCAAACAAGTCCCAATATACTATCCACAAGCAAAATCCAATAATGAAAGGAAAAAGGTCCATAAGCCAGAGATCAAAAATTAATCAGTACTTACAGAAAAGACTCCTAACAAACTCAATGCACCAGTGCAAAGATCTTCTTCTCTAAATCAATCTATTGCCTGAGGGACGTCTCAGTAGTGGTGATATGAGGGTGGCCCCGTCTCTTGGGGTACCCACTCACAGAACACAAGAAATGGGTTCACATTTAAAGGGACAGCGTACAAATCACAAATAATAAACACATCTAAAACAAATATCTAAACATTTAAAATAATAATTCAAAATGACAAAAACAACAAATAAATGCAAGCCAGGAAAAAACTCTGGCTGTGACATAATAAGAGGAGTGGAGTTGCACGTGTTTAATCTTCTTTGGTTATAATCCACCCACTTCAAAGTTTGACTCTTATGTGTTCCGAGATGCTTTTTGCACACCACTCTTGCATAGAGCTATTTGAGCATCTGTCATCTTTCTGTTAGCTTGAAAGAGTCTGGCCACTCTCTCCTGACCTTGCACATTTACAAGATGTGTTTACCCATAAACCTGCTCCTCACTGAATGTTTCCCATTTACTGCTACATTCTCTGTTTAAACTTTATAGACTACAGTGCTTGAAAAGCCCAGTAGAGCAGCTACTGTACAGTACATCTAAAATCCTGAAACCACCACTTTCTAGTGTCAGCAATAATACCATGGGGTCCAAGTTGCTTACTAAATGCATACTGTTCATTCTAATGGCTGCTCATTCAAACAACAAATAAATCTGATGACCATGTCTTCATGCTCTACATTTTGAGTTGCAGCAACAACATTGACTATTTGAAGAACTAGGTACACCTAATAAATTAGCTGCTGAATGTACACCATATTTCTTATAAAAAAAAATCTCAGTTGAAAGCAAAGCTCTTAATCTACAGATGTGATGTTCTCTTTTGCCACTAGTTTATTTTAATATTCCTAACTAATGAAAAATAGAGCCTATATACTTTAAAGTATTGTTCACACAGTACATTTGTGTGTAATTCATAAACAACTAATAAATATTTATATTTTTTTCTGTATTACTGAAGTTTGATGCTGTAATTTTGGCTCTACAATCTATAATAAAAAAATAACTGAAAAAATGGAAAAACATTCAAGCATTTAACTCTTCCAGGAGAATACAGTCATTGGTCTTGCAGCTTATTTCTAAAGATAAATGCCATCCCATCATCTGATTTATAATACTTCTGATGTTCGTAAAGCAGAACAACATGCTTTTTCTTTATCATGGGTTGAAAACTTGTGTTCTCTCTGTATAACATAAATCATACATATATAGGCACTGTTGCCGGTTGAAAATATAAATTTATTTCCCTTCTGTTGTGCATCTTGTAATATTGTGATTTACACCACAATAATAATAAATGATTCATGCTTTTTCAAGCTGAACGGCTCCTGTTTAAAGCTGCTTGTAACTTTGTAATTCTTCTTTATTTCTGCTTACCTTTTAAGATTTAGCCCCTGAACTTTAAATAGTTCAGTAGCTACACAATACAAAACTGTGCATGTTACAGAGGAACAGTGTCATTCAGTGCACATGCTTGGTCAATATTTACTGCTTAATTCAAAATATTATGAAGGAAATAAAAAGTAGCATCCCAATGGAAAGGAGCAGGTAATATACTCCAAGTTACTTAAAGGTATAATCCACACAAAATATTTTTTTCTTGTATATTACTTACCCCATTAGTAGTTTGTAACGATGACTGAGAAAACTTTTAAATCTTCCGCCTACATACGGAAAGGAGAGAAAAAACTGCTATAATAGAGGTCAATAGTGACCAATGCTGTGCAACAACAAACAATGTGAAAAACATCCATAGAGAAAAGAAAACAATTCTCACATTACTTGTGTCTCATAATTCACATATTCTTTATCAAGTTGTATGCTCAAAACATGCAAAATGCATACATTTTTTGCTAAAATATCATTAATAGTTACTTCCAGAAAAATCAGCATATAACATAAGCTGGAGAGGCATTCTAATAATACTGTGCTTCTGAATAGAAGACTGGACTCTTGACCAGTGAATGAGGGGGACAGGTAGATCTTCGATTCAAAAGTACAGCATTATGGGAATGCCTTTCCTGTTTATGATGCAGACTGATATTTACATGAGCAACTATTAATAATATTTTGGCATAAAATACATCTGTTTTACATGTTTTCAGCATACAATTAGATAATGGAAATGTGGATTACTGACATGAGGATATTTATCTTTTTTCCATTAACATTTTCACATTGTTTGCCACTGTATGGCATGGGTTACCATTGGGGTCTATTATATCATAATCTTTTTTCCTCTTGTTCTGAATGAAAACATCAGATTAAAAAATTCTCTCAACCATTACTACAAACTACATAGAGTAAGTAACATAAAAAATGTCATTTTTGGGTGGAGCATTTCTTCTATGCTGACCCTCTTTGGTGGAATTTTTTAATAAATAAAATACAAAATGTTGTATATTGTATTTTAGAAAGTGAATAATGGGACCAAGTAGCAGCCACAATATACTATTGAAGGCCTGCACATATATCATTTTATACAATTTAAATCCAAGCATGACACAAATCAATAGAAAAAATAACATTAAAAGTTACACTATGAAAAAAATGTTTCACACCACAGCAATGCTGGTTCTATAATTCCTTCTTCCCCTCTGCGTGATTTGTTTCCACATGAACATCTAATACTTATACAATTACTTTCCAAATGATTCAAAAGGCAGTAAATGCAGAATGACTACATCATGATACATAAAAAAGTTTGAATAAGTAGAGGACATTCAACCTAGGATAGTTTATCAATTCCTATTCACCTAATGTATCCAAAATAATGTTGAGTCAAGACTAAATTGTGGCCAAAGAACTACTTTGAAATCGATTCTTTGTTTCCATTCATCACCATGGTTAAGCTGACAGTGTTGTCTAACTTGTAGTTAATCAGAAAGAAAAAAAAAATTAGGTGATCTTTTAAAATGTTTAATATTCTAAAAATAAGCCAAATTAAGTAACACTAATCAATAACTTATTTTGGTTATAAAAATTAATACTTTTGAGTACAAAACATATTATGCTGTACTTATTTTGACTTTCTCTTGAGGACCTGTTTGAAATTCTTGAAATGACACTCAACATCCATCCTGCTGTTAAAATAACTAAGAAAAATGACTTTTGCTCAAATGTAATTGGTACTTCTTACACCTGCAGTCTGTGATATTTCCAAAGAGAAATTATACATATGACATTTTAAAAATCTGGAAAAATTCTATAGATTTAACATTTTTGTATTTTGGTTACATGTGAGCACCTTAAACAGCATATATCAAAACATGTTAAAGTGTGAATTGTAAGAAAAAAAAATTGCAAAGGGGTATTTCTGGTAAAAAAAAATGTTAATAGTTGAACATACCACATTCTGTATTCATGGAACCTCCAGAAATATGCAATCTTCTCAGAATTTCACAGTCAATAAGTACTGTTGCAGCACAGGCTAATGTGGTGTATATATAGGCATAATGAATATGGCACTCATGGATTAAGCAGTTAGTGCTAATTATATCACCACACCTTAAAAGCTGCACAAGTAGAAATTTGGCTATCTTCTTGAAGCAAAACAGATTAAACAGAAAGCTTCTGAAAATTAATACAAAAATTTGTTATTTTCATAAATGCAGATGCTTTATTGATTCTCTATACTGCCGACTGTCAATAAACAGTTTGCTGTTTTAATAGAGGCAGATAATTAAAAATGTAATTTACACCAAATCCCAGCTAAAGCACTCTGATCTACATTAAAATTGAAAGCAGTTTTAAACTTTCATGCTGTAAGTCTCAAGTCTAATATTGTACTCCTGCCAATGACTGATAAGCATAGCTGTATTTAACATCTCACAATAACAATGGATTTCTCGTTTCAGTCTATAAATCTTCCGTGTTCCATGGTCTTATACTTCAAATCCAGAGAAAGGTACAGCCATATGAAAATAGAAGCACTTTTCCTTAGATTGTATGGTTTTACATATCAAGGCATAACTAATAATCATCATCTACTGTAGTTCTAACTAAGAACTAAGAATACATAAACAGATGAGCAGAATTCTTTATAAAAGAGGTATTGAGATTGATAGATTGACAGACAGAGAGACAGGAATATTGTCACCCTGAACCTTTTCTATAGTGTCGACTTTGTCAGTAGCCAAAGATTAGCTCCAGTATAGTAAATATTTCATTTACAATTTTGTACAACCTGCATGTCACCGTGAATGTTCCGAATTTCTCATTTCAAAATGGATGCTGAAAACTGAGAAATCAAGTACCATGCTATCATTGAATTTTTAACAATATAGAACAATATGTTTAGACAGCTGTTATTCCCACTTAGGAACAAGTCGTTGAGATGAAAGTCTCTAATTTTACTATCATCCCCTTTTTCACCACTGTTTCTAGTGAGTCCAGGGTCAGTCCTATAATGAAGCCGGCCTTTCAGATGACTTTTTCCAGGTGTGTGGTATCCCCTGACCTGGTATACTCCCTTGGCAGGCTAAGGTGTAAAAGGTATGGAAAAGTCACAAAGTACTACACAATGTTTAAATGCTTGGCTTTTCCAAATATTGCTAATGGTCACAGCAACAGGAATTATCAAATGAGTATGTTATTATAAGGATCAAATAATACTGAATTTACAGTATAATATTGATACACTATATTATTGATAAGTTCTAGCCACCAGTGAACCCGAAATGGATTGGATTGAGGTTGAATTATACACTGCACCAGGAAAAGTTAGCACATGCTCTAAATGCCACAGCAAGGGAACATCTGGCACCATTTTAATCACTCCACATCATTCACTAGGGTGCTGTCAAATGGTGAGCTCCCAGAACTTTGGAGTCTATTCTATACTTGCTTTATAACCCATGAATGCATACCCTTCCATCATTTGTAATATTTGTAAAATGTCTCAATAAATGTGTCTCAACCAAAAGGGTGTTGTACTGTGTTAGCCATTCATTGACTAACTAAAAAGATTATAATATGCAAGCTTTGAGGCGTCTCATATTGTAATCTTTTTCGTTAGCCAATAAAAGGTGTCCTTTAGTTTGACTTGAGAAATATTCCCTTTCCAGTACTTTTTATCTTGTTATCCAACTATATAATTGATCTACCATTATCATTAATTAAGAGTGTTTTAAAAATTAGTGGTTTGTTTACACTGCTGCATTTCTAAATCTGCCAAATCACACATTAATATCTGCTGTGTTTGAGTGACAATCTCTACTACACTGAGTTTTCAAAGGTATTATATATAAATGGTGATAAAAATGCAAAATTTATATATATATTAGTTAATAAACAATCACTATTTCACTGACATTCCATAGTCTCTATTACAGACAAGATCAGGGACAGTTGCATTAAGTGGACAATCGCACGTATCAATGGTTTTCTTTTCATATGATGATAGAAGAGATCATGAAAACAATTGCTGGAATGCCAATATAGAGCTGTGACAAAGCAGAATTTCAGTGTTGAAAAAAGCTCCTGCTTTACCAATCAGTCTGCACCCTCATCCATCATCATGAGCTTCTATTGTGACTGAAACAGTAAAGTCACAAATCCAAGTGCCAGGAATGATGTTCTTCCATGACATTAGTAGTAGCCACTCTTATGCCTCACTAGGGATCTGTTTATCATATACTTATGCATTATATACTGTAGCGAATATCTCTCTCTCTATATACACAGTGTATATATATATATATATATATATATATATATATATATATATACATACATACACACACACACACACACAGGCGACATGGTGGCACAGTGGTTCCTCCATGCGTGGAGTTTGCATGTTCTCCCCGTGTCTGTGTGGGTTTACTTCAGGTGCTCCGGTTTCCTCCCACAGTCCAAAAACATGAAGGTTAGGTGGATTGGTGATCCTAAATTGGCCCTAGTGTGTGCCTGGTGTATGTGTGTGTGTGTTCTGTGGTGGCTTGGCGTCCTGCCCGGGATTGGTTCCTGCTTTGCACTCTATGTTGGCTGGGATTGGCTCCAGCAGACCCCCGTGACCCTGTAGTTAGGATATAGCGGGTTGGATAATAGATGGATGGATGGATATACACGCATATACATATATGCACACACACACACACAGGGTTGGCAAAAGTAGGTTTACAGTTGTTTGTATGGAAAATGTCATGCATGCTATGATTAATGCAATAGCTTTATTAACTCAATAGCTTTAAGAAAAAGACAAACAAAAGGAGAAAAAATACAAATAAATAATTCAATTAATAAATCAATAATATTACAAGAAAACTAACAACTGTAAACTGACTTTTGCCCACCCCTGTATGACCACACCCATTATTATTATATACATTACAGTATATTGTATATAATTTACTACAGGCCTGATCACCAACAGTAAACAGAGGTTTACAGTGAATAAATCAGCTTTCTAACAAAGTGGTGCTATAACAACATTCTTTTCCTCTTAATGTCAGAAAAGCAATGAAGAGGTCAAAGATATTCAGGAAGCAGAAAGCAGACCGCATTGCAGTTTACATCTGAGAAGAAGCTCGCTAATCCTACCCATTTAATTTCTTCAAAACAACATCAAGTTATCCTTTGAGGGTCCCTAAAATCCTACTCTCTCCTACATTACTTGGTAATTCATTCCATGTGTCTTTGGTTCTCAGTGTGAAGAAAAACTATGTATGTGTGAATTTTCCAACTGTGTCCCCGTAGTCTTGATAAATTCATTTTAAAATAACAGTCTTGATCCACTGTACTAATTCACTTCATTAATTTAAACATTTCAATCACAGCTCCTCTTAACCTTTTTTTTTGCTTAAACTGTAGTAGTAGGGTGTTGTGCCGTGTTAGCCATTATGGATGCAATGAGAAACCTCAAAACCTTGCACATTGTATTTGGTTCAGTTAGCCAATAAAAGGTGTAATTTTGCTTAACTTATCTTTGCTTAAATTGAAAAGGCTCAGCTCTTCTAATATTTCCTCATAATTCATCCCCTGTAGCCTTGAAATAAGCCTAGTCACTCTTCTCTGGAATTTTCCAGTGCTGCTATGTCCTTTTTGTAGCCTGGAGAATGAAAAGCCTCTTTGCATCCTGTATTTTAGCCAGTTTTGTACCCATCTACACACTACACTCTGAATATAATCTTTTTAATTTGACTGGCGACAATTAAATATGATGTTTGTTTGTAAATCTGTCTTCAAATGTAACTTTCCATTTCCAAAAGTTAATACATAGATCAGTTTGCACCACTTTTGGATAGACCATCCTGACCTGAACAGGTCTGATAAAACCATCCATACTTCAATTAAACAGATAAGACTGTAAATGGGGCTCACAAAAGAGGAAAAGGGCTCATTTGTAATTATCAACAGCAATGGGCTATGTTTATTAGCTATTTAGTTAGACAGAATAACAAACACATTAGCCAATTGGCAAACAGTCAAATGTCTTTGTAAACAATATCCACCTTAATGGATGAAGCATTAAGAGATTTAACTGTGGGTACTCACAGCATATTTTATGAAGCTAACTTAGATGAAGAACTTATGTAACCTGCTATGTCATATCTACAGTGTATGTGTATGACAACACCTTGTTTCTCATCTGGGTGGCGCAGAATGACTTTTAATACCACAATCCTAGAACTGTCATTGCATTTGCTGGATTTGTCAGTGCACTGTATCTTATTCTTAGAAGAAAAAGTCTATTTCTGTAAAACTGCCTGCTTAGTATCTTTTGTTGTTATATCCTTTTTAATTTCTATTGGAGTTTGGGCACCAAACGTTTTAAGTTCAACATTCTGTCTCATCCTAAAATAGATAAGGTAATTACTGCACAAAAGAAGTCACAGGAAAAGTTTTTACTCCTGTGCTTCTTTGACAGTTGAACCTTGGAAAAGCAAGGTTACCTAGCTTGGGGAAATATTCAACTAATTCCTCAAATGTGTTATGGTAAGGTAGTATGTAACGTACATATCCATCTTTTTGTAGGTGTCTGACAGTGAGCTTTTGGCTAGGTGAGCCAACACTGTGTGCCTTGTCATTCTATGCCAGAAGGAGTATAATCCGTACAAAGATCAATATAAAAACAGCCCCTAATAATCAGCTCCTGAATGTAAAAAGAACAAAACATAAATCACTGGCTGTGATATTTTTATGCAATACTGTACTGTATTCACTACTGCTCCAGTCAAATACTTCCATTATTTAACATGTAAAGCAGGTAATGGTTTTCTTACTATGGCTTTATTACACCTTTTTGTTTGCCTAATAGCAATTATTAATAAATGCAAACTAACATGATCTGATGGATTATAATCTTTTTAGATTGCTGTATCTTGTTTCTGAAATATTGTATAAAACTATGACATTGTTATTCTATGTCACTGTGTGCCACTAACTACAGGTTATGTGGAAAACTTTGCATCTGCATTTATATGACATACTCTAAATGGAGAAATACTGCTTAGGTTGATTAGGCCAAGTGGCATCTGACATTCCAACAGCACAGCCATGTCTTCAGGATTACAGTTTGAACTTTAATGTTGATTCTATGTGCATTTTGCTTCTTTGATTCCTTCCTTGTGTAAACAACAGTCTGTCATTTTATCTCCAAGTAATGGATATAAAATGCCTGACCATCTGCTAGTTGTGACACCAACCGAAAACTGCTGAAAATGTCAGTTATTTCAAGGATTCCGTTGTAACTGGCTAAAAGTGATTGGTGGCAGGTGAATAAAACATTTTTAACACCATAATTTGTGACCAATGCGCCAACACGTGGCAGTTATAGTTTAGTCTTTTCATAAGCCATTTGTCCACATAGTATTAGAAACATAACATTGCATAGCTGCCCATTACTAGTTCATACGATGGTGTTTGTAGTCTTTGCAGCCCTTTAATAGAGAATGCAGGTTTACAAAGTGGAACCTTCTTAGATATCAGTTTTGTCAGTATAGCATTATGTGACAGCCATCTTTTGATTTATTTCTGTACCAATAAGTCTGCACACAGAAGTTAGATCATTATAAAATTTTATCGATAAGGATTACAAGGTGTTTCAGAAGAAAACTACTGAATCTAATTAGAAGATTTCTCCGAGTTCATGAGAACCATCAAGTCCACAGAGCCTGCGGTCCTGCACAGATGCTTGTATAACAGCTTCTATGAATCAGTGAGTGTGCTTTAATAAAAACGGTTATTCACAAATACCCAGTGTTAAAAATGCCTTCTATACCCTTATTCCAGTTAGAGAACTGGGTTATTGATTTCTGAGAACCAGGGTTAACACACATAGACTTCTCTGTGAGTAACCAGGTTATGTGGCCATGTAAACTATTAACTGGGCTGCAGTTAAAGATTTCATAGTCTGCACATGTCCTTTGAACTTTGTTAGCACTCTGCGCTAACTCTGTCCAAATCAGTCCTTGCTTCGGGTACTTGTTGGTGGAAGCGTCCACAAAAATACATTTCCTGAAGTAAATACTCAGGTGATAACATTATTCCTTTTCCTAACTCAATATTTCAGAAATCCCTAAATTTCTGTTTATTAGCTGAACATGCAGTGCTAAGCTAAGTAGCACAATTTCTGGAGAAGTGTTGGGGTAACATGTTAAAAGTGAAGTGCATGACAGATTACTTTTTAAATTAATGAGTAACCTAATGCAATACTTATTTTATTGAAGTAAAAATACTTGCATTACTATTATCCCAGCAGCATTTAATTCAAGGAAAGAAGTAAAAATACCACCATGCCACTCCTCTACAAGGCTCAGTTGCACAAGCATGCAAGAACATGTGTGCCGAACACAATCCAGTACCAGAAACCTATAAATAAAGTGTCAGTTTCATTTTAAACCAGTTACTTGCTATAGATATGTTGAAAAAGTGTGATCTGGTGATGCAGTGGCTTAGAGTCTAAAAAGGGGATGGATATATTTTTATTTCACAGCATATGCAGGAATAAATGTATTTATTAAAAAAAAGAAAATTATCAAATTTAGCTGTGTTTCTGGTCAGTTTCATGAAGGTTCATATATGGGTTTAGGATTTAATAAATGCTGGCCAGTCAAATGTGTAGCTTTTTACTCACCTTATCCTGGTTCTCTGTGTGCATGTAACAGCACTGAGTATAGCATTTTCTAGAGTACAGGTATGATTGGCTATTAGGAAGCAGAACAAACTAATAAAGGATACCGATTGGGGGCTACAAACTAGTGAATTAAGCAAGGCAGGATAAGCTAAGAATGGCTGGATAAACGTCCATTGTTTATCACTCATATAAGTTCAGATACAGAAAGGGCAAGGAGTCCTGCTACAATGAAGGAATTAATCTGTTGGCAGCAATGTGATTCAATGCAGAGAACTGCATTAAACCACCTTCACCAACAGATATTGTTGGCACCCTATAAGATGACCACAGGAACTTCACAAAATCTTGAGCTTCCTGTTATTATGAATGAGCACAATCCAGGATTCACCTAGCCAGGGACAGTTTCTCTAATACTTCAGTGTCCTTTGGCTCACTTTCCCACACTGTAATTGCACCTTGTTTGTTTTCCATGAAAAGAGCTGGTTGGGTTTTAAGCCACATCTATACTACCATTCTGGTCTAACCTGATTTTGATTTTTTCATATATCTTCCACAATTCAGATTTAGATGCAAACACCCAAAATCTGCATGGCATTCAATTTTTTGGTATTGAATGCAGGCTACTTTCACATGTGGTAATGAATTCCACTTTAATGTTGCTCTCCAATACCTAAGTTTAAACAGTCGGATCAGATTTTTGTTCAAGGATATGGTGTGACTAAGTCATTTCTGTGCACAATGCAAATACCTAAAACAATCATGGCTGATGAAGCAAATGGTAAGTAGTTCAGAAAAGAAACAAATTCTGCTGCCTGTGCTGATTCAACATATTTAGAAAAAGAACTCTGCTTCTAAAAATAAAGAGCATCAAGAGTAAAAAAAGTAGGATTTACGTCTACGCCTTACCTGCAATATTACCTCAAAATGCATGAACAGCGCATATAATCTGAATGTAGACACAAATGCTCAGGCAAGATTTAGACCATGTAGCATAAACAGCAGAGACACCATTCACAAATTCAAATTAAGGCATTGCAACCTGGTACTGTAAACGTGGCTGCAAAAGCCCATCCATGATAAGTCATGCATTGTAATAATCCTTCTTTGGCACCACCATTGTATTCACCTATTAGCAGACAGACTGTAGCCTGTTTGTTATTCTGCCAAAGTCATGTAAGCCTCTGTCAGCAAGTTTCATCAACTGTTTGCTGCAATTCTTTTCTTGCAGTTGGCAACCCGTTCACATTACACCCATGACACTGATTGTTGTGAAACCTCCAGCAGGACATTTGTTCCTAAAAACTGATAGTGGTGTGCCTGCCTTCCACTTCCATCCTACATTCATAGCTTTTTAAATCTTTAGATCTGCACATTTTCCCAGTGCAAAGTGTACTACCATGCGACCAATGCTTCAAATATTATGTATAATGCTTGTGAGTGCACCATATGTTAAGATTAATAGCTAAAATGCATTAAGGAAATAATTTCATTAAGAACATTTAAGTCTGGATGCATTTTGTTGAAATTTTCTGTCTAGAATGAAAACATTAAAAAGGCAGATACAATATTATAAGAAAGTCCAGTGCCCTAGACTAAAATCCAATCTTGGTTACCGCCTATGTGGAGTTTGTATGTTTTCCCCACAATCTGGTTTTCCTCCCATATCCCAAAGATGTATATGGTAATTTAACTGGTGGCTGTAAATCAGCTTAGCAAGAATAATCATGTGTTCATGTATGTGAGTGTGCCCTGTGATGGAATGACTTCTCATTCTGGCTTGCTTCCTGTCTTATGTCCTTTGCAAGCTATGACAGGCAGCACCGGCTTCTTCTTGGCCCTTGAACACTGAATGTTGCAAAAAGAAGTTAAATTCATACAAAGGTTTAGAGGTTCATTACTGTCACATATTCAACCAAAAAGATTCCATTTTGACAATTTAAGCTGGCCCAAGGTTTTTTTGGAATTCTAAGATTTTTTTTGTCTTAACATATCATTGTTTCACTGCAAAAAATACATGTGCAAAAACTAGACAAAAAAACTTTAAATGGGAGCTGGTTTGCTTTATTTAGCAAAAAAAAATCTTAAAGTTAAATAATCATAAATACAAAATTTTTGATAAGTCAGTAATTCTTAAAATAAGGAAAACAAGATTTAATGTCATGAAATAAATACTTTTAACTTGCTTAGATTTCATTTTTTGCAGTGTTATTTGATATCATTTTAAAGTAACCGTTAGCATATGTGAAGATAGCTCTCTTTATATACGAAAAAGAATCATGTGGCAGGGAATGTGGTTCAGTTCTCAAACTAGCACTGTCATGTATAGTATGCAGTGCTACTTGGCACAGTCTGAAAAGGTTCTTAGACTGTTAGCATAGATATTCAAATAGGATCAGTTAATTGGCTGCGTTCCCTACTTGCTAATGCAGGAGCAGGAATTTTTATTTCAATTTGGAAATAAATCTGTGGGCTGTTTTAGTAAATGAACTACCTAATACCTGCTTAAAGTCAAGTTAAATGGTATACAGTTATCTAATGTGAGTAAAAGAAATCAATTTTGTGATACAGTACAATAAATAAAATCTCTTGCACTTATTTTATTATTAAAAGTTGCTCCAAACACCCCAGGAGAATTCATATTTATAAGGGATCTGGATTTTTCTTTCCAATTCAAAGCGACTGCCTGGCAGCCATTCTCTTGATGCTCCTGATAGGATGCCTGCTTTTAAACGAATGATTGGATTTCCTTTCAATTATTCTGAGTGATCACTTTATTCTCTACAGCAGCAATGCTCAATAATCAGTTCCTGGGCCACTAGCCCACCGGCTCACACATGAATGACAAAAGAGTTTTACATAAATACATAGGAAGAGGTGAGCAATTCAACATTAGAATGCATACATAACACAATAAGGAATATACATCTACAAAAGTGTACAAATACCTGCATTCCTTTCAAAAGAAGCAGCTCTTTCCCTAGACAAAAGTTCCAAAAATGTCAGTTTTTGACAATAACAAAATATGTTTTTGGAATTTGTAACTTCCTCAGAGTTATTTTATTACTAAATTGCAACATGTGGTGAAATAAACATAAAATATACACTCACCGGCCACTTTATTAGGTACACCTGTTCAACTGCTTGTTAACACAAGTGTCTAATTAGCCAATCACATGGTAGCAACTCAATGCATTTAGGCATGTAGACATTGTAAAGATAGCCTGCTGAAGTTTAAACCAAGCATCAGGATGGGGAAGAAAAGTGACTGAAGTGACTGAACGTGGCATGGTTGTTGGTGCCAAATGAGCTACTCTGAGTATTTCAGAAACTGCTGATCTACTGGGATTTTCACACACAACCATCTCTAGGGTTTACAAAAAAGGCAAAATATTCAGTGAGCAGCAGGATTAGAAATGAGTACATTAGAGGGTCGGCTCAGGTTGGATGGTTGGGAGACAAAGTCAGAGAGACGAGATTGTGTTGGTTTGGACATGTGCAGAGGAGAGATGCTAGGTATATTGGGAAAAGGATGTTAAAGATAGAGCTGCCAGGCAAGGGGAAAAGAGAAAGGCCTAAGAGAAGGTTTATGGATATATTGTGAGAGGACATGCAGGCGATAGGTATGACAGAGCAAGATGTAGAGGACAGGAAGGTTTGGAACAAGATGATCCACTGTGGTAACCCCTAACAGGAGCAGTTGGAAGAAGAAGAAGATTCAGTGAGCGGCAGTTCTCTAAATGAAAATATCTTGTTGATGCCCGAGGTCAGAGGAGAATGGTTAGACTGGCTCAAGCTGATAGGAAGGCAACAGGTAACTCAATACCACTTGTTACAAGCAAGGTATACACAAGAGCATCTCTGAATGCACAACACATTGAACCTTGAAGCAGATCAGCTACAGCAGCAGGAGACCACACTGGGTACCACTCCTGTCAGCTACGAACAGGCAATAAAGGCTACAATTCGCACAGGCTCACCAAAAAGTGGACAGCAGAAGATTGGAAAAACATTGCCTGGTCTGATGAGTCTTGATTTCTGCTGTGACATTTGGATAGTAGGGTCACAATGTGGCATCAACAACATGAAAGCATGGATCCATCCCACCTTGTATTAATGGTTCAGACTGGTAGAGTAATGGTGTGGGGGATATTTTCTCGGCACACTTTGAGCCCCTTAGTACCACCTGAGCAATATTTAAATGCCACAGCCTACTTCAGTATTGTTGCTGACCATGTCCGTCCCTTTATGACTGCAGTATCCCATCTTGTGATGGCTACTTCCAGCTGGATAAAGCGCCAGGTCACAAAGGTCAAATCAAACTGATTTCTTGAACATGGCAATGAGTTCACTATACTCAAATGGCCTCCACAGTCACCAGATCTCAATCTAGTAGGGCTCCTTTAGGATGTGGTGGACCAGGAGATTCACATCATGGATGTGCAGTCGACAAATCTGCAGTAACTACGTGATGCTATCATGTCAATATGAACCAAAATCCCTGAGGATTGGTTACAGCACCTTGTTGAATCTATGCCACAAAGAATCACAGCAGTTCTGAAAGCAAAAGGGTATCCAACCCGGTACTAGTAATGTGTACCAAATAAAGCAGCTGGTGAGTGTATGTGCTTTTCAGACAGAGCATATCTGCATATCCTTCAAGAATAATGGTGTTACATTTGAAGACATTGAAAAAGCAGTTTTTATGTGGTTCAGTGAAACATTCCTATTAATGTGGCACTCATTCAAGAAAATGTGAGGTTTCTAAACTCTCTTGGGACCTCCCCCAACTGGACGACACACCGAAGAGGTAACAGAAGTGCGATCACTGTGTCTGTGGAAGTCTGTTTATCCGTTGATGGGCCAACAGCAGGCTCATAGCTATGCTGAGGCCCGCCACCAAAGCAAGCCGAAAAGATCTCGATAGGTGATGCAAGGAACATTAAAAATGCAGGGAACAGTATTACTTGGCCACTAACCTAGCCACGACCCTGCCTGACTGCTGTGTCTGTGTATATGACAGTGGTAGTTCCTGCTACAATAAATAATCCTACTGTTCCTGTTTCAAGCTGAATAAAGCTGGTTTTGCTAAAGTGCTGAGACTCAGCCTCGTGTTTTGGGGTGCAAGACAGGGACTTATAGTGCGACCCCAATCTTTTAGGATTTGCTTCTGTGGAGCTTCACTGCAGTGCTGTGAGCCTGCTGTTGCCCTGCCCCAGCAACAGATGATCTTCCACAGACACGGCAATTGCGCTTCACCGTGTTGTCCCGTTGGGTTTTCTTGGGGTGGGGTGAGTCCCAAAAGAGTTCAGAAACCTCACAATATGAAGAAGAAGAAAAGGATGATTTGGCTTCTGATTGATAACTGTGCTGCGCACAACATGCTTCCATATTTAGATAATGTTTGCGTTGAATTCCTCCCACCCAATTGTACGGCAGTGCTTCAGCGATTGCATTTGGGCATCATTCGCACTCTGAAAATGTATTATCGCAAGGAAATGCTGAGAAAAATTCTCATCAGCATAACTTGTAGACAGGAGGAGATGAAAATGAACGCGAAAGAAGCTATTGAAATGATTGCAAACGCCTGGACGCAAGTTAAAGAAAGCACTATAGTGACAAATACAGAATCTCATTACTACAAAATTTTCATTACAACAAAATATTTTTTAGGTCCCTGGCTGTTCGTTGTAATGGAATTTTACCTGTAGTTCTAATCTGCACAATTGTTTGGTCAGAGACAATAAATTATCTGGACAAGAGCAACAAGAAGGAGTGCACTGGAGTGGATAAAGGTAACCTGTTGACTTCCTCAGGACAGCATAGGATTCCCAATGACAACAAGACTTTTAGGACTACATAGAGAATTAAAAACTGAGAGTTTTGGTTTAAGGTTAAAAGAACTCAAAATGACAAGTGTGATAGATCCAATTTTTCTTTTTTTTCATTTTAGAACCGAATGCTTTAATTCTGAAAACCAAATGAAGACACTGTAGACCAAATTAAGTAATTCTTTAATTTATTGCTTTATCAGGCTGTTTGGACCCATACAAATTAAAGGAAATGAAGTTTTGTATTTTAATACACTCTTTTTCAGTGTGGCACCTGAGAGTGCTGGTAATGTTGCATGTTGTTTAAACATGTAAGTAAGAATTTCACTGTATATGTGATGATACTACAGGATACTCTAACACTAAAATCCCTGAATCCCTCAGTAGAGGGATGAGATAGCAGGCTGCTTGCTGCTTGTGTTGACTGACACATTTGCAAAACAAAGACCCCGATGAGGAGGTGCGAGGGAATTTAAGGTAGCCTAGAAGAAATGATCCGACATACTACAAAGATATGGAAAAGTCACATGTTCTGCAAAGGAAGAAAAAAATAGTAACATGATGTTCAAGAAAAGGTGCCCTGTGGTGGGCTGGTGCCCTACCCGGGGTTTGTTCCTGCCTTGCACCCTGTGTTGGCTGGGATTGGCTCCAGCAGACCCCTGTGACCCAGTGCTAGGATATAGCAGGTTGGACAATGACTGACTGACTGAATGTTCAAGAAAAGAGCTTTTGCTTTCTGTGCTATATGGCCTTAACCTTAGACAACGTACTTTCAATTCAGATGAAATGGATAATTCTAAAATTATGCAATTAATAGCTCAACTGTGAAGTAAAATTCCAACAGTTTAGAATCTAAACATTTTTAACACTATATGACCCTTTCATGTAATGTCATGTTATTTTCTAACCCAACTAATCCAGATCAAGGTTGCTGGGTAGAGGTGGCAGTTCTGGAGCCTATTCCAGATAGCATAGGACACAAGGCAGGAACAACCCCAGGATAGGATGCCAGTCCATCACAGGGTAACCACACACACACACGCACAGTAAGGACAACATTACCTAACCTGCATGTCCTTGAACAGTGGAAGGAAACTGGAGCACCTGGAGGAAACCCAAGCAGACAAAGGGAGAACATGCAAGCTTAACTCAGAGAGGACCTGAGATGCGAACCCTGGTCTCCTTACTACTAGTCAGCAGCACTACCACTGTGTCACCGTGCCGCCCATGACACTTTCATGCAAGTGTGAAATCTTTCAGAGGTTAAACCATTGAGTCCAGGGTTGGAACCAGTAGGAATAAATGTTAGTGTGAAACGTCCACCAGGATCTGGGCCTCTTCATTGTTTGACATGGTAACAAGTCACACTCACATTCTTCAAAAGCTACACAAATATAGCCCTGCTGACTGCAGTGTAAAAATCCATCACTGGTTTGCTTTTAGTCTTGAAAACTGTCCCTTTATCTTAGTGATCTATTATGCCACTGAGAGAAACAGTGTATGCTTCCATGACAGCTCATCTGACAAAAAACTTGTTCTACCCTACATCTAATTGGGTAACTTCATGAACAAACTTAACTGAAGGCAGCCAAGGAACATTCTACTATTATTTAGTTGCAGGGGCTATGGGATCTCATGTCAGGTTTCACAAATGTCCGTATTAACATTAAGGACAACCACCACTCTCTGGCGCCACGATGAACAAGAATGTATTAAAATACAAATCTTCATTTCCTTTCATTTGTATGGCTCCAAACAGCCTGATAAACAATAAATAAAAGAATTACTTAATTTGGCATAGTGTCTTCATTTACATTTCATATTATAGCATTCAGTTCTTATGTAATAGTAATAAGATAGATAGATAGATAGATAGATAGATAGATAGATAGATAGATAGATAGATAGATAGATAGATAGATAGATAGATATAATAGCTGAATACTACTCTCAACGGGGAAGAGCCCGGGCTCAACCTGCAACCTTTTGATTACGAAGCAGCAGTTCTTACGCTGCACCAGCCAAACAGACAGTTTGACTTTGTGTTGATTGATATTTGGGCTTGGGTTTTTAAGTTACTGACGTCAACACATAAATTGAATGATTTCTTTTTCTTCGGTTATATTCTTGAATAAAAGCACAGTTGTTTCATAACACCTTTTGTGAAAGTGTTTTTTTTTTTTAAGTTTGGACTTCATTCTTCACACATTATACACTTCACGTCAGCATTTTGTCATTATTACCATAACATGAAGGTTTTGGTTTAGTTATGTGTTCAGCATTTCGTGACTCGCATTTTCTGTCATCCTACATTTACCCAGATCGTTGTAGACATGGAACACATATGAAATGTATGTATTCCAAATACCGATATACTATTTACCCTATACAATTCCAGACACCCCACACCCAGATGAACACACTTGAGCTGGGAGAACTTCAGCCGCATCGGTGTATGATGGGATAGCAGGCTGTTTGCTGCTTGTGCTGATTGACACATTTGCAAAACAAAGACACTGATGGTGGGGTGTGAAGGAATTTAAGGTGGCCTGGCATTACATCTCTTTTCATAGGCTTCAGGGATTCTAGTGTCAAAGAAACATTGAAGAGCTGCAAGATGCTTATATATATTAATTTTGTTTCTGTTTATCTTTAGAAAATAAATGCTGACAAGAAAGTCTGAGATTCTAATTCAGACTTGAAACACTGCAAAAAACCATTTTGATCAGACCACTTCAGGGTTGTCCTGTTTATCTGATGAAGCGCTGCACAAGTAGCCCACTATAAATCTTGTGCATTTTTAATAGCACTCCTGTAGATGGTGCAGTACTGATCCTTGCACTTATGCAAATAGACATACACTGTTCTTTTCAGGCAGAGGAAGTATGAACTACCAGAGGCATGATTTTGTCACACTGCTGACACTGAATTCCATCAGTGTCATCGTGGTTGGGGACTTAAAGGACCCTAGCTGATTTATATCTATTGATTTGTATAAGCATTTCCTATTTACTGCTGTATGTCACATGGTGGTGTAACTTACTATTGTTGAACTGCTCTTTGTGATGCTTTGTTAAATGATATACCCAATAATTTATTTAATAATGATAGTCATTATGTGTTAAAATAATGATAATAAGTGAAGTTGTCTTGTTCAAGTAGTTGTGGTGTGAATATCAAACTGCTAGGCATCCAGTTCCTTAGAATGGAAAAGATATGATACAGTCATATTTAATAAATTTGCAACCTAACCCTGTATTTTAGAATTGACAGATTGCAGCAACAAGTATGTAAAACATATGCTTAAGAATTAAATTGAATGCTTTTTTTTTCTTTGGGTATATTCTTGAATAAAAGCGCACATGTTTATTTGATATTTGGACTAAAGTCTTCATATATTATACACTTCACATCATTATTAGCATAACATGGAAAAAACTTTCTGCTTTAGGTATGTGTTCAGCATTTCTTGCCTCGCATTTCCTTTCATCCAACACTTACCCAGATCTTTATAAACATGGAACACACATGAAATCCATGTATTCCAAATAACAATATACTGTATTATTTACCCTATACAACTCCAGGCACCTCACACTCAGATTAGGAACCTTGACTTGAACTAGGAAACTTGTTGCCCAGGTTGAGCTCCGTCAATGGTGGGGATGGGATAGCAATGTGTTTACTTGCTTGTGCTGATCGACACATTTACAAAACAAATGATGGAGAGGTGTGAAGGAATTTAAGGTGGGCTGGGATTACAAGTTTTTTCAGAGGATTCAGGGATTCTAGTGTTAACTGTCAATTAACTTTTACTGGCAAATAATGGCTAATCTGCCTCCTGTATATTATATTCATAAAGTCTGGGATATTTTCAAGATAAATTTAAGATCGCTGTTATAGAATACTATGACTAGACTAGATAAGATATTCATGGCACTGTAAGCTTAGTTTTGATGTGGTCATGGAATATTTGTTTTTGTAATAAATAATACTACATACTGTATGTTACTGTTGGTTGTGGTCTTTCATTTTTAGAAATTATTTTGCTTGAACCAAATCCTAATATATGGTGTCAGTCTTAGCAAAAAATAAGACTAAGATATAAACCAAGACCCTTGCTGGAATGCACCATCAAAATCTGCACTCTTCTGGATTGTGACAAGGGATAGAAAAATAAGAGAACCAGTTTACTGATAATCCACATAATTGATTACTGGGTGCCAATGCTGCCTCATGCTGCTATGGATAAACCAGTGTTCCATCCCTAACTTCTGTTTTCTTTCATTAAGACTTCTTATTCTGTTACCTTTTATTTATTATATTTGGTTATTTTTTTATGTTAATTCTTTTCTTTATTCCAATTTGTTATCTTGATTTAATGTAACAGGGGTTTTGAATTACTACTAGCTACATTACCTGTCAAAGGCAGGTAACAGAATACATTTTAAAATAATTTCATATTTGCTATCGCCTGCCCTTTGTGTACCATCAGAGTTTGTTTTAAGTGTTTGTTCCTCATGTGTCTCAACCTATGTTGGCTGGCACTATATCTCTCAATTGCATTCCTGTAGAGCCTGGATCTCAAACTTTTCTCATTCCGAGTCGCCTTGCTCACCTCCTGTCCACTTTATACTTCCCGTCTTTAAATGTGACTCGGGTTGTGCCTCGTTAGTATTTAGGGACCACCTGTTACTAGGTAAGGTATTTGCTTTGTTGTCATTTAAATGCTCCATTTTAACTGCTTTTATTTGCAATAATAAAAAAAATTAATCACAATAAAGAATTGAACGTTACAACCCTTCTCTGTATCCTTGTGTATGTGATCCTCTCTAGCCTGGTGATTCCTGTGTCAATTGCACATGAGTAAGCAACCAAAGCAAAACTAACCAATCAGAGCAAAACTAAACTGACCAATCAGATTGCCTGAAGGTATGGGACATGGACAGGGGCACAACACAGACAGTAATGTTTTATCATGCAGAAGATTGTTTTGGATGTTTAGTTAATTAATTCCATTTCATATTTACTATATATTCAATTCTGCAGCTGCGGGACTACCATTAGCTTTTTAAATGCTTAGATAACCTTGTTTTGATTCCTTGGCTATTGAATTTGATTCTTATTTCTGGTTTTCAATTATCCAATTATGGATTTGGATGTGTTCTATTTAGGATTGCCCTTGGCATGTGAACATTTTTCACTTTTTCTTTTTTCTTGTGTTCTTTTGAATTATTTTTGTTAATAAACTGTATATTTTTAAGAATCATTGCTTTTAATACTGTGGCTGGATTTTCTTGAATTCATTATCCCTTTCTGTGTTTATAGACTTGACTTCTGGCTTGTGCAAACTGCAGAGCCTCAAATTAAGGGCCAGGCTTACTGTGTTTTTAGGAATATATAAGCCTGGAGGCCCAGTTTTAGGATTAGTTTCACCCAGTGGTGCTGGGTTCAAATCTCACATCAAGTCATTTTATTTGGAATCTGCATGTTCCGCAACTGTCTGAGCAGGTTTTATTCTTTCTTCCCATACTCTGAAAGATGTGCCAGTAACATTAACTGGTGGCTCTAAATTTTCCCAAATGTGAGTATAAGTGTGTGTATGTGAAGGTTTTGCAATGAACTGGCACCTTGCTAAGTTTCTTCCTTGCTAGGATGGATAGGCTCTGTCAATCTCCATGACCCTGGACTTGACTAAGCCATCTTGAGAATGAGAATGTTACTGTGCTATACAAGTATGATTACATTATTCTCATTAAGGAAAAAATATAGCTGACAATATGGTAAGATTGTAATATGATCATGCCCATGATGCAATAAACTAGTGTAATTTATTGCACAATAGATTTTTGTTTATTTATAATATTATTTGATGGAACAATTTCTGAGTGTTTCAGCATATACACAATTAATGATTACATACCAGTGGCACTGACATCAATAATAATGAAACATTTCAATGTATAATTCTTCCAGTGTCTGAAGTGTGTTTGCAAATTCTCTTCTTCACCCTCTTCAATTTTCTTATTGTGCCAAAAAGTCAGTTGGAGAGACAGTTAACATGGCTCTCAGCTACAGTTTGCAGCAATTGGGCTTACCTGGATCATGTTTGTGAATTTTAGTATTTAACACAATCATACTCAAGCTTCTTCACAGTCCGCTCTTCAACATAAACTTGGACTATGAAACTTTCTGATATCCTGAGAAACAGACATCAGACAATGATGCTAGACGGACATCAATTAGAGCTTTGGCCCTGAGCATAGGATCACTTCAGAGGTGTGTTTGGTCTTTTTTCCGTTTATCTCTATACCAACAACTGCATTACCAGTGACCCACCTGTAGAACTACAAAATGTTTGCTGATGACACTTGCTTGACTAGCCTGATCGCAATTGGGATTAACTGGATGTAAGTGGATCTTGCTGACCAGTTGGTATTCCTTTCAAAAATCTGAGCCTGAATATATTAAAAATGAAGAAATGTAATTGGATTTTAGCAGATACCCCCATCTTCCTAATTACCTGGCTATAAATGGTATAACCATCAAAGGGTAGAATCATTTACATTTCTTGTCACCACTATTAGTCAAAGTGTGAGCTGGGTTGAAAACATAACTTTTGTCATCAAAAACACTCAAAAGAGTGTTATGTTTTTCTTAGGCAACTTGAGGTTTAACCTGTGCAAGTCAGAGCTGGTCCAGTTTTATAAAATAATCTCTGAAGGCTGGAGCAGTTTCACTCCAATTCATTATCCAAACTGATATTTTTTTGCTCTTCTGTTGTCTGTCAATGCTTTAACAAGAGGTTTGATCAAAGACACAGAGATTTACCATATTAAAATAATTGGCTAGTTGTAATCCCATTAATGGTTTCAATGATATGTAAACAGAGCTTTGAATTTTCAAGAGTGGGAAACACTGGCCACAAGACGTCCAACAATATTCCAACATTACAAGGTGATCTGAGTTTCATTTGCTTTGTTTGCCATGAGTATGTGAAGCTGTCTGCTTTAACTTATCTGAGAGAAAGAAAGAAAAAACATAGTTTGCTTTGTGTATAAACCCACTTTAAGATTCTGTTATATGTGTTCTAAACCAAAAGTAAGCTGGAAATATAGTGTTAATTTTGTCTATGTTGTTTTGTGACAGGCACTACATAATATACCACCTACTTTGTCTATATTTAGCAAGAAAACCACAATCTTAGCATCTTTCCAAGTTTCATTACACTGACCAGCTGCTTAATGTACTTAAGCCCCTGGTTACTGCAGCCATTCTTTCTACAAGGTTTCTGACACTGTGACATGTGCGATGCTCTGTGAAATTGGTACAATGGTACGTCAGGATTTTTTATCATTTTGTATACAACCCCAAATCAGAAAAAGTTGGGACAGTGTGGAAAATGTGAATAAAAAAAGAAAAAAGCAAGTTATACATTCTCCTCAAATGTTATTTCATTGCAGACAGTATGAACACAAAATAATTCATGTTATTTTTTGTCAACATCATTTGATTTGTAAATAAATATCCATTCTTGCCATTCAGGCTTGCAACACATTTCAAAAAAAGTTGGGATGGGGGCAATTAAGGGGTAGTAATGAGGTATAATAACTAAATAATGATGTGATTTGAAACTGGTGATGTTAACAGGTGACTGCAATCATGATTCGGTACAAAAGCAGCATCGAGGAAAAGCCTACTCCTTTAGGAGCAAAGATGGGCAGAGGATCGCCAGTTTGCCACCAAGTGCGGACAAAAATCTTTGAAATGATGAAGAAAAACGTTTCTCAAAGACAGATAGGAAGAGATTTGGGCATTTCTCCCTCTACAGTGCATAACATAGTGAAAAGAATCAGGGAATCTGGAGAAATTACCGTGCGCAAAGGCCAAGGGCGCAAGCCTAAACTGAATGGCCGTGATCTCCGAGCCCTCAGACGGCACTGCATTAAAAACCGTCATTCATCAATAAATGATATAACTGCGTGGGCTCAGGACTACTTCAGGAAGCCACTCTCAAGCACTACAGTACGTAGTTACATTAGGAAATGCCAGCTAAAACTGTACTGTGCCAAAAGGAAGCCCTACATAAATAGTGTCCAGAAGCGCCATCGACTTCTCTGGGCTCGGAGGCATCTGGGATGGTCCATTGTGCAGTGGAAACGTGTATTGTGGTCAGACGAATCGGTTTTTCACATCTTTTTTGGAAGAAATGGACGCCGTGTGCTGCAGACCAAAGAGGAAAAGGACCATCCAGACTGTTACCAGATACAAGTCCAAAAGCCAGGGTCTGTCATGGTATGGAGTTGTGTCAGTGCCTTCGGCAAAGGTAACTTGCACTTCTGCGATGGCACCATCAATGCTGAGAAGTATATCTCAGTTTTGGAGGAACAAATGCTGCCTTCAAGACGACGTCTTTTCCAGGGACGCCCATGCTTATTTCAGCAAGACAATGCCAAACCACATACTGCGCACATAACAAAGGCATGGCTGCGTAAGAAGAGGGTGCGGATGCTTGACTGGCCTGCCTGCAGCCCTGATTTGTCTCCTATAGAGAATGTTTGGCGCATTTTGAAACGAAAACTGCGTCAACGAAGACCCCGTACTGTTGCGCACCTAAAACGTATTCAGGAAGAATGGGACAAACTAACACCTGCAACACTTAGTCACTTGATTTCTTCAATGCCTAAATGTCTTTTAAGTGTTGTTAAAAGACAGGAGAACTGTACAAAGTGGTAAATGCTGTACTGTCCCAACTTTTTTTGAAATATGTTGCCTCCTGAATGGCAAGAATGGATATTTATTTTACAAATCAAATGATGTTGACAAAAAAAAAACATGAATTATTTTGTGTTCATACTGTCTGCAATGAAATAAAATTTGAGGAGAATTTATAACTTGCTTTTTTCTTTTTTTATTCACATTTTCCACACTGTCCCAACTTTTTCTGATTTGGGGTTGTATATAAGCATGTGTAAAAATTAACTTGTGTTACTTTATATAGTGCTAGGGAAGTCCATTCCTTCTCCACACTTATAATCCTACCTACACTTGTATTGCAACATCTGCATATAAATGTTAGACACAGTTTTACACATGGAAATAGAAACAATACATTGAGAATATCAGAATCGGCTATGATCACACATGAATAGATCTCAGTTACTGGTAACTCGTATTACATGTGCAAGAGGTCTATTTATTTAATAAGTGGCTTTAATATGTACAAAATCGCTTTCAACTAACACCATACTTTTGCCATAAACATGGCTTTCATGATATGGTAAGGTAAGCTGCTATGAAAAGTGTAGGACAAAAAGAGTTCAGACATTAAGTTTAACTGCATTAAATAGTAGAACTGTTTTTGTACATGTTGCATTTTGGTGCCTAACCTCATTTGACATCGTATTTTAAGTTATGTTGTTGATAAAAACTCGATTAGTGATTCCTATTGAATATTAAAAACAACTGGTATTATGTGTATAATAATTTTACTTAAATCGCATTACATTTTTAAACAAATAAATCATTTTATGCTGTGACATCAAATTGGATTAACTGCTTTTGACACAATTATGTTAAATCTTTTTAATAGCTACTGTGCTGCAGCTCTGAATTTTTCTGCCATTTGCCTTTCTTTTTAGCGTACAGTTTATGAAGATTGTAAAAAATCAAACCATATAGTGTATTAGCCTGCCTTTCTCTCATGTTTTGCAACAGTGCTGCCAAATAAAATGCCAATTAACAGATGGGAGGGGTTGCATTAAAAATCATCAGAGTAACAGATCACAAGATTTTAAAAAAGGTTAGAAATTGGCTGCAGCTACATCAGAACTCTCCTGTACCTTATTAAAAGAAACATATCTGAAACAACAAAGAAAACATACAGTGGTGTGAAAAACTATTTGCCCCCTTCCTGATTTCTTATTCTTTTGCATGTTTGTCACACAAAATGTTTCTGATCATCAAACACATTTAACCATTAGTCAAATATAACACAAGTAAACACAAAATGCAGTTTGTAAATGATGGTGTTTCTTATTTAGGGAGAAAAAAAATCCAAACTTACATGGCCCTGTGTGAAAAAGTAATTGCCCCCTTGTTAAAAAATAACCTAACTGTGGTGTATCACACCTGAGTTCAATTTCCGTAGCCACCCCCAGGCCTGATTACTGCCACACCTGTTTCAATCAAGAAATCACTTAAATAGGAGCTGCCTGACACAGAGAAGTAGACCAAAAGCACCTCAAAAGCTAGACATCATGCCAAGATCCAAAGAAATTCAGGAACAAATGAGAACAGAAGTAATTGAGATCTATCAGTCTGGTAAAGGTTATAAAGCCATTTCTAAAGCTTTGGGACTCCAGCGAACCACAGTGAGAGCCATTATCCACAAATGGCAAAAACATGGAACAGTGGTGAACCTTCCCAGGAGTGGCCGGCCGACCAAAATTACCCCAAGAGCGCAGAGACGACTCATCCGAGAGGTCACAAAAGACCCCAGGACAACGTCTAAAGAACTGCAGGCCTCACTTGCCTCAATTAAGGTCAGTGTTCACGACTCCACCATAAGAAAGAGACTGGGCAAAAACGGCCTGCATGGCAGATTTCCAAGACGCAAACCACTGTTAAGCAAAAAGAACATTAGGGCTCGTCTCAATTTTGCTAAGAAACATCTCAATGATTGCCAAGACTTTTGGGAAAATACCTTGTGGACTGATGAGTCAAAAGTTGAACTTTTTGGAAGGCAAATGTCCCGTTACATCTGGCGTAAAAGGAACACAGCATTTCAGAAAAAGAACATCATACCAACAGTAAAATATGGTGCTGGTAGTGTGATGGTCTGGGGTTGTTTTGCTGCTTCAGGACCTGGAAGGCTTGCTGTGATAGATGGAACCATGAATTCTACTGTCTACCAAAAAATCCTGAAGGAGAATGTCCGGCCATCTGTTCGTCAACTCAAGCTGAAGCGATCTTGGGTGCTGCAACAGGACAATGACCCAAAACACACCAGCAAATCCACCTCTGAATGGCTGAAGAAAAACAAAATGAAGACTTTGGAGTGGCCTAGTCAAAGTCCTGACCTGAATCCAATTGAGATGCTATGGCATGACCTTAAAAAGGCGGTTCATGCTAGAAAACCCTCAAATAAAGCTGAATTACAACAATTTTGCAAAGATGAGTGGGCCAAAATTCCTCCAGAGCGCTGTAAAAGACTCATTGCAAGTTATCGCAAACGCTTGATTGCAGTTATTGCTGCTAAGGGTGGCCCAACCAGTTATTAGGTTCAGGGGGCAATTACTTTTTCACACAGGGCCATGTAGGTTTGGATTTTTTTTTCTCCCTAAATAATAAAAACCACCATTTACAAACTGCATTTTGTGTTTACTTGTGTTATATTTGACTAATGGTTAAATGTGTTTGATGATCAGAAACATTTTGTGTGACAAACATGCAAAAGAATAAGAAATCAGGAAGGGGGCAAATAGTTTTTCACACCACTGAACTGATGAACTGCAAGAAAAGATGAGCCCTTTTTCTAGCCCACTCAATCCAATTCATGGTTTCAGGTAGCTGGTGCCTATCTCTATGCCATCGAGGACTGCACAGTAGCCACCCCTAAACAGGGTGCCAGTGTTCTGCTAGATTCATTCAGTCAATGCTGGACCCAAATCAAAAATACAAAACATTTATTTATATAGCACATTTTCATACAACAATGTAGCTCAAAGTGACAAAAGACAGTTACAAGAAGAGAATTTTTTTAAGTTTAGGCAATATATTTTTAAGACTAGATAACAACAAAACAAGGTACGGTCAGATGGCCAGAAGGACATAAAAAACAAACTCCAGTTAGGTTGGAGAAAAAAAAAACAAAATCTGCAGGGGTTCCACTGGGCATTCTACCTAACATAACTGATCTTAAATCAAACCTCTTAGTTTTCATTCTTCACATGATAGGATTTGATGAAGTTGGTCTCGTGAATAGCTGAGACATCCACCTCCTTTCCAACATATCATGGGGCCACATGGTGCTTTGATCACGGGGGGGTGCAAGAACCGGAAAGAAATGGCACTTAACCTGATGCACAGATTTGAGGGTTGTTGATGGAAAACCAGTCCAACTGAAGAAACGCCTACACAGACATGAAGGGTACTTGTTAACTCCACATGGACTTGGCTAGGATTCAAACCCAGTATTCTGGAGTTGAGACAGTGGAGCAAACTGCTCTACCACCATGCCACACTTCAAGAGAAGCTCTTTGTGGGGAACAGCCCGGACACAGACAGGTAGACAAATGGTTTCACCACACACACATTTATTATACATTATTTACAACAGTTCAAGTGCACAAACCCAGTGCCGCAGCACCAATCACCCCTTAAGTCCTTGGCCACACAACACAATGCCTTCAGTCTCTGTTCCGCCTGCACTCCTCTCCACCGAGCTTCGTCCTCTTCCACCCGACTCTTGCCATTAACTGGAGGGAGGCGGCCCCTTTTATACACCCCGGATGGACTCCAGGTGCTTCCCGACACTCTTCCGTCGACACTCCCCTGTGTGGCGGAAGTGCTGGCTGCGTAACCCGAAGGACTCTGGGTGTCCCTGCTCCTCTTCCACCCAGCACTTCTGGGTGTGGCGGAAGTGCTGAGGTCCAGGGCTCCCAAGGCATTGGGGCGCCCCCTGGCGGTGACCACGGGCCCCTACAGGGTAGAGCTTCCATGCTCTGTACCCGTGGCCCCCAAAGCAACCAGGGCGGTCGCCCCCTCGTGTTCTGGAGGAGGCACAAGCCCTCCTCCAGTCCTCCTGGGCATCCCGGCCGGGCATGAACCCCAGTCGGGTGCCACACTCTTATAAATTTAACAGCAGAATATGAGCATGGTATTAAAAAAACACTTCAAGGCCCTACTGGCATGTTATTTACTTGTACTGAATTTTAACTTTTCTTAATTATCTATATTAAATATAATTTTGTTTGGTAGTCTAATTAAACATAATTATTTTACATACCCTTGGCAGACTTAATTAAATTGTCAGGTGTTTGCAGAAATATTTGATGAATTCTTGAAATTACATGTTAAACGCAAATACAAAATTAATATTTTATGTCTTGTGTGTAGGAAGTACATCAAAAATGATGATCAAAAACATTTTTTTATTTTTACATATTTTTAATATACTGTACATTAACAATTCATGTAATCATAAAGTGCTTTCTTGCAAAAATTAACTTTTGTTTATTATGTGCAGATGTGCAAAAATGTTTCAGCTGTACCCATTCTTCATCACTTGCTGATTTTGTGAACAGTACATACATAAGACACATCATGATTGTTTCTTTCAGGTTACAACGGTTAAATCAATTAAACAAGTAAGAACACTAACACACAATATCTTCCAAACACAACCACAACCTTTACGACAACTAAAGTTTCCATCCTGTACAGAACATATTACCTTACTTTTAGGTTATAACGATCAACTTTAAATTTTGAATTGGCTGCCATTCATATCACCTGTTCTTGGAATGCTTTTAAATCACCCAGCATGCATTTGGTTTTGGTCATTCCTTTCAGCTGGGAAGGCTATAAAGATACCTCAAATCTGAATTGGGAGAATTGAATAAAACAGATCAAACTTCAGAAAGGCAAGAGTCAGGCAAGTTCAAGGTATTCAAAAAATAACTTGACAAAATAACTTGACTTTTAACATAAAGATGTTAAAAATGTATTCAACAATGAACTATCCAGAAAAAAAAAATTTATAACAGCCTTGCATCCTACTCAAGAATGTTATAGATGCAGTCATCATGTGGGGCAGAATGGTAATCAACTGCTGTTTCGAAGATCCACAGGCCCAAGTCTAAATTCAAGCTTATTAACTGACGTTGTGAATTCTTGACTTTGTACATTTGATCTGAATTCAGACTAATTTCTATATTTCTGAAGAAATATTCACTTCATTGTGTTATGAATTACCATTATGGCACAATAAAAATTAATTATTGTTTATTTTACCACTATGCCATTTTATTTTTGTTATGGACACCACCGTTTTATGCACAGATTCAACCATAAGTTGCTAGGTAGTGAAACCCGGAAGTTGCATTGAGTGACGTCATTGGAGTGACAATATTTAAGCCAGTGATGCAGTACATTCTCTGTCCAAATGTAACTACTTCAAGTGCTATTGAAAGTATTTCAAGTTTCAAATTCTTGGTAGTGAACTTATAGCAGTGTACTTTGATTTCTGACCACAGTCAGGGTTTAGACATATGTTACATTTGATTTTTTGGTTTTGTCATCTCTTGTTTCTTGATTTAGGAGTCATTCTCTGACCTGCCCCTACAGCCTGCCAATTTTCACCTCCACCTCAATAGCCGTCAGTGTTGAATCTGCATATTCGCTCCATGTCAATGTGGAGTTCCTCAGGATACTTTGGTTTTCATTCCATATCAAATTGTTATACAGGTTGGAGTAACTGGTATACTTGAACTGTCTGTGGAACTGAATGTGTGTTTCTGTATACGTGTATGCCACAAGGTGCTCTGTGGTGGGCACCAGCTCCATCGACCCTGACATGCATAAACAGGTTAGAAAATGAAGGAATATATTGCCAACATATGCTGCTTTAAAACACAAGAGCTGAACAGTGGTGTGTTGAGTTACATATGTATTTGTGGGATTAATCTAGGTACTCTGGTTTTATTTTGCACAACCCCAAAGATCTACAGGTTAGATTAACTGGCAATATCAAACTCAATCTGTATGAATATGAGGGTGGATGTGTCCATAGGTGGACATTACAATTGTCCTGGTGCCCTGTCCAGGGCTGTGTTCTGCCTTGTACTTAGTGCTTCTAGAATAAGCCCCAACCCACCATGAATCTGCATTGGATAAGCAGGTTTAAGAATGCTGCGATACAAGACACAAGGAAGCTGCTAATTTACAGCAGTCAATCAATATTTACTGTGTACAGTATAGCAGAAACAACAACATGAACAATTCCAAGATACTCTAGAAAGCAAAGAAGACTGCAATTCAATATCAGGCTGCAAGTCATGAACAGAATACAGATTTTAAACTGTAGGCACAAGAATGCAATTCTAAAATATTTTCAGGAGCCTTAAAATACCTTTCACCATAAATAAAAAATAGCACTGTGTAAATCACAAATTAATCAAAATTCAGTTTTGGCAACAATACCAATTGAGATTAATGATAACTTTTGAGGTGGATACAGATCATCACATGATCCAATATATGTTAGGTAGACTATTTAGAAGTGCATTACAGTAATCTAGCCAACTAAAAACAAAAGTGTGAATTAATTTCTCAGTATGTTGATCTTCCTAAGAATGACATCATTCAGTTACAGTTAGTTCAGAACACAACAGCAAGAATCTTAACCAGAAAAAGGAAATCTAAATACATCTCACTAGTTTTAGCATTGTTAAAATGGTTACCTAGGTCCTTTAGATTTGAATTTAAAATACTACTAGTGGTATATAAAGCTTTTAAATAGTTGTGCTCCTTCCTATATTTTTGAATACCTGTATCCCTTCATTGCAAGTCTTAACCTAAGATCTTCTAATAACAGCCTGCTTATTATTCCATGGGTCAAGCACCGTGGGTCTTATGCACCGAAAATCTGGAATATTTAACCAATAGAGATACATTAGGCTAACATTGTGGATCATTTAAAAAAAAAATCCTAAATAGACTTTTAAATTTAGCTTTTTCTTAACTATTAAACTAGATAGGCACATAGATATAGTATGTTTCAATGAATTTGCAATTTCTATTATTCTTTAATTTTGTCTGATTTCTTTTTTTGGTTCTTTTGTGGTAGCCATATGATTGAAATCCTTTGCAGCCGTCTGTGATATTTGAACGAAAGTGAACTTCTAAACGACCCACAAGACACACTATGCTGAATAAAAAATAAGAAATTACATAAGAACATTTATATTAGGTAGGATGCCCAGTTAGGGCTGGATGGTATTTTGTCTTGAAAACCCTGCAGATTTATTTCTTTTTCTTCAGCTTAAATGGGAGATCATCAGACTCGCATTTAGAGATTTAAAAAACAATTTTATGTATAACGACTCAACTTATCAATTATCCATCTTATGTGTGCATTATTTTCTATTATGTTCTTTATTCAACTTTATTCTGATCTAATTTTAATTTGCTCTTCTTTCCTTGTAACTATTTCTTTGACATCTTGTAAAGCACTTTAAGCTACAACCTTTGTATGAGCACATACTATTGGAAGAAATGTTACTATTATAAAAAACTAGTCAAGTAAAAAAATAGCACTGAATTGCCTTAGCTAATGCATTTATGTGTGTGGTACAAGGGAGACAAAGCTGCACAAACTGTTCAGATGTGGCTTTAAATGAGCATTCATACACTGAATCACAAACATGAATAAACACAAATGTTGTTTAAAACTTGAAAAAAGTTGGTCCATACAATCTTCAGGGTGCCACTTTACATCGCAGTTACAGTATGTCTGTCAATAAACACAAAGTACTGAGATTTGACTCTACAAGTTTAAAACACATAATAAAGTTTATTTAAAACACAGTGACGTGAATTGCTCATTTTGCATTATTTAAAATATGTTAATGTTTTGAAGTTAGAATATGACTATGCAAACAAGAATCTACCAAAGGAAAACTTAATTTCAAAGTCCAAACTCCTGAGTTTGAATCTCTGTGGGGTTTGTATGTTTGCCCCATATAAATGTGATTTATTGCTTTGCAATGTACAAAGAGATGCCTGCTAAATTTACCTAACATTAGATCAATTTTGATGAGAATGAGCCATTCAGCCCAACAAGCTCACCAATCATATTCAAGTAATTTCTTCAAAATAACATCAACTTGATAACTACATATGTGAGCATGTGTGCAAGTGCAAAGTGCTATGGGCCAGCTCCCCATCTATGTCTGGTTCCTGACATGTGCTTGATCACATTGAGCATGGCTCTATAGTGGATTAAACAAGTAAATAAGTGGACACATAGATGAAAATTAAATGAATGATTTAGAAAGTAACATTGCTATTTCTTAATCTCAATAGCATAAACATTTACTTTTACCTGTGCAAATGGTTTTCCGAGATTGAGATAATGAGTTTATCTGTCCTCGTGAAACTATATATCCATGGGATATAGGCCAAGGTAGATTCTGTGACATAGGAGTTTCCTAGTCCTCGGAATCAAGTTTTGAAGATGCAACATTCTCTGGTGTCCCAGGTTAATTTCATAATAATCATACAAGTCTTTGAACAAACCTTCGCTAAATTAATCCACATTTTCAGTCCAGTTTTTTACCAAATCACTTCTTCACTTGCTAACCAGATTTTGGCTCTCATCTTGCAATGCAGTTACAAATTTGGAAAAAAAACTTGGTTTCAGCTTTATCTTGAGTTTCAGTTGAAAGAACATTTAAAAGGTTTCAATGTGCTTCTGTTTCTGAGAATGTAATGCTGCTGTTATAGGCTCTGGTCCTCTGTGAACTGGATTAAGTGTGTTTAGAATCAGTATTTGAGAATATAGCATAAGGGAGATGCCGATTAGAATTATGAGTAATGAGGTTTTTGTTTTACCAAGTAATCCCATAGAAAACAAGAAAGATGTAGAGATATATCGTAACTATAAAGGACTGGAATTCTTGCACCCAGTACTGTCAGCAAGGGCTCCACTACCTTCAGTCTGTGTACAGGAATACATGGCTTTTGAAATAAATGCATAAATGTGTTTTTCTGAAAATGCACAGTCCTTTGTATTTTTTTAAAAGCTAGAACCACCATGCAACTCTGAATTGGAAAATGCCTGAGTTAGCATAAGATGCACTAATTTGGGGTTGTTCATAAAAAAAAGTAATTTATTTCATGAGGCAGAAGTACATAATAAACAATAATAGTCACATCCAATACTTGAAATAATTAAATGTGTGTGCTTCAATTTAAATCTTTAAAGTGTAAATATTCTTGATTGTAATATAAATATGTCATTACTCACCCTCTCATAGAGGTACATAAAGGACAAGATCTCATCCCTAGTAAAGGCTCAAAATTCAAAAATAACATATTCATAACTGCTGCCTTGAAATAGTCTAAAACAATTCCCCATATGCTAATGCTTGAAATTTGTCATTTTTAACCTTCTGGGAGTAACTCTTAGTGGGCTAGGACCACCAGTTTATAATCAAATATCCAAAATATTATCATGATCAGCAACCTCAGAATTACATAAAATGATACCCCAGATGCTTATATCACAATCCCCATTTATTTGGATTTTTGTGAAAAGGAGTAACTTTGAACCTTCGTATCACATTAGGAGGTGAACCCCTGTGGTTTAAATTGACTAAAATGAGGTGTTTTTGGGTCTAAAGGGCATAAAATTGAGGGAAGCTCCAAAAAGCTTGACATCTTGCATAACCAGACATCAAAATGAGTGAAACGGTATATTATATGTGAGGGTGTTCTCATACCTGTGAGTCAAGAGGTGCCATGAAAAATTACATAGATAGATGATATTTAGACATTAAATATAGCCCCAAAAAGTGAGAACTGATCTGATGCAAAAAAATGTGCAGATGCAGGGCTGAACCAAGTGAACTGGGAGAGTGCTAGATTAAGTCTGAGGTCCTAGACAAACATTTCCCCTCCAGTCACCCAATTAGTACTGTTATCTATACATATTAATAAAAGGCAAAGCCCTCACTGACTCACTGACTGACTGACTGACTGACTGACTGACTGACTCATCACTAATTCTCGAACTTCCCGTGTAGGTGGAAGGCTGAAATTTGGCAGGCTCATTCCTTACAGCTTACTTACAAAAGTTAGGCAGGTTTCATTTCGAAATTCTACGCGTAATAGTCATAACTGGAACATATTTTTTGTCCATATACTCTAATGGAGGAGGCGGAGTCACGTATCGAGTCATCACGCCTCCTACGTAATCACGTGAACTAAAAACAAGGAAGAGATTTACAGCACGAGTCAAACGCGGGAACGAAGGTAAATGACGTTAATTTTTGACTGTCTTTTAATACTGTGTAAGCATACATATTAACACATGTGCAATTAAACGTGTGCATTTACGGGGTGATTTCTCAGGCTTGAAAGCTCGCCTTTTATCAAACGCGGGAACAAAGGTAACTGACGTTGTTCACTGTCTTTTAATACTGTGTAACCATACATATTAACACATGTGCAATTAAACGTGTGCATTTACGGGGTGATTTCTCAGGCTTAAAAGCTCGCCTTTTACTAAAAAGGTAAATGCAAAACTATTTTCAATCATTCTATGATCTGCTTCTCACAACTGAAGGCACCGTGGCTGATGTTACGTCACTTGCTGTCCAACCATAAGCTTTACCTGGTAGGTAACCGGACACTCACTTCACTCCCTTACGGGAATCGAACCTGTGAGGTTTTCTTTTGTTCTTAATTAAAATTTAAAAGCAATACTTCACCACTGCTAAGCCCCTCTAGCGCTGACGTCCGAGGTTCGATTACCGTAAGCAAGTGCAGCGAGTGTGTAATTACATTCACGGCATTCGTAGTCTGATTCACAATCTGATTGTATGGGTGGTTACCTACCAGGTAACGCTTATACTTGGCCACCAAGTCAGGTCGAAGTGATCACTCGAGTAAAGGCAGCTTCACAAAAAAACAGATCCTTAACAAACTGTTATTAGTACATTTTCCCTCAATTTAAAAACGTTTTATTTTCTTCTTAATAAAAATTTAAAAGCGGTACTTCGCCGGTGCTAAGCACGTGGATTTGACCGACTGACACATACAGACATACAGTAATCCCTCCTCCATCGCGGGGGTTGCGTTCCAGAGCCACCCGCGAAATAGGAAAATCCGCGAAGTAGAAACCATATGTTTATATGGTTATTTTTAGAATGTCATGCTTGGGTCACAGATTTGCGCAGAAACACAGGAGGTTGTAGAGAGACAGGAACGTTATTCAAACACTGCAAACAAACATTTGTCTCTTTTTCAAAAGTTTAAACTGTGCTCCATGACAAGACAGAGATGACAGTTCTGTCTCACAATTAAAAGAATGCAAACATATCTTCCTTTTCAAAGGAGTGCAAAGCAAGCAGTCAAAAAAAAAATCAATAGGGCTTTTAAGTATGCGAAGCACCGCCGGTACAAAGCTGTTGAAGGCGGCAGCTCACACCCCCTCTGTCAGGAGCAGGAAGACAGAGAGAGAGATAGAGAGAGATAGCGAGAGACAGATAAAAAAAATCAATACGTGCCCTTTGAGCTTTTAAGTATGCGAAGCTCCGTGCAGCATGTCCGTCAGGAAGCAGCTGCACACAGCCCCCCTGCTCACACCCCCCTACGTCAGCGCAAGAGAGAGAGAGAGAGAGAGAAAGTAAGCTGGATAGCTTCTCAGCCATCTGCCAATAGCGTCCCTTGTATGAAATCAACTGGGCAAACCAACTGAGGAAGCATGTACCAGAAATTAAAAGACCTATTGTCTGCAGAAACCCGCGAAGCAGCGAAAAATCCGCGATATATATTTAAATATGCTTACATATAAAATCCGCGATGGAGTGAAGCCGCGAAAGGCGAAGCGCGATATAGCGAGGGATCACTGTATTCATGAGTGCAGGTACTTCGGAAAGAAAGCACCGTGTAAACCTAAAGTTTAAATTAAGTTCATAGACCTACAAAAGGTTGCCATTCATTTGAGGCAAGATTGCTTTTCTTCTGTACAACTATACGTTGCATTCTCAAGAGTGTGCTTACACGGCTTCGGATATATATATATATATATATATATATGTATGTCTATATATAAATATGTAAGCTTATAAGTACTGCCTTACTTCTCTTTAAGAAAGGAAGATGTAATGATACTTGATTTAAACGATTCCATGTCTTCCTGGGTTTGCGTAGCTTATTGTCAATATCTTTACACCTGTTTTTAAGACTTATTTACTGAAACGGGCTTTCACGAAAAAAGTTATGGCTTTGCTACAGGATACACCCTCCACAAGTTAAGCAAGTAAAAATAAAATATATATTTCTGTTTTATTTAAACCTTTTAAGTTCGTATGCATAGCCCCATTTGGCTGTTTAATTTTTTTTTTTCTTTCTTCAGTAATATTTAATCTCCTTAAAGAAAAAGAACATATCCATTTTACTTTTTTTGTATCTCTTTAGTAATATTTTAGTGTAAAATGATAACCAGTATTTAAACCTTTTATGTTACTTTATACATTTATTTTACACAATGTTCAAAAATTAATAAGAAAGCTACATATTTTGGCAGCTGCTGCTTTCATTTTCAATGAAATGAAAAAAGCTCTCCAAGAGAAAACGTCAATGAAGAAGAAACAGTTTGCACTATCTAAAAATCAGAAACCCTCATTTATAAAAGTTTGCTGCAGATGACTTAACTGAAAATAAATGAATAGTTCCTATGTGTATAATACATATTCATCTATTTTACTTATGCCTTTATTCCACCAACTTACAACATCTGAGGTACAATTTGTTACATTACTTTTGTTTTTTGCAGCACAGGCAGGTGAAGTGACTTCCTCAGGGTCACACAGTGGTGTCAGTACCAGGATTTGAACTGACAAGCTCCGGGTTTGCTGAAATATTACTTAAGAAAGAAAAAAAACGAAAACGGGCAAATAGGGCTATGCATACAGATGTCCATCCGTCCATTATCCAACCTGCTATATCCTAAATACAGGAGCCAATAAGTACATATGTATATATACAGTATATATATATATATATATGTAGATATGTAAATTTGTATATGTATATATATGTTTATGTGGATGTGTATATGTGTATATACGTATGTATATGTAGATGTGTATATGTAGATATGTATATATATATATATATATATGTATATGTATATATATGTTTATGTGTGTGTGTGTGTGTATATTATATATATAAAAGACAGCAACACTCATAACAATGACAACACAATTACATTGACAATCATGTTACGTTATTTTTAAAATGTTTCCTTTTTTTTTTTCATAACCTCTTTAACACACTACTTCTCCGCTGCGAAGCGCGGGTATTTTGCTAGTGGTGTATAAAATCTGTACATTTTGGTTTAACTGTCCATTATATTTTGGTCAAGATAAAACAACAGATGAACTACATTTAAGACAAATCAAAGCTGGTTTTCTTACACCTCACTTTTAAAACAGCTGTTTCAACATTGAAATGAAAACATGCTGGTGGCTCAATTAGTTTATAACCTGGGAAAGGAAGACTAAGCCGACACCTCAGGCTTTTGATATGGACATCTGGGACAATAATTTGGTTTACAACCTGGGAAAGACGGACATGAGGCAAAATCAAAGAACTTTATTATCTGTGAAAAGATAGATTAAAGAGTTTGAGCAAAATTCATCAATCATATTGACAGCCAACCAATCAGGTGCATTTGTTGTGAAACCACGGCATGACATTTCATAATAAATATGCCTCATTTTGAAAGCAATGTCAGAGAAGAAGAAGGAGAAGAAGAAAGTACAGAAGGAGAAGAAGAGGAATGGACGAAGACGGCACTGGTCATCAGAAAAGCGTCATGAACATCGATTGCTGAATCAAACGCTGCCCTGGGACATTCATCCTTGTCATCTGTAACTTTTTCATAAACTTTTTCTAAAGACTATATATATTCAGACTTTCCTATCAGTACCTATTTTCTATTATTCTTTGTTTCAGTGGTATTATTATTATTCTTCTAATAAATGTCATGCTGCTTTTAACTTTCTATGCTTTGTCTTAATGTCTAGAGTGACTGAAGTAATAAGTTAGATTTCTTTGAGTTGGCCATTCCAAAACATTAACTTAAGTCGTTCTACCAAAGAATGGTTAAAGAAGAATAGTGTGCTTAGGGTCGTTGTCTTGCTGCATGACCCACCTTCTCTTGAGATTCAGTTCATGGACAGATGTCCTGACATTTTCCTTTAGAATTCTCTGATATAATTCAGAATTCATTGTTCCATCAATAAAGGCAAGCCATCCTGGCCCAGATTCAGCAAAACAGGCCCAAACCATGATATTACCACCACCATGTTTCACAGATGGGATAAGGTTCTTATGCTGGAATGCAGTGTTTTCCTTTCTCCAAACATAACGCTTTTCATTTAAACCAAAAAGTTCTATTTTGGTCTCATCCGTCCACAAACCATTCTTTCAATAGCCTTCTGGTTTGTCCACGTGATCTTTAGCAAACTGCAGACGAGCAGCAATGTTTTTTTTGGAGAGCAGTGACTTTCTCCTTGCAACCCTGCCTTGCACACCATTGTTGTTCAGTGTTCTCCTGATGGTGGACTCATGAACATGAACATTAGCCAATGTGAGAGAGGCCTTCAGTTGCTTAGAATTTACCCTGGTGTCCTTTGTGACCTTGCCGACTATTACACGCCTTGCTCTTGGAGTGATCTTTGTTGGTCGACCACTCCTGGGGAGGGTAACAATGGTCTTGACTTTCCTCCATTTGTACACAATCTGTCTGACTGTGGATTGGTGGAGTCCAAACTCTTTCGAGATGGGTTTTGTAACCTTTTCCAGCCTAATGAGCATCAACAACTCTTTTTCTGAGGTCCTCTGAAAACTCCTTTGTTCATGCCATGATACACGTCCACAAACATGTGTTGTGAAGAGCAGACTTTGATGGATCTCTGTTCTTTAAATAACACAGGGTGCCCACTCACACCTGATTGTCATCCCACTGATTGAAAACACCGGACTCTAATTTCGCCTTCAAACTAACTGCTAATCCTAGAGGTTCACATAATTTTGCCACTCACAAATATGTAATATTCGATCATTTTCCTTAATAAATAAATGACCAAGTATAATATTTTTGTCTCATTTGTTTAACTGGTTTCTCTTTATCTACTTTTAGGACTTGAGTGAAAATCTGATGATGTTTTTAGGTCATATTTATGCAGAAATATAGAAAATTCTAAAGGGTTCACAAACTTTCAAGCACAACTGTACCCTTGAGAAACAGGTAAAGGGCAAGTAGAGGGAAATACCACAATAATACAAGTACAAATGGTGGTTAAGAGTAGATCTAAAAATCAGAAGGTGCAGAAACTACTGAAATGATAAACAAAAAAAGGAAGATGTTGCAGCTGGAACCATTTTTAAATGACTGATACAGGTGACGTTTGAAGTATACTGCTAAAGGCCAATGAAAAGTCGGGTGGCTTGCTTTGTTATCTTTTTTTTTTTTTTTTTAATATTCTTGCCATTCTCAGTGGATTTAACCTACTGAGAAGCTTTGTAAAGAGGATGCACCTTGGGTACTCCATTTTTTATTTAACAGCTTTCCTATATTCAGGCTGGCGTTCAGGGGATGTGAAATTCAAACTACAGTGAATTTTTTATTCACATTCTGACATCTCTAATTTTTTTTTTATTTTGAGACTGGGGTGTGGATGAAATTTTTTGACGAACTGCATTGTGACACTGTCTTGTCACTATAATCAATATTTCTATAATGCACAACCTTGATACAACAGGATAATTGATAACACTGTCTGGACGCCTCCAAACTACATTAAATGGAAAAAATTAACACACTGCCTTGACTTGTCACAATTATTGATAAGGTGTAGGCCTGCCCTGTGTTGGTGAATAAACAAGCTGCTAACTGGTCCCTGATAAAGACCACAAATACAATCTCTTCACCTTCAAGGCAGAGCTCACTGATGGACTGGTCTTTTTTTTTTTTTTTTTTTTAAAGACAAGAAGAAATTGACAGAAGCCCCAAGAGACATTAACTTAGTGGAGGTTGTGCATATATGAATATCAGTAGACATCATCATGCAACAGGTATAAGTCCATTTTCTCAAGGACAAAAACAAAATGTTCTTTGCCCATACCAGGTTCCCTCCCTATCCCCCTAGCTCCCAGACCCTTCTGAACCTCCCAGTATAATTTCTCTCATCCATCATGTTGAGCATAGCTCTGACTGCACCAAATTTGATTCCTGGGCAAATCAGTCAGGTGTCACTGCTGGCAAGGAGACACACAGTGCTCTTGCCCTTTCATATTAGAAGGTGTTACCCAGCCTGACAAAACAGCTAGCAAGCACCTGACCTTACCAGCGCATCACTGACCTGGCAGATGACCCACTGCTGAGGAGATTACGAGCATATTTGTCAATTTATGCTAGCATGTGCAGTGCATCACTGTTGTTGAGATTATGTAGTACAGGAGCATTTGTCTGCTCATCTTTTTGGTATAGTTGTCAAGAGGTAGATGTAACTGTGCACTTTTGGGCTTGTTTGTGTGTGTGTGTGTGTGTGTGTGTGTGTGTGTGTGTGTGTGTGTGTGTGTTTGTGTGCATGCTTGGAGGCAATGGTTCTTACAGTAAACACTGTCAATACTCAGTACTAAATCAGCAGAGTGCAGCACATGTGGATAACTGTATCAATGATTGCAATGGCCTATTTAAATTGATGATTAGCTGGAAATCCTATAAGGTCATGTGGTCACTATGCAGGCAACATTACTTGCACAGTCACACACTCTACTTAGCACAATCTTAGATCCAATCAGGATGCCGAAGATTTGCTGTCATAGTCAATCAATCTTTTGTCATAAACCAGAGCACTCCATCAAAGTGCCTTACAATTCAATTAACAATGCTATTATCCTTCCATTTCCTGATCCCACTTAATCCAGTTTTTCCAATGCTTTTACAGTAGCATTACACACAAGGCAGGAACCAATCCTGGTTGAGGTGACAATTTTTAACATAAAAAAAAAGAAAATACAGGGAAAAAAATAATTTAAAAGTACAGGCAGCTGAAATAAAGGATGAAATATAAAAGGCAGCATATAACAAACACTTGCACAGATTAAAATTGAATAAGGGATGGCTACAAAGATAAATAAATATTCACTAGAAATGACAGGTTGAAACTGAGTTAGAAAAACTGCTTAAGAAGTTTGTCAATGTCTTACAGAGTATCTGGAGCAGGGTTAAGAAGTATATCACATAAGCCAATTTGTGCTTTCTATTACACACATTGAAATTCTTCATTTTAATATTTTCTTGTCTATTATGGTTAATGTTGACTGGGGTTGGGAGCACACCCAGTCCTAATTGGCTGGACATCACAAGTGAATTTTTTTGGACAGCAAAACAACAATGAATCAAAGCGCCTTATATTTGTAAATTGTAACCAGTCAGTATCGATTAAAATGCTAATTTCAAAAATGAGCAGAGTATAAAAAATAGACTTGCAATGAAAACTATGTGCAACACTGAACAACCCATATGCATCACCAACACCATGTATGGACCAATCAAAACCAAAAAGTTGTTACAGTTTAAGTGCTTTTGGCGCAGGCTTAGAAAAGAGATCCTACCCCTTTGTGGACATAGGTAAGAATAACTAAAGGGGGTGAACACTGACAATGGATGTTATTTCAAATTAAACAAAGATGAGGAAGGTGCAACAGTACCAAAAATGTCACTCAGATGTGCTGCTGTACAGATGTAATTCAACAAGACTTCAACTGCACTGCCATTTAAGATCAAGTTTAAGCAATGAGCCAATACTAAAAGCAAGTCCACCATCACCACTTCTGAACATAAACTCAGTACAGCTAGGAACATTGTCCCATCAGAGTTTCACATTAAAGTCAAACAAAGTAAATATACTGACCTTACTGGGGAAAAATCTGACTGTTTGCATTTTTGTAATGATTAATTGTTATAATTACATAACTTCTACTAGCCTTTTATTTATTTGTTATGTATAGACTAATGGATGCATGTTTGATTCAATATTTGATTAAATGGAGAGAAGCACTTTATACTTCTACATATTATATATGCTACTGTTAATAGTGGAGCAACTGGCACTTTTTGAAACTAAAAAACACTGTTTTTAAACAAAATGCATTTAAAAATTGACTGCAAAAATTCATTATAATGATCAACCTTTGTATAACCACTCACAATTGGCATTTTTTAATAAATGGCTTACCGGCACACCCCTAACAACAACTACTACTACATGAGACAGGATCAATGGGTGTACATTCCGGAGTAGGGGCTGTCAGAGCTTTACTTATGAACAGCCTATAAATTAGAGGAGCTAACGGGGATATGGGCATTTGCCACAGGACAGCGTGGCTTCCTGGATGCCTTTCAACCTCTAATTTAATCTGTGGGTACTTTAACTATAGCAAATTAGATATGTTTTTATCCAGTGACATAAAGCTTCTGTGCAGAGAGCAGTGTTCACTACTGATGTCAGAGCTTGTCAGCGGCATGCTGTCTGTTTGTATGTGCTTGGGCGTGTGATTTCTGCTTAGTTTTATAAGAAAGTGTTTGCTCTGAAAGCATAATTTTAGCAGTTGGAACTGCAGATTTTCCTGCTCCTTCCTATTTAGTAGTATTTTATTGTCATTTGCTCATCCAGGTATTTGTGACAGCAGGGTAAAGGAGTAGAACATTTTCACAAACTCTTAAAAGGAAATTCTCAGTAGTTGTCTGGCTGTTAATGCAGGATTCTAGCATAGCTTTATTCTATTGCAATAGTAATAAAATGGTAAATTGAAGTGATTGTATTTCAGAAGCAAGAGCAAAAAAACAAGGCCACTGTTGCAAGTGGCTTGGATAACAGTTGGCTTAGTGGATGAAAGCAGTCAGCATAACATCACCTCTCAATACCGTTAACAGCAACACTTAAGGATGTTTTCCACAAGCAAATTAAAGAGATACAGAGGATGGGCAACCAGTCCAGAGAGGAAGGGACAGATGTTTGACAAAACAGATAAAGTGCAAATACACCACATGAAGCAACAACTTCGATATACTTGTATCCATTCACTAATGTCCTGGATGGAGTATGACAAAAACCTGGATGTTTCTAAAGTAGTAGACTGAGAAGAGATTGCTGGGTGCTAATTTTCATTGAAACAGGCAAATGGGCAGAGAAACTGCTACAGAAGACTTGATGAGGGTGGTACAAAACTTGTTTCATAGGTAAGGGTCCTCGTTGGGAAGGTGCACAAGGTCGTGGTCAGACATGATGGTGAATCTAGTTCTCCTTGTCCACAATAAAACTAAAAACACATGTAGAAGGCAGCAGGCAGTTATGAACAAGAGTAAATCAGAGGTAGACTGGATACATGTTGCTCTAGTATACATTGCTTAAACTCTGCAAAGCCAAGTAAGGCTCAAGGTATCACAAAGCGTTTATATTCCTTTAATAAGAAATAAGACCTATACTATGGTAGGTATTAAATCTTTGCCATTTTTATCTATGTAACATCTTTTAGAGAGTTCTATTGACTTAAGTCTTCAGCAATTGCTAGATTTCATGAGAGGTTCTGTTATGCAGTATATAGAAGTATTAAAGGTATTAAGAAATAGCTTTGCTGTTGTTATTCCCACCTGCAAGTTTTAAAGTATTTCTTGTAAATAAAAGTTCTTAACATCATAAGATGTTCTACAAATTAGAGGAGAACATTCAGTCCATCAAGCTTGTCTCAATACTTCATCCAGGTAATTCTAAAAGGTGTCACCTGGATGACTCAGTACATTGCTCCAGATTCACACAGCCTTTCATTTAAAGTAATCCTTCCTGGCTTCCCATTTTGAACATGTTTACTCAATAAAGACACTTTCTTCCTTTGATGTTAAAAAGTTCTTGCTTCATTTAACATATGTTTTGCATTTCAATCTGATATGGTGTCTGGACTGAATCTGGCTGGAGAGTATACTGGACAAATTATAATGCGTTATAATGCATTGTTTGCTTTACTTTCACAAATATGACAAAAGTATTTTTTACTGAAAATTTCAAACACAATGAAATATGGTTTCTATAAGGAATGGGAAATGACATTTGTATTTTTACAGTAATGGGTGAGGAGATGAAGCAACAGAAATATGACCAGGCTCACAACCAGAGAAGACTTCAGATACCAAAATATCAGTCCAATTTGTGAACCAAAGATGACAGAGAAAAAAAAAAAAAAAACAAGCAAGGTTCCTGACCATCATAAAAGTCCCTTAAAGGCAACTACTGATTGCCATCTTTTATACCGGTAGTGTAACAAGATAAACACTTCCAGTTATCACTGGACATCAATGGCAGTGCAACCCCAAAAAATAAAAACAATGCACAAAACAGCGCCATTAAAATGAGAGAAACAGGACGATAACAAAGTTTTTAATATAGCATAATAACCAAAAAGTAACCTTAAAAATGAAATGTATATGTTATTATTTGGAAAAGCCAAAATAATAACATAGTCCAATTTCAAATTAACCAAGTCTCTGTAATCTACTCTCTATATATAAAATCCTAAGCCTAAAAGTGCAACGATTTTATGTGACTTTGTATGTCACGATTTAAATCAGGCTTATTTTAAAACTTACATATATATGTTTGGTATCATTCTTTTCAGAATTTATCAAACTTTAATGTGATGTTGTTAGATTTTCAGATTCTTATTCTGTTTTTAAATTATAAACTTAAAAATTATCAAGAGCTCACGTCTCAAGATTTAACCACGCCCGGGGCCAGAAATAAAACACAAAAAGTAGGACAGCTGCTGTATAGGCTTTTAAATGTTTGAAGCGCCGCACAAGATGCAGATCACACGGCACGGTGGCAGCAGCAGCAAGCCAGCAGATGATCGAGCAAAGAGGAGGTTTAAAAAAAAAAAAAAAAAAAAACTATGTTTCCCATTGTATCACCGTTTAAGAGGGGGTTTCGGAGGAGCGACTGCATCTCCTTGGGGTGCGTTCAGCCCCTCTCTTCACAACACAAGCGGCAGATACGCGAAGTGGCTGGCACATACCACAGGCCGGGGAGGTTGGCAAGCAAAGCGAACAGGGGACGAACCCCCTAGTATATTATAAAATGCAGCCTTAAAACAAAACATTGCATAAAGGTGGTGGTTTTTGAGTTTTGCCCTGATCAAAGCAAAGACACAGCCTTAACTTATAATGGAAATGATGTTTTAATCTTCACTGATGTGGGAAATGCTATGATCACAATACTCTTTGTATGCAATACAGCTTTTGATTAGATTAACTACAACATTCTACTATATAGGGTCAAGAATTTAGTTGACCTATCTGACACTGGTTTTAGATAGTTTACTACATACTTACCAAATCATTTTCAATATGTACTGAAGTCTGGAATTAGGTACAGTGAGTCTCAGATGACTCAGGCGCCGCCGAGAGTGGCACCCTTTTCAGCAGCTCCGTGTACAACTTTATTTTTCTACCTTTTATTTTTCATTTTTTTTTTTTTTTTTATAATTTTTTTTTATTATTGGTCACTCCTATCACTTTCTTTTATGTGGATTCGTTCCCTGGACACTTTTACTTTTACAACATGGACATGGATTTTTACAAGCTGAGACTCGTCTATTCAAGTAGTCAACTTCAAGTGCAGAGAACAAATGCCAGTGTCAGTGTGGTTCCCTATTTACCCGATGAGGTAAGAAGGCGGTATCGTGGCAGCAGAGCCGGCACTAAGCTAAAAATGAAGCGGCTTGCAAGAAAGTGCCGTTTTAAGCCTTCGGTGCCTTCTGTGATCCTGGGAAATATGAACTCAATATCAAATAAGATCGATGAACTGGCTGCGCTGGTGAAAAATGTCAGAACCTACAGAGAATGCAGTTTGTTGTGCTTTTGCGAAACATGGCTAACTACCACCATCCCAGATGCTAACGTGTGAGCTCCACCATCCCAGATGCTAACATGGAGCTACCCGGGTTTAGCACAGTTAGAGTGGACAGAGATGCAAGTACCTGCGGGAAGCACAAAGGAGGAGGTCTAGCCCTCTATGTCAATACAAGGTGGTGTAACTCTGGACATGTAAACGTCAAAATCTCCACTTGCTGCAGGGACATCGAACTGTTGACCGTAAGCTTGCATCCCTATTACTTGCCCAGAGAGTTTGGACACGTCATTGTTGTTATTGTTTACATCCCTCCTCGGGCGGACGTGGAGATAGCGAGTGACATCATCCATTCTGCTGTTGCTAAGTTACAAACTCAGAGTCCAGCTCAGGGTGGCGAAGGAGCAGTACAAGAGAAAGCTGGAGCAGAAGTTGCAGAATAACAGCATGAAGGAAGTGTGGGATGGGATGAAGGTCATCACTGGCTGCAGCTTGAAGCGAGGTGACACCATCGAGAGAGATGTGGAGAGAGTAAACCAGATGAACAACTTTTTTAACAGGTTTGACCACCCTAACCCACTCTCACCTTGGAGTACTGCACCCTCCACCCATTCTTATGCGGATACCAGCATAGGAGTGAGTTTACCCCAACCCACAATTACAGCAGCCCAGGTAAGCAGAGAACTGAGGAGACTTTATGCCAGCAAAGCAGCGGGTCCAGATGGAGTATCGCCACAACTGCTGAACGCCTGTGCATTGGAGCTGGGGAGTCCTCTACAGCGCATCTTCAACCTGAGCCTGGAACAGGGGAGAGTCCCGAGGGTTTGGAAAACATTTTGCATCACCCCAGTCCCAAAGGTACCACATCCTAGTGAGCTGAATGACTTCCGGCCTGTCGCTCTGACGTCGCATGTGATGAAGACCATGGAGCGGCTGCTGCTTCACCACCTGAGGCCACAGGTCCGTCACGCCCTCGACCCACTGCAGTTCGCATACCAGGAGAAGGTGGGAGCGGAGGATGCCATCATCTATATGCTACACCGATCCCTCTCCCACTTGGACAGAGGCAGTGGTGCTGTAAGAATTATGTTTCTGGACTTCTCTAACACCATCAACACCATCCAACCTCTGCTCCTTAGGGACAAGCTGACAGTGATGGGAGTAGATTCACACCTAGTGGCATGGATCATGGACTAGGTGACTGTGTGCAGAGGGTACAGACCTATAAATACCTGGGAGTGCAGCTAGATGATAAATTGGACTGGACTGCCAATACTGAATCTCTGTGCAAGAGTGGACAGAGCCAGTTATACTTCCTTAGAAGACTGGCGTCCTTTATAACGCATTGTAAGCACTAGATATTTGCTCTCTTTATGCTTTCTGTAAGTTTGGCCTGGCCGTAATTTATGCTACATAGCAGGGACCCTGTTGTCGAGGGTGTGGCTACAAGAAAGGCTGGATATAACAAGGTGCTAGGCTGTTAAGAGGACAAGACTATAATGTCTTAGTCTATAATGAAGCTGGTAGTCTTTTACTCTGCCTTTTTCACAGGATCAGAGGTTCATTTTCTATGAAATTTAGCTGCAGTTTTGTTTTACTGTCTTGTCCTGCCAAAGAAATCTGTTATACATTACATTATCATTTAAATCTATCACAAATGAATTCTACCAAGCAGGGCAATGCAGGACCTCAATAGTACACATTTTGATTTTTACTAATCTCTTAATCAGAGGCTAATTTGTGGTGGTGGAGGCTCAGACTGTGGATCTAGGAATTTACAATTATCCATCGGCATGGAACTTGGCAAAACCATGTACACAAGTAGGTCCACATGGCGGCATTTCTCCTAGTGGTTCATTAGTATTTTGCTATTTTTTCTTTTTGTAAATTGCAGGCAATTTGCATTGAACAGGCTGAGGTGCAAAGTGACAATCAATATTGGGCTCCTCTGCAGAGCTTGTAATATGCCGCCATCTCAGTTTATTGGAACTGAACTCTCTCATTTCTAATTTATTTAGAGAGAGAGCATGACAGGGGCATCAGGGAGGCAGCATACAGATCTGTAAACTAAACTGACTGAAAACAAATCAAGTCTGTAGAAAAATAATACTGGGACACTGCCATTACCCTTCGATATTTCCGTATAAAGGGCAATAATATCAGTGCCTTAATATGCACAATATAAAAAAATGGTGCATGCATTCATTCACTTTTAGCAGAATTGACTATTGTAAGGCTTTATTACCAGGCTCTAAAAACCAGTCTATTAAATGTCACAGACAAAGCTCAAATCTCTAATGCGACATTGCTTAATGCTTTTTCAGCATTTACAAATCCTTTTGTTGCAGCAGTTTAATAACTACAAACTTACAAAGACCACATTTTAAGTAACAGACATGAGTGATGATTTTAAAGTTTTTTAAAAATAACTAGAGAACATCATGTAACAAATTTTACTGATTAAAAGGAACCTTGCAAGTCAAATCAATCTTTAAACCCTCAAACTCATAGATGTAAAAAATAATCAGAAAAGATTATTCAAATTGTAGTAAATACATAGTGCCATTTGCCTAACAAGCTGCTTAAAAATCCCGAATACTGCTTTGAAGAGTATTGTTCAAACTGACTATATTCTTATTTTGATATCCAGATTTAATAATAAAAAGTTAACTGAATACCACTGGGCCTATATAGATATACACATAAGCAATTCATCCATCCACTTTTTAAACCCACTTTTATCCTAAGCAGTGTCACAAGGCAGGAACAATTACTGGGACAGGGTGCTAGTCCATCACCCAGTTTAAACAACAAATTATTGTGAAACTTTATTATTCAGCTGGCTATGGACTGAAACAACATTTCTTATAGGCTATCTCAGACGGTGCAGATCTGTACAGGACTTGTTTCATCTTACACTAAAGCTCCTCTATACAGACACACTAGCACAAGCCCACTTTTTCCTGGAAACAAAGAATACGTTTGGAAGATGTAGTGAAAATACTAAAATAAGAACTTTCTTAAACTTTTATTTCCATTATTTCATAGGAGCATTTACAATAAGGAAATGGAAAATGGATGGATGAAATTGTACAGCATTTTTACAATAAATTAGATTTTATTTGATTTTATGTTCTGGTCATTTTTAAATACTGCACAGTGGAAAACTCATGTATGTGTAGATGTCTGCTCTTGGGTTCTGGCTTTCCACAACCTCTTGAACAATCTGTCTTTCTTAATATCAAAACAGTCATTCTCTGAATGTTTAAGGTAGTCTTATCACATCAACCTTAAGCTATACACCTGATATACATGTGGTGAGAGGAGTTTGGTAGAATTATACTTCTGGTATGTGAGCTGCATTCAGGTATGATCACACCAGGCTAAATCTCTCTCCCCTCTTCCCTTGCTTCTCTCTGGTGATTGTGTGGTTAGGTTACATTCTTGTCTTTACATTTATTTTTCTCCTGCTTCCAATAGTTATGGGAAGGTGGGTATGTGGGAGGCAGGAAGCTGTTATGCTTTGGGTTTTTCATTGCCTTTATGTAATACTGTGAATGTCAGTGTATCACAAGTTATATTACATAAAAAAGTGATTAAAGAAAACATTATTTTTAAATTTCATATTAGCAAAAGTATTTTTAGATATAATATTAGAGGGATCAACCAGTCTGCACTACCTAATATGAATGCCAGAAATCCGACTGGCCAGCAGATTTTGTGATTATATTTAAAAACTACTTTTTTCTTTTTTTTTACATTTCATGGATTGTATCATTTTACATGCTTCATTCTTATGTTTTTTTTAGGGTAAGAGTCATTTTCAATTGCCACATATAGTATACCAGCATTAACAACCATCTCCGAACAGGACTCATATGAGTGCTATTGAGTGTGCTTGTGTGTGTGTGTGTGTGTAACTGTGATCTGTGATGGACTGGTTTACTGTCCTGGATTTGTCCTTCCTTTCCAATAAGGTGCAGGTGGAAAGAGCTCGGACCCTGTCATCTTAAGAAGTGGATCAATGATGGATGGATGGATAGCTAAAATTAACCACTGAAAAACATCCTATAGAACATACTTTATACTACTAGTATAAAAAGTAACACTGAAAGACTTAAACCTGGATGTGACATTACACTACCACTTAGATATTTGTTCACATGGAAGGGCTGTCCTTGGGCTTTCTGAAGCAAAAATTGATATAGCTGTGAGGTTTTTGGACTGTCTTTTAAAAGAAATGCATGGCAGGATTAATTTGCTGTTCTCTCCTAATGAAGTGTTAGACAATTGATAGATTTGCTAGTTACTGTAATTGTTTTATTTATTTATTTACAAATGAGTATTAGACTCTGTGGGTGTTCAAGCTCATGGATTTTTGGCCTAAATATTAAAACATTTTATAAATGTAAATCATTCTGGAAAAGTGTCCACCTTCAATAATATAAATAAATATAAATTAAATAGCACTTTTGTCAGGACACAAAATGTAGTTAATAATTCTAATGGGAAGAAGACAAGATGGTTAAAGTTGACTCATAATCAGATTATTGACTTTTTTGTTGTTACTTATGTACGGTATCTGTTTGGAGGGAGAGAGAATTCAGGAATTTTGAATATACAGTGATTCTATGCATAAGTGATTGGGGCTGGCAAGATCATATACAGAATGTGAGCCTAAGTCTCAGAGAGTAGATAGAAGAAGCAGGGGCCACTTTACTTTTTCCAATTACAGTAAATACACACACACACAAACAGAAAACATATAAAGGTGTACATGTGAGAAAGGGGTTCTTACTTTTTGCTGGCAGCCTGTATCCACTTGTCATTTTTGCTTTGCCAGTCTCACAGCCTCCCAGAGTAGCACATTCCTTCTTCAAGAGAGGGCCTGCGGCACGGTGGATACAACCGTCCACTGTGAAACAAGATGGGGATGAAATTAAGTGGGAGTGACAGCAGAAGGTATGAGAAATAGATCAAAACCTGCTCTGTCTCACAGAAAATCAATGTTGCTGGCATCACTTGCAAAATACCCATTGCATTGTAGGAGTTTAGGAGGTTTAAAGTTATTGAGGCCTCCATCTGAAAAGAAGTCATCAGAATCAAGTCAAGCATGCCAAAACACTGACAAACTAAATATATCAGGTTATTGTTGTGCACTGGTATATCCTCGACAGCAGGTTTTTTAACTTTGGCTAATATACAAACTGTACCATTTCACATGAAACCTAAAAGATAGAATATAGCCAATTGACTGTGCAATTGGAAGTCTATACCAAAACCAGGCTCAGCTTGGCTGATGACACTTTTGAAGCAAAGTACTATAAATGTAGAGCAATAATTTTGCACTGGCAAAGTCTAAATACCAACAGTCACACATTGCTCATGAGTAAATATGTGCAAAAATAAAAAGCTCCACAGTTATTAGAAAAATGTTCACAAGCTGCAAATCGCTGCCACAGTGAAACTTGTTCAATTACTTTTTTTATTTTTCAAAATATATGCATTATAATAAAAGACTTAAAACAAACCAATAAGACATTTAATAATATAAAGGCCATATTACAAAGTAGAAAATACCAATCAAAAATATAATCTATGAAAAATTTCAGAGAGTTAAGATGCATTACATCATAAAACATCACTCTTACCCAATTTGGAGAGCTGTTTGGAAAGAAGAAAATACATAAATAAGGCCCCTGATAAAATAGTTCCTCATACAAATTAAAAAAACTGGAGATAAAACAGAAACAGAGGCAGGAGCCCAGCAGCCTCATTTTATAATAATAATAAATTCTTGCCAACTTCTGAAAAAAAAACTCTGCACTGTTTCTCACAAAGTATATTTTTTTCTAGTTTTAGGTAATATTAAAAAAATGTCACTTTTCCACTGAGGTATGAAGGATGCATTACGGTTAGTGTTGAATTGGTACTAAAATTTTGACTTTGGCATCGATACCAGCTCTTAGACCTCAATACCAGTACTAAAATGGTCCCAAAGCAAAACAACTAATAACTCTCCCCAAACTAACCCCTTTCCCTTTTAACAGCAGCTTCATCCACTGAGCACACATGCACATGTTCCCCTGTACCCAACACTCCATTGATCAATACGATGATTCTCCTCTTTGGACTATCCAGACAGTTTACATTAATATGTTTAGGGTGGTGGTGGGGTTTCTGAATTGGGTCCTCCTTGGAGTTCAGGAAAGTGGTTGAAAACTATCATTTACTTTTTTTTTCGCTCACCCCAACCTCCATGCATGCACACTTCCCTTGTACACAGCAATCCATAAATCAAAACACAATTTAAATCCAATTGAGCATGCCTTCCATATGATGATCAAACTTAAGGGGACAAGCCCCTGAAACAAGCAGGAGCTGAAGATGGCTGCATTAGAGGCTTGACAGAGGATCACCAAATACTCAGCACATGGTGACATATATGAATCACAGACTTGAAGTGATCATTACATGCAAAGGATATGAAACAAAGTACTAAATATGACTGTGTTAATATACCTTCCATTTCTATGTCCCAAATATTATGATGCCCAGAAATGGGGAGGATTATGTAGAAAAAGCATTATCATTTCTACATAGTGTGACCAAAACATATGAAAATACTCTAAATGAATGTCTGCAATTTGCACTTTAATCATGTCTGAATTGTTTGCTTTGTAATCTTAAATTGTGGAGAAAAGGGGTAAATGAAAGAAAAATGTATCTTTGTCCTAGACATTATGGAGGGCACTGTATGTTTCGAAGAAAGGTTTGGAATTCAAGTTATATTTAATATGGATATTAAAATCAAACAGACTATGCCCTTGGAGTTCTGATCGTGCTTAGAAATGACTGAGTGTGAAATGCTTGAAAACTACATTTACTTTCAGTAATTAACAAAATGCTGGTACTGTAATGTTTTAAAAATTAGATTTTTCCAGTACTTTTTCAGTACCAGCATACCCTAATTAGAATAACTCTGGTTATGCAAAATTAGTTGACAAGCTAACACTGTATGGTAGGAAATCACTGAGTTTATCTCTACATAATCTAGTTCCACTGAACATTACTCTGAGTAATGCAGTTAGTGTCAAACTAACAGTTATTCCTAATCCTCTATCTGGCAGATGAGTAAATATCCCCCCCCCCCCCCCCAATATATATTATCTTGTAAGGGCAGTGATAGATTGAATTGTTCACAATTAGGGTTCAATCCTCGAAATATTCTGAATAATTTTAATCTTAAAAAGATGTTTTTGTCCATTTATCTTTAGCTGAAATGTATTTAATCAGTTTCCTTTACAGGAGTTTTCAGATAGTCACATGCAAGTTGGTCCAGTTCTCCTGAGTAATTTTGAGTTTTGGGGACAGTACCAAATAATCTTTTGTGTAACTTTTATCGAACCAACAGACTAATATAAACAACTCATTTGAAATCTTGAATATTAGAAATATTTCAAGCATTAACTAAATCATGCTATGTTCAATATTCACAGTTCATTTCAAATGATCTCATATTTGCTCAAAGAAATTCAAAAAAAGGACAAGAAAACCTGAGCTGACAGTTCTTCATCATAGTCACTGATTTCTTGATGAAGCTGAATAGTGAAAATGCATGCATTCAAATTCTACTTTAATGTATAACATGTCCCTTCATTCATTTTCAGACCAGTGTAATCGATTGTGTACACAAGTACATTAAGATTAATCCAAACATTACATCAACTTTTTGCTCAAAATCAGTCTGCCAAAACTGGTTTATTTTGCTTTGGTTCTCATTCATCCACCATTACTTTTCTACAACAAAAGCACCTTTTTTAAAATGTGGTATCAGATGAATTGTACCTTTTCACAAAATCTGAATGTGAGACTTTCACAGTCATATATGGTTTTGATTTTTACTAAAAGGCACACAATTCAAATAAACTTTTAAATCACATTTTTAGATTGAAAAATGTGTCTGTCAGTTTTAAAGATTTTTAAGCTTGAATTACCATGATTGATAGAGATGGAGAGCTCTAAACTCAAAATATCTGGATATAAACATCCATCCATCCATCCATTATCCAACCTGCCACATCCTAACTAGAGGGTCACGGGGGTCTGGTGGAGCCAATCCCAGCCAACACAGGGTGCAAGGCAGGAAACAAGCCCCGGGCAGGGCGCCAGCCCACCGCAGGACGCGCACACGCACACGCACACACACACATACCCACACACCAAGCATGCACTTGGGACAATTTAGGATCGCCAATGCACCTAACCTGCATGTCTTTGGACTGTGGGAGGAAACCAGAGCACCTGGAGGAAACCCACGCAGACACGGGGAGAACATGCAAACTCTACGCAGGGAGGACTCAGGAAGTGAACCCGGGTCTCCTAACAGTGCTACACACTGCACCACCGTGCCACCCTGGTTATAAACAATTAACATAAGATGCAAAAAAAAGTGAGCATCACACAGAACAGTTCAGACCCAAATTCATAGACTTGATCGAGGCCAGGAGTGCTCTCTTGTGATAATGTGAAACTGAGATTCAAAGTTGACAACTGATGTGGTGAGGAAGCAACTGCAGTAAAGTCATCAGTCTGCAGCATACTTACAGTCAAACATGTAGAATGTTCTTTTTAGGCTCTTTGTTTCCAAAGAAATTAAATAGTTTAAACATAATCAATCCAAAATTGCAAACTACTTTTAATAAAAGAATATTTAGCACAACCTCTTATGTATACATGATGGTTTTGTACTTTCATGTTTCAAATTGGAATTAAAAATCATTCAAAAGCCTCTGTGGTACTGCTGTTAAAGGAAGATTTAACACATCTTTTCTAAATTGCTGTATTTGAAATTTTTGTCAATGTAAATATCTTCTGTCCTTCTCTATTTGCTTAGTATTGCACATTTGCTGAGAAAATGTAAATTTACAGTAATAGGTTTAACTGGGCATTCATTAATGGGCAGCTAACAGAGCGTTCCTAATTTTGTATCCATGTACTGCTATATTAGAGACATGTTTAACCATGAGGAGGATGGTTCAGCTAGTCACGGTCTAGAGATTCTGGACTGCAGCCTCTCCTGCAGACTCCTGAACATCAGCTTTAAAGCAAACATTTGCCCAATCTAATACCAAATTTCCAAGCCTGCAGAGAACGGAGGTTTTTCCACAAAAAAAAAAGGCTGGGAGCAGCCTCACCCTTCAGGTGACTGTCACTTTATTAGAGTCTGCAGCTCTGGGGTACCAGCTAAATAATCCTACTGCCACATTGTACAATAATCTCATTTTATAGCGTCGATCCACTGTCTCCTTTGTCCTTTGCCTTTCAAAAAATGGAAGAAATTTGTATGCAGCTTATTAGTTCTTGTTATGTGGCCCTGCTTATATTACAGTACTGTGTAAATAGACCACACTTAACCCATCTACAGCTGATTACAAGAGAAACAAAATAATGAAGAGAAAAATAAATTGTTGCAATTTTTAATCAAGTTAATATGTGACATTAAATGTTGCTGTTATTTTCTTTAAGTTTTTGAAATAAAAACATTGTCAGCAATTCTGAAAAAGCTCACTATGCTTATTTGTTCTTTTTTATCAAATTATAACAATAATCAGAGAAATTATTTTCTTAATACTCTCTTAAAGGTCCTAAAGGCCTTATCATTTATTTAACTTCTAATGTTTTAATCTCGGCTGACTTTACCAGGTCTGAAGATTCAGCAAAAGCAAAAATTCTCAACAGTGACTAGCAACTGGTCTAGGAGTAAGAGCAGGTCAATGCTTTGAAAACTTCCACTGATGCAGAGTGTGAAGCAGATGCTCAAAGCAGCTGCAGCCAATTTTAAGAGGCCCATCCCGTCACACTAATACTGCCATGTGATGGAGCAAGCAGGTGGGCAAGATCTCAAAGGGCATCGATCACTCTTGTTTGCTGTGGTGACTGCTCTGATGGGACTCTAAACAATTTGCAGTAATGACTATCTTCATGGAACAACGCTCATTAATATCTATCTCTTTATCACTAGCTTTCCACTTTTTGCCTGTACAGGACATTCTCACATGCCTATTGCTGTGGTAGGAAACAGTTGTGGTGGTAGGCTGTTAGTTGCCCCAACCTGTGTAGGTTTTTCCATGTGGGTGCACATTATGAACAGCCTAGTAAACATGTTAAAGCAGCCAGAGCTGGCCCAAGATTGACAACTGTCAGGTGTACAGTACTGGTAGGGTTTAGTCATCAAAGGCCCTCTGATTCAAAGTAAATACAGAGCATCTTAGTTTTTTTTTTTCCACACACCAATAAAACCATCTGGATAAACATCTGTCCAAAACAAGAAACATCAGAAGAAATGGTTACACAGCAAGTTACTGCATCAAATTAAAGACAAAAAAATCAGATAAAATGAGAAAGAAAAGGAAGCTTTCAAAAAAAAAAAAAAAAGAATGGCATCTTTTAAGGGGTAATTGAAATGGTAGCTCAGAACTGCTGATAAAAGAACAAAAATATTGCACACACATGTATAAAAGAAGAAAAAGGTTTGTGTGATATATTGTATATCCAGTACAGTATTTATAATTATATTATATACAGTATGTGTGTGTGGGTGTGTGTGTAAAAATAGGAAGATTCACAGGTAACTAAAAAAGCAAGGGTGAGTGAGAAAAGGTTAACATTTAAATACAACAAGCAACCAGCACCATTTTGGAACATGGCAGCTGCACTCAACATGGATGGCACAGCTATTTCAGAAGGGCAAAGGCTGCCTTCTTTCATTTTAGTGACAAACAAAGGAGTATTAATTACAAGAAAGTGGTTTTCACACCTTTAGAAAAGACAAGCAAGACAGATGGCAGCACTAACTACAGATTTGTTTTTTTTAGCAATACAGCTCATAATCAGATGCAAATTCCGGCCTTTATCCTAACCGTTTTATTAAATATATATATTACATACTGTACTATATTTCTGATGGGAAGCAGTCAGGGCTGCTGCCCTATATTCTGAGCCTAGCATTCTGGGTCTGATTTTTGTCCATGAAAGATATATGCAGGTTTTTCTCCAGGCACTTCAGTTTTCCGGTGTCACTTTTTCCCCATATGAGTGGCTTCATGTGGGAGGGTCAAAAGACTCCACAACCCACTATCAATATAAACAAAAGCAATTCCGACCCACCAGTAGCAGCACACGACAACCCAGTGGTTGAGAAACACTGTCTTAACTTGTAATTTTGTGAGAGTAAGTGGGTGAGCATTGGAGGGTTCTATTCAGTTCAAGGATGATTCTTGCCTTGCACAGGATGTTGCCGGGTTATAGAGCAGTCCATGTGACAGCCTAAAATGGGTTACGCAATTTTAAAAATATTATGTTGCTTCTGATGGCAAACCATTGTCAGTATGATGCTCTTTGCCCAGCTACCTATTTTCAGTCCCACTTAATCCAGTTTAAGGTAGAGAGCTTCTGAAGCCTATCCAAACTGCATCAGGAGTACAGTAAAGACTGGCCTTGGACAGGATGCCAGGCTATCACAGGGTAGCTGCTTGCTTTTTAATAAAACGCTAAAATTAATTGGTCTAAACTAACCATCTGACTTCTGATGCTACCTTTGAAATTATGCACTTCTGAGCACGTTCAGTTTTTAACTTTGCTTCCATGTAAGGCGAAGGCTTGTGGGCTTTATTGTTATGATATTGTATTAAATACAAAGATCACCAGAAAACTAATATTTCTTGATAGTTGAAACCTTTTGTATGAAAATGTATGTAGGTCCTACTTCGGTTTCACTTATCTGTTAATGTTTAAAATATGTCCAGATATGATATTCTTCTAACATATAACATGTATAACATTGTTTACTTTTAGTATGCATACCCTTATAGCTGGAATTCCCACATTACCAGCAGTGCCATCTGTATCTGAATCCTGACTATATTCAGGTACTTGTATCTACATCAGAATCTGAATTTTGATTATATTCAGGTGTCTTTAAACTCATTTTCAAATACTGCTCCTTTCTTTTCTTTTTGGATGTCTTAATTCCCAAGTTGTTTTTACTGTGTATGTGCATGTTGATTTGGGGTGTAAGCTACCGTAAATGGAATTGTTTAATATTATATGGTTTTGCAAATACTCCTGATATGTTATATTGTGTAAACCTTTTTGAAAGTCTTGAGTTATCAACCAAAGGTTCAATAATATGTCTGATGCCTATCTATGTTGTTCCACCCCCCAACCCCCCCAGATATGGTGATCTGAATGGGACAGAGGCTCAAGATTTATGTGACTTATTGTTCTGCCAGTAGTCTTCTTTCTCCAGAAGTTAGCATGTGGTGCTTGATATTTTGTATAGTGTATCTGTCCCATCTGTTTCAGATTTGGGATATTAAGTTCCTTCATATGGGCATAATTATTGCATGAAAGTTTGTTATTTTTGACAAAGATAAATGATGAACTTGGTACAGTTATGTACATCTCTAACACTACTGTCATAGATAGACAGAACTTTATTTGTCCCGAGGAGGAATTTGGCTTTTTACAGAAGCTCTTTAAATAAAATTTTAAAAGAAATAAAACTTCTGACTTCCCAGTCCCAGTGAGGCATTCTGCAGGCATATTGCCACTGGCACAAAGGAGCACCAGTAGCATTTAATATTGTTGGGGTGCAGTTCTGAAATTGATCTATGGGTCTATGTGTTGATGTTTTGCATTTTGATTATTTTCACCTGTTCTAATCTAGACACATTAGCGATAATTCCCCTTTAACACAGGTAGTGACTTCCTTCTCATCTTATACAGCTCTGTGATGGCCAGTGTGATTTTCTATAGTGTAGTGTGCTAGGCCGGTAACATAACTTCAAGAGAAGCTCACAGAATCAACAGACTAATTAAAAGGGCAAGCTCAGTTATAGGAGCCACTCTGGACCCCCTGGAGGTTGTAGAGGAGAATAAAAAAAAACTGAATACCATTATGAACAATGCTGCACATTCTCTCTCTGACACACTGACACTGAGGAATTCTGCCAACAAATCATTCCGCAGAAGTGTGTCAAAAAATGCTACTGGTGCTCCTTTATGCCAGTGGCAATATGCCTACAGAATGCCTCACTGAGATTGGGAAGTCAGAAGTTTTATTTCTTTTAAAATTTTATTTAAAGAGCTTCTGTAAAAAGCCAAATTCCACCTCGGGACAAATAAAGTTGTGTCTATCTATGACAGTAGTGTTAGAGATGTACATAACAGTGCCTGAGCACAGTTATTACACGTCTTCGTTTATAGTTACTTTTTCTATTTAGACTGTTTAGTCTAAGTTTTTTTATTATTATCTTTGCCAATTACAGCACACAACAAGGAGCTCTTCATTCAGATCTTTTATACTTATTTTATTTAACTCATGTTGTTAAGATTTTCCACCTTTAATTGCTTCTCTTCTTTTTTTGTTTGGCTTTAACCAGCAACCAATTAACGATAAGCAGACATGAGTGTAAATAACAGCCCATTCATTACCATTCACACCTAAATGTGTGGATCATCAAGTGGATACTTCAAGAGCATATTTAGGGAAAGGGGAAAAAAAAGAAAAAAAAATGCTCTGGAATAAATTTACTCTAGTAAATTATACATGCACACTCCTCTTTCTTGCTGAACTTTTATGAAACGTCTATAACATGATCTTTGTAATCTTTGTCTCTTTTGCTGGATTACAGTTAACATTTTTGCCACTTACCCCAATCAGGATTAGTAGTTGCACTATAAGTAATTGGCAGCAAGAAAAAAACAGCCTCCGTGGCCTTATACTGTGTTGTCCCAACACTACAACCGAATACAGTATAAAATCCAAAGGGTAAATCAGTCACTAATAGAAGCAAACATAACTGCACAAGTTAAAAAAAGACAAAAAAAATAAGCAGCCATTATGGTGGCTTGTGACTGCACCAGAAGGAAAAAAAAACAGTTACACACTTAAGGTGATGGGGGCACAGCTCTGTATCAACAGTCTCATCGTTGTCTGCTTACAATAATTAGTGTGACTCGTTAAGAGATATGTCAACAACATCTATTTTTTGCAAACAGTCCACTAATTGGCTGCAGCCGCCTGTAGGAGCTGGCTGCATCGGGGAATTCGCCAGTGTGTTAATTAGCTCTCACCTGATCCCTGCCACATGAGCCTGCTTTTACTCCCCCCACTCCTCATGCAAGACAGGTCTCTTCAGGGGCCAGAGAAGGAGGACACAGTGACAAATGAACAAGCACCGTATTGGTGTGAAACACAGATGATATCCTGGTTGCTTCGAAAAGAGTTTAACATGAACTTCCAGGGGACTGAAAACATCCAGCCTGTCATTTGTACTGGACTTATAACTTGATGGGCATCTCTACTTTTTTGCCCTTGATACAGATTTACAGATGCTGGTAGAATTGTATTGTCTGTGCGATGCCAGATCAGCCCTCCTGCATCTAACATGGCCTTGTTCTGGAGTCTGGAAGCCTATTTACTATTGCTTCCTGCTTGCTTCCTCTCTTATGCAATTAAAAGGCTCTTAAAAAACTTTGACTCCACATTCACTTTCCCCTTTCCAATTAATAAAAATACAGAAAAGAAAATATGAAAAAGAATGAGGAAAGAAATTAGGGTTAGAAATGAACCAAACTTAAAACAGTGAATACAGACAGCAGGAAAGTGCTCATGGGTGCACTGATGTTCTGTAGACTTGTCTGGAGAATTAAAGATTAATTGATTAACAGGCTAATGTTCTGCTAGCCGGCACTTAAACGCATCCTTCCTCTTAAATACACCCCGTCAAGACCAGCACACCACTAAATAATGTTTATTTACTTAAAGAGCGCCAAAGTACTCTCCACAGCATAAATCGCTCACTGTGCCCATTAGTCTAACTCACTGCGACTGGCTAATTGTGATATATAGGCTCACTTCTCTTAACTGGTTTTATGGAAAATTGTGCTAAAAATAAAACAACATGAAAAGAGGAGTGTGCATCCTCAGAAGCGCACCTTTGTCCCTCCAGGTAGTCTCATATCTGACCTCTGTGATGAATGCCTAGTAAGCCTTGCAGACCATAAAAAGTGTCAATGGAGATTAGACTCATTTTTTTCTCCAATCCCTGTTTAAAAAGGTCAGCCCCCTCTAAAATGAGAATGACCAAAGAGTACTTGAACAAAGCGTTCTAGAGCACCTCATTTTTCTTTTTCTGTCTACTCCATTGTATCTCTTCTATTTATCTGGGCATCTGGGAATGAAGCCACTCAGATTCAAAAATGAGACAACACAAGTGAGTAAAAGGACAGGGGCACAGAGGGCACTCGTTGGCATGTGAATCCTAATAAAAACCAGAAGCTTTAAGCCCTCTTGGGTGTAAAATATTTATCGAAAGATAGTACCAGGCATGGTGCAGAGGCTCGGTCATACAGCAGAAATGTATCACTGCATCAACCCTGATCCCTACTAATCCGTTATTAGTTTACCAGTGGATTTACTCCCAGTCTGTCTGGATTAGCAGCGGCGGAGGGAGATCTGCAGGACAGGAACTCGATATGCTTTGTGAGAGATGCTCGATCCTTTTTTACATTTTCCAGCTGCATCCCAATATTTGTTGTGTACAGACCTCTAGACACATTAGGAAATCCTGGCTTTTTGTTTTGATTATCCTCCTATTGCAATCTGATAGCTCCTTTGAAATGACCAAAGATCTTAAGAGGCCACTATGGTGTGTACAGTGAAAGTACATAATGTAAGCCAAGTTTCACTCTCTTTCTTCATGGTGGCAGCCCTAATTCCCATTTAGCTCTCTGCCAGCCCCTCCTTGTAGTTTCCTTTTTTTTTTAACCTTCTTTCGTTAAAAGCCACCCGACATATATATATAGGATTTGTATGTTTGTTTCTGTATTTTCCTTACCCCTAACCTTCTCTTAGCCCATGACTTTCCCACTGCGTCAATACAACCACCCACCCAGATCAGTTGCTATGGCAGACGGCTCACTGAGCTTATTGCACAGTAATTCTCGTCTTACCCATAAACCTTTCCTGATTCTGTCACCATGCTCACAGGAATATTTATGAGCAGACGAATAATGAAGAAAAAATAATGCAAGTTAATTTTCAATATTCTACCTTGCCTTGTCTCAGTGCCAGACTCAGGTTATACTATGCTGGCCTCATGAGCACAGCAGTTTCTCCACTGCCCAGTTTTATTTCTCTTTGCCTGCATTCATCAAGACCTTGAGGGCTGGGGTAAAGAGCAGTTGGACCCATATTTTTTATAATGTAGCAACTGATTGGATTGCCAGGACTGCTCTTTCTTGACTAAGCAGTGCTGACATGACAGCATGACAAGAAGCGCAGGGAGAACAGGACTGAGACAGCCATCACAGTGACACCGACTCTCTGGAGGCCTTTTAAGTGAAAGCTGAATAATATGCTAGAGAGAATGACAAAGTATACTCGAGACACTGCAATGAAGAGACCAAGCAAGCACAGCCAGGTCTTTGCTGTTTTTAGGACCCTGGTTTTTGTCCGGCCATGGAATAGAACAGCTCGTTTTGGCAGTGCATGGCAGGAGTTTCTGGGCAAAATGAACAGTCTCCTCATCAATGTCCCTCCTGTCCGGCTTTGGCTCACACACAAAAAGGATACAGAGTAGGCTTCTGCAGGGGGAGAGAGCAGGTGCCATTCCCATCAGTGCTTTATGGAAATGATCCCACACACTAATCAAGGAAAAATGTCCACATTCCCATTTCACTAAAAAAAATTCAAAGGTTGGTTCATCTGCCTTGTCTGCAAATACTATAATGGATTCTGGTGTCTGGCTGGTCACCAAATACTCGTACCTGAGGAAATGAAAGGCTACGCACCAAAGGTCTGGCAGGGATGTTGAAGTGGGTTGAGAGTGCTTTAAATGGGTGACAGGCCATGGGCCAAAGTCCCTGCAGCATGGCTGATCAGAAAACTGGGAGCAAAAAGCAGCTGGTTTCCCTTGTCAGCAGTTTAGTATGCAGAGACAGCATACCCTTCCCACAAGTAATTCAGCAGGCAAAGCAAGCAGCCAAATTGTAGGAGAATATGTATTCTGAGTTTTCACTTTGGTGAGAGGTGTTCCTGTCAATATCTCAGCCAATGGACTGAGGCCGTCCCCTTAACATGCTTGATATCTCCCACTTAAACACTCTGAAAGGCCTGACATTTGTAACTGTTATAATCCTCCATGCATTTTACCATCTTGCTTTTTCTAGGCTCAAGGATTCTGGATGAGAACAATACAAGTGGACGGGGTGGCAAGGGTAAGGTCACTGTTAAAAAAAACTCTGTGCACCTGGGGGTATTGCTATTCCTCTCCCATATGCCTGTCTACATAAGAGTCATGCTAAACAGTGGACTGTGGTGCTCTTGAGATAAGAAGCAGTGTGCAGAAACTGAAAGAACATCCTTCAACGCCTTTGCAGTTCAAGTTAAAATGCAAGTGAGGTAAAATCAAATACATCTTAAACATACATTTAAAAAATACACACAGACATTTTACCTCACAACACAGAAACTCCACTCTGGTACAAATGTACACCCATTCATATAACTATGCTCTTATGCAAAATCTGTAGCACTCCTTCTCTAGTGATGGTCCTGTAGAAGTTACTTTATTCATCCATTCACCAATCTAAGCACCCATTATTAAATATACTTATCCAGTTGAGGGTTACAGATGCTGCTGTCTATCATAGCAGCACTGGGCAACCAACTCTGAACGGTACATCATAAAGCTCATTCATGCAAACATCCACAATAACAGGGTCATTATTGTCATGTATACAGAGTACAGTGAAATTCGTATGTACATGTGCTAATCAACATGCAACACATCACCCCCCAGCGTTAGAATTAGTGTAACTATTTTACCTCTAAACTTCTATCGTTCATATCTGAAAATTTTCAGAACAGACTTAACCACACTATCAACTACTAGGAGATATTTTATAATTATTTTACAAAATCTCCAAAGCCCCGTAGGTGTCAAGCAAAAAAAAAAATCTGTTTGAACGAATTACGCAACTCCTTTGAACTGATTTTTTTTTTTTTTTAACCTGACTCTTATTTCAGTATTAGGGAGCCTCATTCCGCATTAATTTGTTCAAATTATTATTACTTTTCCCCCTTGCAGTCCAGTTCTCATTAAGGAGCTCTGTACAGTTTTCCTAGCATACAGTTCAGTCAACTGTAAGGTAGTGTTAAAATCAGTGAACTGGAAGAGGAACTAGTTTGAAGACAACAGTGGTTGAAACAGCTCTTTTGAGGAGTTCTGAAACGAGTTTCAAATGCAGGAGAAGTTACAAGAATGGATTTATGGAATTTTCTCAGATAATGTGATATTTTGGAGTCAGTGGTACAAACGTTGATAGAAGAAAAGGTAACTTTAAAATCTAGTCGATAATGGCACTGAACAGCGCAGAACAGACTGAAACTATTTTCTGGCTATACTCTTCTGGTCCACTAAACTGCATGCCAGGAAAAACAAATAGTTATTGAAATAAGAAAAAAATAAAAATAATTCATTCAAATGAGTTACAAATTCGTTCGAATGGATTAATAATTTGTTTGGACTGATTTTTTTTTTTTTTTTTGCCTGACAACTATGGGGCTCTGTAAGAATCTACTAAATTAACAGCAAAAAAAAAAAAAAATCATTCACCACTCAGACAAGGTTAACAAACTGGCATAGGTGGTGGTAGTCATTATAATCATAGGTGGTATGATTATAATAACAATATTTTAATCACATAACCTGCACAACTTTTTACTTTTGAGGAAAACTCGCACAAACAAGGGAAGAAAATGTAAACTACACATAGGTACTTACTGAGCCAGGATTTTAATCCAGGGTTCTGGACCAGGGCTGTGGAGTCAGTATACAAAACCTTCAACTCCAACTCTGAATTTTCAGTTTCTGGTACCTCTGATACCAAGTCCTTTATTTGTAACTAGTCTAATATATTTACTAGGTTTATTGAAAACACACAATATACAAGATATAAGGCACTTCATCACTACCAGCATGATTCATCAGGCTACTTTTTAGCACTCTAACATTTTAAAGTCTGGGTTTAAAGGCTGCAGCAATGTTGTTCTGGCTTACAAACACTGAGTAATGTTAAAGATAAAAGTAAACTTACATAATTAAAAAAAATCTATATTTTTATCAAAGGTCTAGAAGAAAAAATAGTTTAATCGAATCAGTATATGTGAAATTGGAAATTGTAACAAATTATATTACTATTTGCGTTTAGTCAGAGTCAGAGTTGGAGTCAGTACTTTTTTTTTTTACCAACTCTGACTCCAATAACCAAACAATAACTTCTAACTCTGACTCCACAGCCCTGGTCTGGACTTGTGAAACAGAAGCACTAAGTCCTGCATCTCCATGCTGCCTTCATCTTGTTTCCACTATAGAATAATATCCATATTGGAAAGCACACATAGTCCAAAAAAAAAAAACCAAAAAAACAAAGACTTCAGACTCACCTCCTCCTCCTCCCATTAATGATGAGTTAGCTGTAAAAACAACAGAAATAGGATTATTAGTTTAATTTGACCAGTAGAAAATTACTTTAATTTTGAAAAAACTTGCATAGCTAATCAAATCCACTTGATTCCAAAACTTCTAATTTCTGAACCCACCTTACCCAATACATGGTCACATGAAGCCATTCACTCAATCCTACAAGGCTAATTCAAATACAGTTGAGCTACAATGAAACATGAAAGTGTTTGAAATCGTATGGTAGCTTTGCACAGACAGTAACTGTACTGGGACTAGAAAGAAGGACAGTGAGCTGTGAGTCTTATCCATAGGACTATTCTGTTTATCTGCAAGTTAACTTAAAATAGGTTTGTTAGAAGTAAATCCTCACACTTTTTTAATTTAAGAGAATAATAAAGCTAAAAAACACATTTATTTCCACTTCAAACACTCCTAGTGCTGCAGCTAACCTCCATGTCACCATGTAGTCTATGTAACTCACGTTTTGCATATCTAAGCTTTGATAACAAAACGTTAGATTTCAGCCACAAAGAAGCAGTACCTTAGCTGGAGCAGAATATTCCCCATCTGGTATGCCAGTGCTACTTCTGTTAAAGCCTATCTGATTTGTACTGGTTTTGTGTTTCGCTCTGTTCCAGTCAACGGAGGATGCATGTGAACTGTCTAACCTAGCGGTTTCCTAAGCCAGTCCCGGGGGAGGAATGTAGCTACAGTTTTTATTGCTCCTTTTTACTGGGCTTCTCTCTTAATTAAACATGCTGTTACTTCCCAGTTTTGGCTTTTATTGTGTCATTGCAGAAATTCCCATCAGGGCTTGTTCAGTTTTTGCAATTGTACTAACAAGTATTTGTGTTTTATACACAGAGTTGAATAAGTTTTCCTAACACTGCTGTATTAAGCTTTTGCTCTCATATTTCTTCTGAAATGTTTTGGTTATTTAAGCCACTGTCTGCTAACAAGCACACTGGGTAAAACACTGAAATACTGTAGCTGCTCTTTTTTTAGTACTAATTACCATTTACTCTTTGTTAATTGTTACTATTTAGATAAAGATAAGTGAGAAAAGCCCATAGGAAACTATTAATTATAATGAAAAAAAAGGAGAAAAAGAGGACAACACTGCCAGCACAGAGGATGGTCACTCACTGTGTGAAAATACAACTAACTACTATTAGAGTCACACTGACCATTCTTGTTATATATACAATATGAATAAGGAAAAATATGTCCTCAGTGGATGAGTAAAATAATGAGTTTACTGAAGAAAACTGGTCTAAAACACATAAAAACACCAGCATTCCATGTGGCGCTTACAAACATGAGATTAATAGTTACAAGAGAACAATACAGGGTGGTCCAGATCTAACTATGCAACGTTAAATGCAATGCAATGCAATAATTGCATAGTTAGATCTGGACCACCCTATAGAAATTCAGGAAGATGAAGAAGACAGCATTTAGACAACTGTAAGAGGTTCTTTTCAGCATTTTAGCAGTAAGAGAACAGTCAACAAGAAGACAAAGTGAATGTTAATCATTTCATCATCTAATTCACTTATCCAGAGAACAGTTCTGGGAAGTTGGTGCAGTGGGCACAAGTAACGAACCACATTTTGACAGGGTCTGTTGCCAGTCCTTTGAAAAGTAAGCAGAGGATAAAAAAATAGGAATGGAGAGTATGTGTCCTTTTCTTTATCTTTTCATTTTTTATATGTGAAGATGTCAATAACATAATGGTGACCAAAGAGAATATTGAAGAAACATGCAAAAAAATATGAGAATAAATGAATGAAGTGCTGCAATTGGGAAGATTAAAAACAAATACATTAACTGGAAAAGACACAATATACTGAAGAATGCTTAAAAGAAATATTAATAAGTGTTTACTTTGACAGGCTTAGAGAACTAAACCTGTTTAGTCTCTAACAGAGAAGGCTTTGTGGGGACCTAATCCAGGTCTTTAAAATCCTCAAAGGCATCAATATAGTTGATCCAGGAGAATTCTTTGAACTAAACAGTGAACCACATACTTCAGAAACCAATGAAAACTATGGGGAGGTGTTTTCAGGACTGAACCTAGGAAGCACTTCTTTATGCAAAGAGATGTCGGAAGCAGAAACCTTAACCTTAAAGAAGTATCTGGATGAGATATTGGAACAGCTTAGCTATTAGTTAAATAAATGAGCCTAATGAACACAATGGTCGTCTTTAATATGTCAAGTTTTTTATGTTCTTATATCTGATTATGTGTACACTCCGTGGCCACTATATTAGGTATACCTGCTCATGAACCCAATTATCTACCTCTGGAAACAGCTAATCATGTTGCTGCAACTCAAGCATACAACATGCAGGCATGGTCAAGAGGTTTAATTTTTGCTCTATCAAAAATGAGACTGAGCAAGACACATGTTCTAAGGAACTTTGACTGTGGTGTAATTAGTGGTGCCATCCACTGTGGTAACATGCAGAAGATGCTAATTCTGTGGGTGAAAACACCTTTATACCAAGAGAGCTTTAGAGCAGAATGGACAGATTTGTTCAAGCTAACAGAAGTGGCCACAAATCAGTCTAGAATTTACTTCATTATGTTTGTACTGTTATGTATATTTGTTACCTGAGATTTTATTTCACATAAAAAGATGCTGCTGAAGGGCAGAACTGAAAAGCTTCTCATTAATGATATCGACAAAGTCAGATCCGCAAGTCATGGCAGGCTAGTCAGACACCTGAAGAGTTTGTTGCAGCATGAACATAACTAGCCACTCTTTGAAGGTGTCGATTAAACAAAGCACAAAATGTATGTTTTATTTTATTTTTGCCTGACATTTTTCAAGGGTGTCTCCTTTGGTGAATGGATAATACTCAAATAACTGCTCTTTACAAGAAAAGGGCAGCTTTAAGTGCACAATGCATCAGAACCTGACGTGGGTGGCTAATGGCAGCAGAGGGCTATGCTAGTTTCCACGCCTGTCAGCTAAGAACAGGAAGATGAGTGTACAATAGGCACATAATCACAAAAATTGACAAAAGATTTTAAAAATGTCACCTGGTATGAAAAATTTTGATTTCTGCTGTGTAGGATAGATGAAAGAGTCAGAGTTTAGTGCTAATAGCATGAATCCATGCTACCTTGTGTCAAGAGTACAGGCTGGTGGTGGCAATGTATTTTTGCAGAGAATGATTTTTAAGAGACACATTAGCCCTCTTATTACTAATTGAGTGTCATTTGAATACCACAGTGTGCCTAAGCATTGACGCCGACTATGTGGATCAATTTATGCCCGTAGTCTGTCCTTCCATAAATATATACCGTACTTTCAACCTAAAATGCTCTATCGTATCATAAAGCATAAGGCATCTCAATCTGGTTCCATGAACATGACATTGACTTCAGTTTACCTCCAAGGTCTGCCCAGTCCCAAGATCTCAATGAAATAATACACCCTAAAAAATATTCCCAGCACCTTGCTGAATGAATGTCTCAAAGAATTCAGGCTGTTCTGGTAGATAACTGGTGGCCACATATGGCATCAGATAAGTGTACCTAATAAAGTGGCCACTATATGTAAATATGTTTATGTCACATACACACACACACATACACACAGTATTTTATGTGTTTATGTATAAAAAAATGACACACACACACAAAAATAAATACTTATGCACATAAAACAATGCAGGTAACTTAATGTGCATTATAGGCAAATGAAAGGAAGAAAAAAGACAAACACAGCAAATGCAGGAAGCCAAGATGTATTTAGATAGGAAATATCATGTTTCACTAATATGCTGGAGTTTAATGAGAAAACAAAAGCATTTGATTATATGAAAGTGAAGAAGATGTATCTTAACATTGAAAATGATTTTGATAAGGTACCACTACAATGAACAGGGCTCAGGAGGAAGGTTGCAGATAGGAGCAGAATTTGACTTAAAAATATAAGTTGAAGTCTAAAGTGATAGCATATAGGACTAAGTGTTGATATGGTGCCTTTTTAAATTTCTGTAAATAATCAGATAAAAAACTCAGGGCTTACGAAGGCCGTAACAGTCTCTGGGACTATAACTTTTTTGAAGCCAGCCAAGCCAACACTTTATACTTGGTTGCACATTATACAAATATACCAGTGCCTGCTGTCCTGATGTTGAATTTTTTAAAAGATGTTAATGTAGAAACTTTGCCTTGTCTAATTCTCCTAAAAACATCAGTAAGAGTCAAAAATGATTAATTTATTTACATCCTCAGAAACAACTATTTATTTACATCCTCTTCTATCCTTGTGTAGCAAGGCTAAATAATAATAATAATTTTATTTATATAGCACATTTCCCATGCTCAAGGCACTTCACAGATTTTAAAGATAGAACAGCATGGTATACAGTATATAGCATTGTACAAACCAGATAAATAAATAAAGAAGATTAAGACAGTAAATTCAGAGGAAAAAAAAAAGTGAACCCATTTCTTAGTAAGCACTCTCAATCAAAAACCTGAATAGTTACTCTAGTGAAAGGAGCCTTTCTTTAGCTACATTGCATAAGAAGGATGCATTTCACTCTTTTCGGAGAATTTGGATCGTCTGTTCAGGAGTGGAGTTTCATATCCTGCCGTAACAGCTCATATGGAGCTGTTGTTGTACAAAACAAATCTTTGGCACTTTTTTTTTTTTTTTTGAGGCATGCTTTCATACATTCAGAACATTGTTTCAGAAAAGCTTGGTAACTTACTAGCTACAGAATTAACATGAAAAGCCTGAATTTTTCAAGTACTGTATATCATAACTTGGAGTACAGACAAGGGGCAGTCATTTTATACATTTTAAATGACTGCACTACAAAGTCACAGGAAAGACAAATCACAAAGTTTACCAATCAAATGCACTAAAGGAGCACCACAATAAGCCCCAGCAAAGCTTAAGAAGTAACAGTGAATAAGAAATTGTAGTGTCTAGTATTTCGCACATCCTATTTTTTCCCAGTGCTACTGTAATCTTAGTTAACCTGTACATTAGTACATCATTAATTAAATCCACAATGATAAAAAAGTAATAAAATTAGCAGATACCCTACAGTTAGGTCAAAACAGGAGTACTCTGGAAGAATTTCATGCAAATACAGTTTAAATATAAACAAATATTAACTGCTCTCTCCAGCTGATGGCAGAATAACTGCCCTTTGTGGAGGAGTTCAAGTATCTCAGGATCTTCTTCACAAATGATTTAAAAAGCAAGAGTGAGATCGACAAGAAGATGGGAGTGGTGGCAGCTACTTTATGGAAACTGTACTGGTGCTTGCTGGTAATCTGGGAGTGCAGTCTAAGGGCAAAACTCTCAATTTAACTATTGATCTGCATCTCTGTCCTCACTTATAATCATGAGCTGCGGGTAAATAACCGACAGAATGAGATCGTAAGTGCAAGCGGCAGAAGTGAGGCTTCGTCACAAAGTGGCTTGGCTAGCACTTTGTGACAGGGTGAGACGTTCATCAATTTGGGAGAGTCTCAGAGTAGAGTCACTGGTCCTCTAGATCTAGAGGAGCCTGTGTAGATGGGTTGGGCATGTTGTAAGAATGCCAATCATCAACACACACATATCTGGGGTGGCTCCCCCTAGAGCAGCACGGACCCAGGATATGGTGGAGGGATTATATCTCTCAGCTAACTTGAGAACACCAGGGAATTCTTGAGGAAAAGCTAGAATCTGTAGCTGGGGACAGGGAAGTCAGGGCTGACCTGCTTGACCTGCAGCTACCACAAATCACACAAGGAAAAGAGGTTCCAGAAAAATTAGATATTTTATCATATATAAAATGTAATAGCACCAAGTAATGTACAGAAGTGATCCAACAAGCCACTGAAATATTGGTTTATACATTGCAATTAGTTTGCGCTTAGAGAGGTTATATTTTAGATGTGAGACTATCCCTGCATATTTAAAAGAGCCTAACAGCAGTACAGAAAATCTGGAGACGACCAGCTAGCCTGATTCCACAACAGAAAGATATGAGCTATCAGAAAGCAGAATTTTTTCAGTTTATGCAAACAGAGATTAAGAGGTGATATTTGTATTAACAATGTACATTGAAGCAAATCAGTAGAATAGATGCTGGCTGTTACTTTAAAATAGGTTCTTCAACAAGAATATGTGGAAACACATGGAAGTTGTTGAATAAGAAAAAGATTGAATTAACGTAAGAAACAGTTCTTCATTGAACATGTTACCAAGCAGTGTAAGTAATAAGAACCTTTTTGAGACCTTCAATTTTCATTTTTGAATTGTTCTTTTAGGAAATGCTATGCTATGCTATGCTATATCATACTATTCTGGGCTAAACTACCTGTACTTATGTTTTTAGTTTACCTGCATGTGCTTCTATCAGGTACACTGGTTTATACCCTCTTTCGAAAGATCGTTCCTGTTAGATAACTGGCATCCCTAAATTGGTCTGGCAGGAGAGTGTGGGTATACCGTAATGTGTGCCTATTACGAGAAAATTGACTTAGAAATTAAAGGATGCAAATTGAAGTATGAGACCACTACTGTATACAATAAAAGCCAATACAAAAGTAAATTTCACACTTCACCGTCTTTCTGACTACAGAGTTTGAGCAGGAAAAAAGCTACATAAAGAAAGAAACTATTCAATTAAAAGCACAACCAAGTCACTAGTAATAAAATTGACTGGAAGGAAAACCTACCATGGGCTTCCCTAAGGCCCAAGTTTGATCTATCCAGAGAACGGCAAAAATATCAATCACAGAGCTGCTTTTAAAAATGTTTCCCACAAACTAAGCAAGTAGACAACAGGCAGATATTATGGAAATTACTGTTATAATCAAAGCAATAGAGATGTTATCAAGAAAAATAAAACTCAAGAACTAACTTAATGTTGCCCATATATTACAATCCATCTTATAAACTGATACAATAATTATAAATCGCCAAGTGAAACCCAACAAACTTAAGGAAAATACTGTATATCTAATGATAGATGTCACTAAGAAGTGCCACATATCAAATAAAAAGTCAAAGCCAATGATTCTATCTTGGAAGTGGCAAGTTAACAGCATTTTCCGAGATTTAGTTAACAGCAGTCAGACTAAATCATAATAATGGGCCCTAATTTTTACTCTGAAATCATATTGGATCCATACTCATCACAATACCCATTCTGGCCCTCGCACAGATGAAAATGAACGTGAACCTTAGACCTGGCAGGTGTAACTCAATTCTTTAAATCTGACAAGTTAGAGTCTATGCACTGTAATTATAGAAGAGTTGGTGTGGGTGCCAAATATATCTTGGATAAGAAAATATCCCTTAATACTGTAAAAATGTAAAGTAAATTACATATCCACACCAAAGCTGCCTCTAATGAGGCACAGGTCCTAAAACAAATGCATAACAGAACAGAATGGCAATAAAAGATGAGGGAAGAAAACCTTAGCAATCAACAACAGAAAATTAACATGCAAAGTCTTAGATCAGAGTATCTTAGTTGTAATATAAAATATCTGCAGCTGTTCCACAACAACTGCACATACAGTTAGAAATAAATTAATTAAGCAGGCCCTCTTTTACAATTCTGTTTAATTAAAAATCATAACTTCCAAATAATTGCTGCATATTATAATATTGTCCTGTGTAAAAACAAATAGTAATGTTCTGCTTTGCAGGCTCACAGGGAATAAGATTTCACCTTGTATTATTTATGTTTGTACAGATTAACAGATACATTTTATTATGTATATGTTCAGCATTTCATTAACACATATAGCATACTAAAAAAAAAAAACTCTCAAACTCACTTTATTAAAAATCAGTGTCAACATCAGGTGCAAAGCAGGAAACAGCCCTGGACTCCATTGCAGGACTTGTTCTTGCGCACACCAACATTCACACTGACAACAACTGGGCAGAGGGTTTGAACCCTAATTCATCAATTGTATCTTATATTTTTGTAAACTAAGTGATTACCAGGAAATAGGCTACCACATATATGATGCATAACACAAACTGATCTAACAAACTGAAGCTTTTTAAAATAAGGATACACTTGGAAACAGGGTAAGAGTCTTCTGTTATGGTTAAGAAGGCTCACCAGAGGGTTTCTGTTTCTGAAATAAATAAAGTATTATTATAGTGGCACAAGGAATGTTTTCTACATGTCCATTATTGAAATTGCTTTGACCTTCCCCTTCATAGCTTAGGCCTAGTCCATGCTAACACTGATAAATCCTTGTTTATTTACTTTGGCCTTCCATCCACACTAAAACGATATTTTGGCCATTTTTCAAAAATGCTTCCCAATGTGCATAAATCTGAAAATGCTGGGTCTCACTTGGCAGAGTGACTGGAGAAAAAAGAAGCAAAAGGATTGACATATGATTGTCATTTCAGTTTCCGTGTGACAATTACCTTTTTGATCTCATTTTACTGTGGGGATATTACTTCTCTGACCTCTCTGCATCAGCCAACACATACTTTGCCTTGAAGTACTTCTCCATATTTATTTTGGCAGGAGTCTCAGTCTGTATTTCCCATGGTTTTGGCTACCTTATACTCATTTGTAACCTTTAAAACAGCTGTACTTCATCATCTGTGTAGAGAAAGAAATCAAGCTTGGTGTTTTCTTTAGGTGCTCTGTTTTCTTCGTGCTTTAAGAATTTTGATTTACAGTACAATCCCTCTTAACCAACCCAGCCACAGAGGATGCACAAACCAGTGTGTTTCTTCGTGCCGGTCCCAAGCCCGGATAAATGGGGAGGGTTATGTCAGGAAGGGCATCCGGTGTAAAATTTTGCCAAATCCATATGCGGACAAATGGTCTGCTGTGGCAACCCCTAACGGGAGCAGCCAAAAGAAGAAGAAGAAGAAGTACAATCCCTCTTAACCAGCCACCTCGGGACTGGACCCATGGCCAGTTAATACGACGCATACCTATTTTCATGTAGAAAAATATTTCTAAGGTATGTACTGTACCTCTTCGACGTTCCTGAAGAAACCATATCCACAAGGCTTCATCCACAATTTCGTACACGGCTTTTTTTCTCGTACAACAACTGGACAGTGTGGTGTAGCGGGTCCACAGCTCAAGTCAAAAAGGCGACTTTTTAATTAAATAATCGCCACACTCGTGTCCCCGTGATAAATAGAAGTGCGAGACAGCTAGTGGGAGAACAGGAAAGAAGGGTGGTTAATGGAGAAGGAAGCAGGTAGAGGAAAGCCGGTGCAGGAGAGCAGATTCAATGGAGCAAAGGCAGGCAGCTGGGAGGTGAACCCCTGCAGAGGAGTGTTTGGCCGACACTCGGTAGGGCTGAAGAAAGCGGTCGCTCCACCTGAGCGATCACGGAGCTGGAGTGACCGGTATTGAAGACGACTGGCTGTCGAAAGGCAGCAGCAGTTGTGAAGGTTTTGGGCTGGTTTAGCCCCAGCGTGAGCGCCCTGGCCATTGGGGAAAGAACCCAAGTCTCGGTCTGGATGGAGCCCGATGTAGCCAGGGATCGGAGGGCTACGAACCAGTGTGGAAGGCAGCTGCACCTGCAGGTAGGGTGTCTCCCCTGTTGCGAAGCCCAATGGGAGAAGCAGGGAAGTCGCCAGATAGAAAGAAGAAGGCACCGTGGAAAATTTATAAAGGAATATGTAAACAGAAATCACTCTGAGTGTAGGAGCCCTCTCACCTTCCAGGAAAGAAGGAAGTGCATATATATAATATAAAGAAGAACTCAGGATTAAAAAAAATAATAATAATAATTTTATTTTAACAGGCCGGTTAATGAGAGGCCAGTTAAGAGGGATTGTACTGTACTTATTGCAAACCAAACATTACAATCTGGGGGAAATGACCTACTGCCCTTGGTGAGCAAAACACACATGTCCATTAGGAATAATTTGTGCATTTTTGACATTTTATAGTTTAGCTTCCCGGGTACTCCCTGTGTGGTAGCGGTTTGAGTAGTGAGAAAGGTACTATATAAATGTAAAGAATTATTATTATTATTTCAGTGTGGATGAAAAACTTTCTGAAAGCGATCTGAAAAGACTAGAATCAACAGAAAGCATTTGAAGGAGAAAAAAAAAAAAATCAACCTTTTCAAATTTATCCATGTTAGTATTGACTAGTCCATAGTATGGCTGGATCTCTGATGAGGACAGGAAGCGACAAGAAAGTGGTGGATACAGTTTCTAAAGTGGGTTCACTCTACTTTTATCGACTAAAATGTGACAACACTGAGATCTTTTTTGGCCCCCACAACCCTCTGTTCACGCTCCTTTCTGTGGCAAATGTCCCATGTCAATCAAGACCAGAACTGCCAGATTTCATACTAGTACTGTGCATACTCACAAGCTCATAAGCTTAACCGCTTGATCTCAAACACTCACCTACAATATTTTGATAAATAGGTCATGCATAAAGACAATTTCCTCTCAGAAGAGAAAAATATACATTTAAGTATGTTTTCTGGGCTGTTGAAAAGATTAATTAATACTGTCCTTATATTGCATGTTTTTACTAAAGTTTGATTTGTATGAGCATCACCAAATTAATCTAAAGAAAACAACTATCAGCAAGTGAAGTTCTTCTTGGTTGGACCGACCATAACTGGGAGTAACTGTCTCAAGTCGCTGTACCCACGAGGCGAGGCAATGCAATGTCTAATGTTTACTAGAAGATCTTAATGACTAGAGTGGTTTCTTTATTGTTTCCATTTGAGTCAAGAGATGTGCGGCTTTTGAGGTAGAGCTCTACCCACTACTGAGTTATCTGCAAAAAAGAAACACACAACACAGCAGAGATTAATTTTCTAAAGGCAAACCCCATAAGACCTCACAAATGGTTTGGGACTATTTTCTGCCACACTTCTCCTTTTCTTAATGGAACAACAGCAAGGTCCCGTCATGGCCTATACGCCAGTCTGCCAGTCATAGCAGCTGAAAAATGTCATGGCTCTCATTTTCTTTCTCTCTCTCTCCTGCTACACTGTCTTTTACCCAGCCTCCACTTTCTATTATGTGAATACACAACTACCTTTTTTATCATACATAACAACAGCTGCTTCACTTACTAAGTATATCAGGTGACAGGGCTCATTACAGCTGGCAAATCGACTACCTGTTAGCATGAATGAGGAGCAAGGTGGAAGCACTGAATTTATTCTCAGCAAAGTAAGCCAGGAAAAGATAAACACAAGGCTGAGACAGAAAGCATCAGGTACTCTGCAAATAAGACAGAGGTACTACCATGAGACAATAAGAAGGAAATAGCCAGTCAAGGCAATAAGGCAGAGATAATACATAAAGTGGAGGGTTAAAAAAAACATTTCTTTTTCAGCACTTTTCAAAAAAGTCTTCTTTCATAACAACTTCGTTAAGTTTTTACAGTAACAGGCTTTACTATTGGCTGAGTTTTTGTTCTAAGTGAAAATAGGCCCTGATAGCAAAAAAAAAAAGTACTTGACACTCATAATATGCAAGAAAGATACTATCACAATACTAAACAACATTACAAAAAAGCTAGAGCCTCTTCAGGTATTCAGCTTAGACAGATAACATGTGAAAGAACAGAGAATCAAACAGACCTCTCCAGTCACTTCAGAGTCTGCATGAATTGCTGCTACTTTGCATTGTTCTCATGCTTTCACTACAACGGTTATAATTGTAATATTGAGGTCAATCACAGCTGGGTACAGTGCACCCAATAAGCACCGGGTCGTCAATTCATTCATTTGACAAATGGCTTATCCAGGACAGAGCTGAAGGGAGCTTGTACTGGTCCTGGCAAAACTGGGCATAAAGCAAGAAAAAACTCTGAAATGATACCACTCTATCACACGTTACACTTAAGAACACAACCACAGGCACACATTAATTCAGTCACTCTGCTGCTACAGTCTTTGGTCATATAATTAATAATGATGAATGAGCAAGTTGCAGAGGTGGAAATGCATGCCCAAACCTAGGCACATAGGCAGTGTGGCGCATCACAAAAGTTGCCAGTTCAATTCCTGCCCCCATCACATTCCAAGATACCAAGCAAATCTCTGTTTATTGTGGTTAAGGACTTGCGCTGGTATCTGGAAAGCTGCCAGTTCAAATCCCCTTACTGCTATAAGGGATCCTACTCTGTTGGGCCCTTGAACAAGGCTTTTAACCTGAAAATTGCTCTGGGGTGTACAATGGCTGACCCTGAATTCTGACTCTGCAAAGGTCATGTGAGAAGTCAATTTCCCCTCGGGGATTAAAAAAGTATATCAAATCAAAAAAAAAATATCCACAAGCTTGATTGATCCAGTTCTGGGTAACAGGGTGTCAGATCCTGTCCTGAATGCATTAGGCACTGCAGAGGTCACTCACATGTCACCTGTGGAGTCAAGTTAACGTAAAATTGCTGTTATGACTGCAGATATATAAGCAATTTGAGATGAATACACATAAATATGAGAAACGATTACAGAATGTTACCAGTTATTTTTTTGGAATTTATACACAAGCATGCCTTTAACAATAGCATTCTTGAAGTTCCACCTCCCAGTATTGGAAAGCATAAGCACTGGGATAGAAACTTGAGGCAAATTTAAACAGTATAAAACAGTACTGTAGCGAATTCATTATGCACAATAACTACATTAATCACAAGAGCCACTGCTCTTAAACAAAGACTTGGTCTGTTGTCTGTTGAGATGCTTCACCAAGCCTTTGCTTCCTCCATTTTTAGTTAAAAGTTCTTAATTTTAGAGGGTTTCTGACTTTAGTCTGCTTTTTAACACATGAAATGCATGCACAAATCCAATTATATTGGGAGACTAATTTGCACAGCCTACAACTTTCCACTATTTTCCCCATGATAAAGCACTTGCTGCATTGGCAGTGCGTTTTGTAATAAACTGCCAGCCAAAAAGTCTGGAGACATTGGCAGACAAGGGGTTTCTGTACACTTCAGAAGTTACTCTGCTGCTAAAGTCTTTGGTCATATTATTAATAATGATGAATGAGCAAGTTCCAGAGGAGGCCATGCATGCCCAAACCTAGGCAGACAGGCAGTGTGGCTTTGCACAAGGTCGCCAGTTCAATCCCAACTCCATGATACTGAGCAAGTCTCTTAACTCTCCTGTGCAACAACTGTGAATTCATCATGTTATTTGTTATATTATAATTATATATATACACACACATACACATATAGTGTAGCAGATGGTTCACTGGGTAGTTTAGCTGTTTTACCAACTTATCATCCTGGGTTGAAATCTTGCACCTGGCCATTGTCTACTGTTAAATGTCTGCAGTTTTCTTAGGTTTGTAAATGGAAAGAAAATATTGAAGTGAATAGGAAGCACATTGGTTAACTCTAGGAACCCTGATTTGTTTCCCAACTTAACCACTTTCTAAGGTGAGTTTACATTTTCTCCCAAGGTCCTGTGCGGATTGTCCTCTATGTGCTCCAGCCTCCTCCTACATCACAAAGATGTATGTGTTGGATTAATTGTAACATTGTGCACATAAGTAGGCCTTGCAATGGACAGGTACCGTGTCCAAAAGTGGTTCCTGCCTTTTACTGCAGTCTTTATTAGTATAGTCCAACTTACTTGAAAGGGAGAACCCAAAGAAAAACAAAAAGGCTAAATCCAACACTATACATTCACAACTCATTCACATGTGCACAATCATCACAAAGGAAAAAATCTCACTTGGAAGAAACATATGGAAAATGGATGTCCCAATACTCATGGAAAACAAAAAAGTATTTCACTCTATATTGCTAAGCCATATACTATAAGCACAGAAACCTTTGATTTAACCATCCCAGTGCTTCTACATGTCTCAGCTTTCTATTTACTAGAGTTGTTAAAATGTTCCAAATAATGTTTGACTAATTTAAAACAATGAAGACTGGTAAACATTGCATTGCTTTAGAAAAGAAGAAAGCCTTGGACTGTCAGATGGAAACTGATGTGTCAGGTGGCTGTGTTGGCAAGTGTGATCAAGGGAACTGTAAACTGCTTCTCTTAAGAACATCTATCATAAACTTGGGTTTATACCCATTAAACAGTACTTATTTGCCACATGTTGCTTAGTTTACAATAGAAGAAACATTCTGAGATTACTTATTCTCCAGGCTCTTTAGGAACCCCCCAAATAAAACACCAAACAAAATACGTGAAAGTGAAATAAGTGACAGTAATAAACATTACAATAAAAAGCAAAAAACAAGGGACACAAATAGAAACTCAGCATCGATAGGATGCTTGACAATTATTAGCAAACAAATTAGTAGGCATCTTTAGTGATTTCTTTAATATTTCATCAATAGAACATGTGGTCGCCATCTGCTTTAAAACAATATTATTCCCATGCCTTAAAAGAAACAAAAGTGGACTCTCTGAATTGGTACAGACTGGTAGCACTAACTCCAGGCTTGATTAAATGCTTTGAGAGACTGATACTAGGACACATTACACAGGATATTCTAGATAGTCACATATCACCACAACTGGTCCACAGAGGATGCCATAACCTTTGCATTTCATACCATGCCAAGTCAGAACTTTCCTTTTTTTAATTTTCTTCCTTTTTAGTCATTCTGGTGTGTGTCCAGATTATAGTGTGTGTAAATATTTATCTATTTATTTATTTATTGAAAGAGCTTCTGTAAAACGTCAAATTTCCCTGTGGGGATAAATAAAGTTTGTTCATTCTTTCCTTCGCTGGATAATAAAAACGATTAAGCCAGAGTCCTGTTTATAGATTACAGTTTAGCACTTAACACTGTTGTAGCAGCAAAGCTGACAACAAAACCAAATTTTGGACTTAGTATAATGCTCTGCAATTGGATTTTGGACAGCCAAACCTCAGCATGAAAAGAATAGCAGCATCACATCACCTGCAATAACGCTCGACACAGGTACTCCACAAAGAAGTGCGCAGAAGCCACATTTGAACTTTTTTTTCACCTTATGACTGTGTGTCAAGACCCAGTTTCTTGTGTAACCAGACACAGCTCCAGCTTCATCATTAAATTTACTGATAACACCACTATCATAGGCCTAATCACCAAGAATTGTGGAATGGCTTAAAAGAAGAGGTCTATCTGGTGACTCAGCAGTGCAATCTCACCCTTAATGTCAGCTAATCCATGGAGCTCATTATAGTCGTCAGAAAGCAGACCACACTTTGATCTCCATCAGAGGGTATGCTATTAAAAGTATGAGCAGCTTTAAGTTTTTTGGAGTGACTGTAACTAACAAAATCAAGTAGAGACACTACATTTAGGTTCTTGTCAAAAAGGCTCACCAGCACCTCAGGTTCTTCAGATGTCTAAGTGCAGGTCACATTTCTCCATCTGTTCTAATGAACGTCTACAGGTGCAACATACAGTCCATCATCACTGACAGCTAGGGATGCTCTGATCAGGTTTTTATTTTTAGGGCCAATACCAATCACCAATTTCATGTTGCTAGAACTGGATGATTATGATACAGATTCTGATGTGTTTTCTTAATGTACAATAAATAAAAATTTAAAAGTATAAAGTTCCTTGATAAGCAACCATGAAGAAGCCTTTATTTTAAAGTGGTATTTTTATAATTAAAATGAAGACCACAGGTGTTACCTAGTAATTTTTCACTTAGAAAATGAAGTTCTGTAGACTTATTGTTCAGTGACCATAAAATCAAACTAAAATACCCTTAAAACAGACTCTTTTCAACAAATGAAACATGTTGTCAATCATGAGCATCTGTGGGTCACCTTCTGGGCTCAGATAAGGTATGCAATACAACTCTGCGACGAGAGGGGGTGTTGTCGCTAACAGTATCATCTCTTCTTCCCTTCTCAGATGCCCAATGAGGGCAACTGAATCCCTCCCGCAACGTCGTGAGAATCCCCACTCCTTACAGTCAAGACCCTAAAAAGCCAGACAGCTCCAAAAAGTGACATCTCAATTTGGACTTGAGCAATAGCGTGACTATGCTCCCCAAATCAGACCCACTTGAGAGTGCCACTTTAAGTAAACAGCCAGCTTGGTTACTGAGGCATTTAAAGAGCCTAATTTCTGTTGTGTTACTGAGCGCTTGTTTTTTTTTTTTTCTGTTTTTTGGGTGCTTTGCATTAAATGGGGTGGAACCCTAATTGTTCTTTGGTATTCCACCACTTATTCAACCCTTAACATCATACAGACATTTTTTATGCACAATACACACATCATAAAATTAAAAAAAAATTCTTGTCATAATTACAAGCCACAATTCTAATAAAATGTTCACGCTTATCAAGAGGAATAAGTCTGATATGCTTAATGAGTTTACATGTAAAATCACCGCATTTGGCTCTTAGGATAAGAAGCCTATTATATGAAGACAAATTCTTCTTTATCTGTTCTTTTTTGTATTTAAAAATGTGTGCTGCTGTAATAAACACAAGCTTGCTCACCATCAACACAAAGACAAGGAGTCTCTATTTTAATTTCAGGATAAAATGAAAAGGTCTGAACTCTCTCTTTTAATTTCTCCCAAAGATACATCTTTCTTTTCTTACAATCTGCTGTTCCTCTCCATGCACAGGACAACCCCCAGATTCCCTTTTTTAAGTGTATTTCTCCACTTTCATTAATGTAAAAGCCAATATTCCTGTCTTCACTCTCCCCCACAAAGTCTTAGTGTCTGCACTCTGTTTACAGGAAGCTTGGCAGCAAAATGAACCATGCGGTTCCTCAAGTATCAAATTACTTTGCGTAAAGGAACGCTACAACTAAGTTACTGCAAACCTCAGAAAAGCAGATTCTGATTAAAAAAAAAAAACCAAAACATCTTTTTTTGAATGATTTACTGATCACAGATTTAGTCAATTGGCATGAAAATCAGCCAATCAATCAGAACATCACTACTAGTACCATGACATCCTAATACGGCACCTGCTCAGCTCAAGAACATAAAGCATTGCAGAGGGTGGTGAAGAAAGTACAGAACAAAGTTGCCCTCTATTACCGACATGTGCAACATTCACTACCTTGGAAAGGCAAACAGTATAAAGACCTCAGCCGTCCCACACACCTGCTTTTTTTACTCCACTTGTCTGGAAAATAATACAATACCATTAGCAATTGCACCAGCAGAGTCAGAGGAACTTTCTATATAGAGGTTGTGAGGTTGAGGAAGAGTGAATCAGAAGAATTCAAATATTTTAACATAGCAAATAGTGTGTATAAATATATAAAACTTACAAATACATATTGTCTATAATTGTATATACTATGTTGGATATTAAGAGTTTTTGGGTATTAGTTTTTTGTCAACTATCTGATGAGACAGGCAAGTACAAATTTCATTGCACTTTGTACACATGACAAAAAACTTAACCACAGAACTAAATGTAACCTGTTAAATTGTGCAATCAGATCCAGAATACTGTACTGTACAACTATCAGCAACCATTCTGAATCCTAAAAAATATAAAAGCAACAGTTATTGCAGTATTTGGATTTTTGTTTTCTGAGTGTCCCATGTCCATAAGGTCCCATTATAAAATGTCACCCATTATACAATGGCAGGGGTGGCAATGTTTTTTTTTAAATTATAGAAAACACTTAACTTTAGAACACAGTTTTATATGTTGTGGAAAGCATACCCCCGGACACAGACAGACAGACACCAGAATGTCCAAAACACACTTCTTTATGTCTAAACAGCACCACAATGCCTTCCTCCAACAACTCTCTTCCTTTCTTTCTTTCTCTCTCTCTCTTCTTCTGACCTCCACTCCCCTCCTCACAAGCTCTGTCTCCTTCCTTCCAACTCTGGCTCGTCTACAGCAGGGAGGCGGCCCCTTTTATACTGACCCAGATGGGCTCCAGGTGCTCCCCCTGACATCACTTCCTGGTGTGGCGGAAGTGTCAAGAGAGCACCTGGAAGCACTCCGGGTGCCCCTGGGATTTTTTCCGGCAGCACTTCCTGGTGTGGCGGAATTGCTGCCATCCAGGATTTCATAACCGTCTGGTCGCCCCCTGACGGTAGTCATGTCCTCCGGTAGGGATGAGTGTCCCAGCTCCGGTCCAGTGGCCCACAAGCAGACCCTAGTGGCTGCCCTCTCGTGGCATAGGGGAGGTATCGTCCATCTTGGGGACCGTCCAGGCATCCCGGCTAGGTAGGGTCCCCAGCCGTCTGGGACACTGTCAAATGCATATATGCCATGTTTGTGAAAAAGTAACTTCAGCTTAAAATATACCAAATGTACACTTTAAGTAATGAAAGAGAGATGGCAATGCTCATGATAGGTACATGAACTTGACATGTAAAACACATTTTTTATCTATAAAGGAAGAAATGCCAATTCAACTTCCATGTTTACATTAAATGGAATGGTTCAAACAATCAAGGGTGAAGTGGTGGAGTTTAAGTTCCTTGGGGTCTTGTTTATGAGTGAAGATAGAAGTGATAATGACTTTAACTAAATAATTGTAAATAAGGAGCAGTTTTACTGGTGCTGTTCCAGACTATGAAGGGGTTAGGATTAGGGTTAGGGTTAAATTACCAGTCAGTCTACACTGTAATCCTCACCTACAATCAGAAGCCCTGGGTAATGACAGAAAGTATTATATTGTAAATAAAACCAACTGAAATCAGGTTCCTTCACAGATTAGCTGGATATGATCTTTGTGATAGGATGAAGAGCTCAGCAATAACTGAAGGACCTTGCAATATACAGTAACTACTACTTTTCTAGATTAAGAAAGTATGCAGTTAATAGGCAGCACCTTTGCACAGGATGTGTACAAAGCAAGGCCCACTGGAAGAAAACCTGGGCCAAACCCAAGACACAATGGAGAGATTGTATAAGTACCCTGGAAGCATTAGGTAATTACACAGGTGGACTTTAAACAAGTTGTCATGGATGGGATGGTTTGGTCTGTATAGATCAGCATGTTGACACCACAACCTCAACAGAAAACATGGAATGAACGTGAATGAAAAATAATAAAAGACTAAGGATTATATCTAAATATAACTTTGGAACACCAAAATGTTTTTAAACTAAATTTAATAGAGAAACCTAGAAACAAAATTATAATTGTAAAAGTGATGGGGTGACGTTTTTCAACGGTTTTAAAGAATGCAATTACAAGTAGCAATGCTTGTGTGAACTTTACAATTTTCAAAAAAATGTACAACCACTTCACTTACCCCTGGGATGTGTGGGTTGGAATTAGGATACCATCCCTTTTTGATGTTGTAAAGGACAATTAAAGAAGCATTGCATCAGTAAATATATCTGGTCATAAAAATATCTGCTCCAATACCCACTTTAAACCTAGACAATGGCCATTACGCTAACAATGACAAAGAGAGACTTTACATACGATCACATCTTTGATTGTGTTTTTAATTAGCCCACTTTTCATATTTGTTTTTTCAAATAACTTAAAATAAATTAGTACATTTTATGCACGTAAAAACTTTTTTGTTCAATACTATTTATTTATCAAATTTTAAACCATTATGTCTAATTCAGAATACAAGGGGAGTTGCCACAGCCTACAACAGCTGCACCAGGCACAAGCCATCCCTGAGGCAGGCATTAGTCCATTGCTGGGGACTTCGTTCATATATGGAAAACAGAGTTGCCAAATCACCTCACACATTCTCAGGATATGGCAGGCAATCCTGGTGCCTGGAGAAAATTCATACAGACAAGGGGAGAACTTGCTGACTCCACTAAGACAGTGGTTAAGTTCAGAATCACGAGAGCCCCATGAGCAAACCAGTTCACAACAAAGTATCTTTATAGAGCTGCTTCCATATTAAAAGCCTCGAGCACTCAGCACAATTATACATACGGTACAGGTAAGTCAAACACCATAGTACTATGGTGTTAGTAGCTTTGTGTATCCATTTCTGAAAAAAGCAGCCTCTCAAAGGGTTGCACACCGACAAGGAAGGGCTGGCTGAATGCAATGATGATCCTTCATATTTGACGTATGTCGAAGAACAACAATATAACTCAGTTCATATTTCTCCCATTCAGACAATGGCTGCTTATTAAATCCTAAGTGAGTCTTTAATTAGGGTGCATGACCCCTGTATGATCTAACAGCAGACTATTGATGAGTACTCTCAGAAGACTTTGAACTTTTTTTTCATATAAAGATGAAAAATTCAACATTAAATCAGTTAAAAACAAAGCTTATTGTGTTGCATGTAAAGTAGTTACTTGGTATCCTTTCCTAAATGTACTGCCCAGGGTAAGGAGTAATGGCAGCTCAATAATGACCTTTTGCACTAAAAAGATAACGGATATTGAACAGAGAAGTACAGGCAGACCCATTTCATTAATCCATAAAGCAGGGATAAATGTGGGTATGCTTTGAGCACATTCTGATCTTCTTGTTTTTATTGTTGTTGTTATATATAAACATTCTTGAACTTCACATACGAGGTTACATATAGCCTCTGGGTCACAGTGTCAATACAACACAAAAAAAAAACAAAAACTATATTCAATTCTACCACAGAATGGATCCAAAATTTAAGGCCTTATGCTTAAATGGTATTCATTCAATACACCAACTTGTGCAAACAAAAGGCAATCTCAAACACTGTAGCCTACACCCGAGTCACAATTTTTTGATTGTGTTAACAGGCCCCAGCAGTATTACATGGGCATTGGAGATCCTTCTTTGAGGAGTTCATTGATTCCAATGCAACATCAAAGTCTCCTGGCCACGGGTCAGGAAAAGAGGTCTGCAACCCCCTGTGCTCTCTCTCTCTGGTTCAGTTCTAGAGGTTGCTTTCAGACTAGGGAGACAGCTTAGTTAAAATTCATAGCCTGTGTTTGGCCTGTCTCAACAGAGACTGCTGAAGAATCAACTCGTTTTCCAGTCTCTCTCTCTCTCCCCCTAATACAGACACTCTCTATCTTTCAATACAGAATCACTCTGACACTACCCGTATAGATGTTCTCACTCTTCTTAACACAGGCGCTTTTCTCCATACACCCCCCACTCTCCAAAAAAAAAAAAAAAACAGCAAATTGCAACATCTCTCTCAAACACATTCTTCAGTTCTGTTATTTTTTGCTCTCTGCAATTCAATTTCTATTTAAATTTGGATAAATTGACGCCACAGGAGAGAGACCCAATGCAATTTTAAGAAAGTAAGCTTTTACAATTCTAAAAAGTTGCCAACGTCCACATCAGCATGACATAAGCAAGTGGCAAAGTCATTGGTTCTCTTATGGTGTTGCGGCTTTGAATCAGAGCTGTTAGTTATTGTATGCTTAAGAACAGTCTCATTTTGCAATGCCTACCTCAGCCACACCATCCAGCTGTATGCTGTGGGAGCCCTGGAGCACAGGATTTTCTTCCATTTATTCTGGCAGCTGTGTTTTATCACAAACAGCTGTAACACCAGAAACTTTAATCTACTGGGCTGGTGAGAGGTGACATCATACTAATGAACAGATCATGATGCCCTTTAATATGCCCTGCATTGTTAAAGTGACTGTTATTATAGGTAAGTCTATTTATTCCCAGCAGACATGTGGCCAGAAAAAGATGGTAGTCTTTGTGTGAGAATGAAAGAAACTGAACAAAACATCTACAACAGGGAATTCTGTCCAATGAAGAGGCTAACAGTGGGCCCAAAATGGCAAGGCTTTCTTGAATATTAGGCGTATCCATAATAGTGTAAGAAAATGAGTAGAGTATTGAGTTCAACGTAGCTCTTTGAATAGAAAGAGATCTCTAAAACATGGGTCCTTAACTTGAACGCTGGCAGGCCACAATGACCAATCACCCATATTCTTATTCAAAAGACATGTTAATGGGACACACATACAGCTGGCTTAATTTTACTTCATTCTAAAATTCAGAGATTTTCATTTGTTGCAGCCAATTAATAAGATGGCTGATTGGCTAAGCTGCTCCCTTCTGTACCTGTGCATAGTGAGCATCAAGTCTCTAATAACATAACGTTCACAAACCCATTTAAAGCAATTATGGCTTGCAGAGCAATGATTATGAGACCAGAAACAACCTTTGATGGGGTACAAGTCTGCCATGGCACCTATAAATTACACATTTTAATGAAAATTAGGAAAACATTAAAGTATAAAGTAAATATTTAAACAATGTTAAAATAATCCAATACCTGTAAAAATGGTAAACAAACCCTTCAATAAGATAGATAGATAGATAGATAGATAGATAGATAGATAGATAGATAGATAGATAGATAGATAGATAGATAGATAGATAATTTTTATAGAAGCTCAATAAATACATACTTATTATAACAAACAACAACGACGCCTCTCAAATATACAGCAGAATTAATAGAAATAAAGAAACCTTATAACTTAGGTAAAGATTAAAAAAGCAGTCACAGTGAGGCATTTTAAAGGTATGTTGCCATTGGCATAATGGAGCCCATGGATACACTGAAAGTATTTAAAGGAAAGATGTGGCATTTTCAAGTTAAACTTATTTCTTCACAATCATGGTATGCATTTAATTGCCATTTGAAATTGTGTATTAAACCGAAGCAGGTTTTGGAAATCTTAATCTATCTAGCCCGCTCTTGCGTTTTAGAATGGTGTTAATGGGTACCAGGGTCCCAATGTGAAAAACCCTTAAACTTATGAAATTTGTCCAATTTGAAGTAGCAAATGATGCGATTTAAGAAAATGTGCTTTTCACGTTTCTGACAGCAAAAACATAAAAGAACTTCAGCCAATACTAAACAATGCTGACACGTTGAGAGATGTATTCTTAGAACCTCCCCTATTGACATATATACAAGCAGCAGCAACTAACTGTCCAAAGCTCCCTGCCTAAAGGAAATATGTAAAATGTGTGCTCATATTTATAATACAGATTGTGTAGTTATACCACAATGCCAACAAGAACACTGCATAACAGGATAATTTTCCTGCAGATCATCTAATGAGGTCTACCTAATTCTGTGTATGAAATGTTTCAGCACTGTACTCTATGTTGGAGAAACTGGACAAACACTTCACCCAAGAATGAATTCACACAGGTTCCACATTAAGCATGACAATAGTGACGTTCCTGTAGTAGCTCACTTCAGCAGCAATGGACACTGTGAGGAGGATTTTAAAGTCATGGCGCTTATGGGCAACTTCAAGACACAGCAGGAGAAAAAGGAATGGGAAGTTAAACAGAGACAAGAGTTTTATCACCAGAAATGAGGACTATTTACACCTCCCTGACTGACCCAGTCAATCTGATTACATATCCCCACTGTAAGGAATCAGTTATCAGCAGATCTTGACTATACTTTGAAGGTGACTCACTTAAAGGTTTTCGAATGCTGTTTCTTTCCTAGTGTCTATATAAACACAGGGAACTCCAGTTTCTGTACTACAACATACCTGAAGAAGGGGCCTAAGCTGCCTCGAAAGATTGCATATTGTAACTTGTTCGGTTACCCAATAAAAGGTGTCATTTTGCTTCAATTCTCATTGCAACAAAAGTAAACTGAAAATAATGAATTTCATCACACATTCATGGTACTACATTCTCAAGAAAAGAATGTTTCATGCTTGTTTGTCTGCTCTCTGAGGGGGTCATGAGTAGAGTTATTATTAAATAAATGTTAAATTATTAAATAATTATATTCTTTTTTTTCTTACTTTTGTTTCTTTAATTCTCTTTATTTAGTGGTTATGTTCCGCCTTGGCTTGTAACAACAGACAGATGCACCCTCAATTTATAAAGATTATTTTTCCTAAATGGTGCCTGCTTTTCGCCTGTTACATTCTGTGCTGTTATTTTACATAGGCTATGGAATGAAATTCATGCCAGGTGGAAGTGTGTTGAAAAAGAACACATATAGTACTTTGTACAAATAACAATAAATCTGAAGTGAACTAATTATACTGCAAAGTATTTTTAATAGCTTTAGATTTCTGAAATAGTTAACCCATCTGTATGTAACATTTTGTGGCATGGCGTGCACATGCACAATAAAAACATGATTAGTAGCTCTTACTGCAGATTAGGTAATAAAAGAACTGAGGAGATAATTTCTGAGTTAGTAAATTTACTGACACTAATGTCAATCAATCCGTAGATACAACTGGAGATCATGCGAACTCCATGCAGAACCAGGCACTGTGAAGCAGGAATGACAGTTCTGCGCCACCACTATGCCTATGTTAAACATTCTGTACTAAACTTACAAATTTCAACCTGATTAAAACTAAATGTATGCCTATCATGTCTGCTCCATTCTTGTCACTTAACTGCATGCTACCTGCATACTTGGCATTTCTTTTTCTAGACCACCAAAGCACATGCATGCATTATCATTCCAGCAGCAGCAGGTAGCATCTTTGCGAAATAACAAAACAAGCTGACGTACAGTGAAAGAATGCAAGTGATTTGTGTGACTTTTCTCAGTAATTACTATCTAATTGTGTACAGAATAGAGACTACAATTAACAGTCAATGCCAATAATGGTGCATGGCAAGCACCACATCCTGTCTCGGAAAGATTGGCATGGAGGAAGTCAAACATTAAAGTGAAGCACACAACTAGTCTCCTTTTAAAATGGCTGAATCTAATAAAAATGTTTTGCTTTTTTTCTGTCTTAAAATTACATGAATATGCTGCTGTGCAATCTCTAGCAACAGGTGATTGCTCGACATATCTGGCTTAAACATTTTAAGACTTTTTTTTTTTTTTCCCACATTGGGACCGAAATACTCATTAGCCCCATTACAAAATGTAAATGCAGGCTAGTTATTTTTAAAATATATAAACATGCTATACTTTACAACACAATTTCATATGAAAAATGAATATACATCATGATTATGAGTAAATACCTTTGGCTTGAATAACACCACATTTATCAGTTAATAATAGCATGTCAGTGAGCGGATGTGTAGCATTGTTCATAATGATCATCAGTTTTGTCTTCTGGTCATCAAAGAGTTGTAGAACACATAAAAGGATGCCACTATCCACATTAAAGGAGTTCCTAAGGTTGATGTGTAGAAAAAGCTAAGACTTGCTTTAAAGCAATTTTAAATCAAAATTTGAAGGAATGCTTTCTGCCTTAACAAGTGAGCAACTGGTTTCAATAAATTCTAATTCACTGTGGAAATGAGAATTTATCTAACACTTAGGTTGTTTCTACTGTAAACCCAACTTTTGAAGCAACAGCAGACACTGATTTTCATTTACAGTATATATCCATTCAACCACTGAATTCATTTTCATCCGGTTCCCCGATTCTTAAGAACATAAGAAATTTGACAAAGGAAAAGAGACCATTCAGTCCTTTAGGCTTGTTTGTTTAGCTAATAGCTAAGCTATTCCAACACCTCATTCAGATAATTCTTAAAGGTTGTTAAGATTTCTGCTTCAACTACATATCTGTTGCAGATTCCAGCTCTTGGTTCCTGGTTGGAGTCCTAAATGCACATCCCCTTAATTTCCACTGATGTCCTCGAGTACGTGATTTACCCTTAAGCTGAAAGAATTTGTCTTGATCTACTTTATCAATGAATTTCAGAATTTTGAAGACCTGGATTAGGTCCCAACATGGACTCCTCAAACCTAGACTGAGTCTGTCAGAGTATGACATGTCCTTAACTCCTAGGATCCACCTTGTTGCTCTCTTCTGTATAGCTTCAAGTGCTGCAATGTCTTTTCTATAGCATGGTGACCTGCACAAAATACTCCAGATGCAATCTCACTAGTGCATTATATAGACTGAACATAATGTCCTTTGATTTATATTCAACAGTTTCTGTGATATAACTTAATTTCTTTTTGTCTTTTTAATTGCTTCTGCACATTGCTTAGATGATGAAAGCATTGTGTCAACATCCATCCATCCATCCATCCATTTTCCAACCTGCTGAATCCGAACACAGGGTCACGGGACATGAATGTCTAAATCTTCTTCAGAGGTTGCTTACTGTAGGACAGTGTCTCCCGTCTTATATTGATAATTAGTGCTCCTGATGCCCACATGTAGCACTTGGCACTTTTTGACATTTTCTATATTTAGGGCTAGTTCCTGCTTACCCCATGATGTTGCCAAGATCCTGAATCTAATCAAGTAGGTCTACAAAATGGATTAATGAAATTCTACTTCTTATTTACAGTTACACCTAGTATGTATTTAATCTATTTTTGCTAAGATTTCAATATGCCAACGTTTTGGATCTTTTCTATAATCCTTGAATAATTCTAGTAGCTTTTAGTATGTCCTTCTTTTGATATGGAGACCAAAAATTCACACAATATTAAAGAGGAGGCCTGGTAAATTTGTCATGCATAACACAAACTCTTTTGAATTTTACTCCATGGAGGATGGGCACTGTGTTACTTAATGTTCTGTTTTAATCACTTGTTTGTACTTAAAAGGTTGAGACAGTCAGCAGGATGACAAAACTTTTTCATATTTAATGAAATTTCTGGCATTTTTGTAACTGATTGTCACTGATTGTTTTCATCTCTTAACTGTGGTGTGTGTGTGAACCTGCAGATGGGCAGCACGAACAGTACCACTGTTATAAATTGATACAGAGATCAATGCCAATACTCATATTTGCAATCCAAACTCCATTTTTGTTCAAATTGTGCACTTGTGATAGTGTTGGGACCCATGGGTGAACCTTAGGAAGACCTCAGCAAATAGCAGTAACACACTAGGATAAATTGTTCAGTGCAAAATTATTGTAGATTTCTCAGGCTTTAGGGCAGGCAGCGCTGAATGCGACTTGTAAACAGGTGTTAAATGCGGGAGGCGATGCAAACTAATTAGTGACACACCTGCAAGCAACTGGTTCACAGTGAGAAAAGAAAACGACGTTTGACTGTTGATCTGTACATTAAAATGTTTCTCCTCCATCCATTTTTTCTTCCTTCTCTCTTTGTTCTTCGTACCCAGTACCTACTCTCCTTTTTTCACTACCCCTCCCTTCTATCAGGCACTCTCTCTCATTGCTCTCCCTCACACACACACAGACACACGCACACACATGCACACACACACACAGACTCTCCCCCTCCCCTCCTTTCCCAATCCACCAGCAAACCGGAGTCCAGGCAGTGAGTGATCTCACATACTGTCTTCAAGCTGACTCCCTTGTCACCACGCACTGAGTTCAGCTAGGAAACTGCTTGGCAGCGCAAAGATGCACGTAACTGCACATGCTAAAGATTGAGGGAGGGAAAAAAGAGAGAGAGAGAGGACGGAGAAGGCTCCGATCAACAAAAATAAGCTACTTCCATCAAGGCAGAGACGGAAGCTGCACGAAAGCACAGCACTGGGCGACGAGAGAAGGCAGCACAGCTGAACCTCATTACTATTCCAACAAAATCTCACAGCCCCCTCTGTCACTTACTGTCACGCTAGCCCTCCAGTCATTGTCAACAAAACTACCGCTTCTCCCTGCTGCAGGGATCATCATAGTGCTGATTTGAGGAGAGCATTGCCTGCTTGGAATTCCTTGTCTTTTTCCTTTTTTTTTTTTTTTTTTTTTTTTTTAATTCCTCCTTCTTCCCCCCTTTTGCTCTCTTTTTGGCATGGATTCTGGATCCACTCTCTACCTTGGATTCTTCCCAGTTTGTTACGTATATAGATATGTCAGTGGGTTAAAGGCTTAGAACTGACAGGGGGTAATGTACACTCTGCCACAGTGGAGAACTGAGCACAGATCTAACAGGATTTAAATTATTTCCAATTTTCATATTTTTTTTCCTTGGATGCCTGGAAAAAGCTAATTGAATGAGTCAGTAACGCAGAAGCCAGCTGCTAGTAGACACACAAGGTAGGAGCTCCTCTTCCTTCACAATATTTGAATGAATTACCTTCAAGATTAAATGGGTTTAGGGACAAGCAATGTGCTTGTTAAAATAAGGGACAGCATTATTGAAATGGAGAGGTTTTCAGCCAAAAAAAAAAAAAAAAACATCTATTTGCCAAATATTTTATTGGAGAAATATTGTATGAAATGTGTAAGTTGGGGTTGGGGTGAGGGGGAAGCTAAACGCATAGCTGTAAGCTGCATAAATGGAAGTTTAGACCTCATCATGGACCACCGTTATGCCGTGTATGTGCAAGTCTGAATGACTTTAAGCGAGAGGTTTGGAGTGATTGTGGCGAATGCTACATAGTTCATGAGGTCTTTTCATGATACCTTTGATGGGTAGGATATGAAGAATATTAAAGCAATTCAAAAATCTGGAGAAGTATTCACAAATGGCAATGACTAATATTTATTTAGATTTACTTGGTTGATGTTCTTCAGTCTTCTACTGTATCCAGATATTTACAAACAAGCATTTGGAGTGACCAAAATTGTTCACTACAAGGCATATATCATAAAATACAGTATCAAGTGCAGCTTTATATTTCAGTTTGCAAAGATCAGGCTATGTGCATCACAGTCATTTCTTTGAACTCATTCATGTTTAATTTGATAGCAGAAATGAGCTTTACATTGCATCAAAGCCTTTTCAAGTTCTTTGTGACAGAAGCCATACAAACAAATGAAGGATATGTAAAAGGTGTATACCTTAAAGGGAAGCTTTTTACAGTAGTGACAGCAGGAATGAGGACGACAAATAGTGTTAAAGTAGTAATAGATGCTTGACTACATTTGGGCAAAAGCAACATGTAACCAAAATAACCAGAATGGTTGACTTTCCAGTACCCCTCCAGCCTTTGCTGTTATACTGTTTGTAAAGCGTAACGAAAAAGGAAAGAAACTGTAGTATTAGCATCCACCATCAGCAAGGTTAGAACACCAGAATTGGTTAATCACAGCATTTTTTATATATACATATTAAACAACAGGTCAATCCAGAGGAGTGTAACTAATAAAATTAATGAAGGATTAGTCCATTCGACCACAAAATGCAGCTGATCCATGGTAAACAAAAAATAGAGTGTGAAACGAGTTGAAAAAGAAATTCAAACATGCAAAGCATGTGTGTGAGATTAGGATTTCCCTGGAATCTATAGTCCATCATAAAGGGCCCAATTGCTTGCAGGCATTTAGAGCCCAGTGTAGAAACTGGGATGAATAAAGTGCAGTAAAAAGCAGTGTATACCTGTGAATACTACTAATCATAGATAAGACTAGACTGCATCAGCCTATCATTACCTACCCTGACGCTTCCTCTAAGAGCACTGAATTAAAGTAAATTTAAAAATCAATACTCTGGTGCTGCTAGAGACAGTGCTATAGGCAAATATAAAATTATTTCTGAAGCTGGTGACAGTGCATCCAAGTTAAATACTGATAGTGCGCCACCCTGATGATGGATGTCAGCAACAATCTATTCTACCTAAATTTCCTGTCTTAAATACTATAATTTGTTCTCCAATGGTTTCACTCTGTATTTCAAACATTTTATTTTTTGGTCTTTTTATGTTTTTTTTTTTTCTTTTTCCCATGAATAGCTCTCTCTCCTCTAAATTTAGTCACTCCTATATGCCATTCCCTCTAGAATACTCCTAAAGCTTTGTCTCTTTACAAATATCCCTTCCTAAAGGACTTGCTTACTTGCTTTGGTTGTTCACTCTTGATTTCACATTTCTCCCTTTCTGCACTTCTCACTGGAACACTCTCTGAGTGAATTTGTTCACCGGCTCACTGATCAAAAGTGCTTTGCATTTTAACATCTCGTAACAGATTTAACACTACACATGCATTAAAGAACATTGAGAAGATTACATTAAGAAAAAACGATCACAAAAATGGCTTGAACGCATACTGATGTATTGGCAGTGTCGCCTATGGAGTATTACATCTCAGCTTTTCAGCCATTTCTATCTGGGTAGGTACCGGCAATTTGACAAGACAGCTTGTCTGCTCCAGTCTCTTTGAGTTTTGCTATTAAAATGAGAGCCAGTAAACATAGTCAGGGGATTCAAAGGGGGACCCCTCACCCTGGAAAGACAGGCAGCAATTTCTATTTAGATATGCACACTTCACTACTAGGCCAAATCACTGAAATGTGGTTCACTGAACAGAAGGATGTACAAAGCCAAAGGAGAATTTTAGCCATGCTGAAAATATAAGACACCAGATTGCTGGGCCGGGATAATTGACTAATGTTGGGGAGGATAAATTGTGGGAAGATAGATTTTACATATTCCCCTGGCAGTGTTTCAAAACAAAACATCAATTTCTAAAGGAATCTAGTGCTAAACAAATGCTTCTCACTCCTACCTTTGGCATTTTAGTCAGCAAGCCACTTTATTAAGGAAAAGCGGGTGTAAAATACGTGGGCCATCCATCACAAGCCTGGATCATTTTGAGGTGACTGAGAGAAAATGGGTAAATAAGAGTACTGCAGAAAAGACCATAGTCACAAAGGGGCTACATTCACTGATTTAGACATTATGCTCTCTTTACCCCCGTGTCTGAAATTGGTCACTAATTTTTGTTTCCAAAGTAAGAATATGGTGTACTTTACATAATACAAAGAAGCTGCAGAGCAGCAGACTATGTTTAAGGTACATGGGCAAGCTTGAAATTAATTCTGCTTATTTGTGAACAATGTAAACAAGGAGGCCAATCAAAATTCATTTACTTTTGCAATAAGTGAACTCTTTACAATAAATGATTTAGTTACCAAACAGCATTAATGGACAGGCGGCTGCAACGCAACTCTTTTTTAATTCACTGGAAATTTTACAGATGCACAAGTATGCTTAATCTTGTTAAAGTTTACCAACATTAAAATGAAGACAATCATCACATTAAGTAATTGTGAGTCAGCTTGGATTAAATGTAAATGCTTTGTAACTGTTAACGATCCCAACAAATGAAATTACTCAGAGGAACAGCAAGATTCACAAAATGAAGTGTATGACTCAAAAAAAAAAAAAAAGGGTCAGTAAAAAGATAAAAGAAATTGGGTTGAACTTTTCTTTTTCTGAAATGAAGTGTCTTTCATATTTGCCACTGTTGAGGTGGAAAAAATAACATTACAGGCACGATTTGATTGGTGGCTGTAAATTGTTCCCATAACAATTTGCGTGCGTGAGTTAGGCTGTCACTCTGCTTGAGGTCTTTTGCCGCCTTGCACCCAGTGCTGTTGGCATGGGCACCAGCTTCCCCGATCCTGGAAATGGATGGAGAGAAGGACATAATAAATAGATAAATGTATATTTAATGTTTAGTTGATGATTTGACTAAATTAAAACACAAAAAGTGACAAACATGCGGTTTATTGTAAAAATGATTTTAGCAATAATGAAAATAACTTTAATACCTTTTAAACTATTCATCTTCAAATAAAATGCCCTAAGTTTCTAATATATTTTGAATAAAAAGGAGTTACTGTTTAGAGTTTCACCATACTGATGCACACTTTGGTTATGAATCCTGGAATAAATCTGCCCCCCAAAAAGACAGGTTATGTGCTTAAGTGGTAGTAAAGCTAAGAGAAAATGTTACCAGGAGGATCCCAAGATAAGAGTGGGTGTGAAAATAAAAATATTTGTTTACAAAGAGCCCCTTGTACCTGTTGTTTAGAGATGAATCAACGTGAAATACGTTTTTGTTTAGTTTGTGGATTGACTGCCTACGCGTTTCAGTTTCTTCTGTGTATTAGAAACATGGGGGAAAAACAGAGCATTCAATTATTCATGACCTCCTACTTCTATCCTTTTTTTTAATTAAATGTAAGCCTCAAACATAATTTTTTTTTATACAAATTCATGTACTGTACACTACAAAATAATTACTGTGCTGTCAAAAAGGTCCTGACATAAAAAACGGGATGCTGCCTCCTGCTTCTCAGCCTAGACAGAGTTACCCACAGCAGTCTGGGACGAGTAAACAGTTTACTCAGAACCTCGACAAAGCACATACTCAGCACAGTTTTTTTTGTTGAGACATCGGGTAAAAACAGGGAAAAAACAAGACACACGTTTGATGATGGTCCTGCTGTAGACACTGCTTCCTTAACCAAAAAAAAGTGACTTCTCAGCTCTGTTTCATGCTATCTGAACTACAAAGAGAGGCCTGTAATCAATAATTATTTTAAATGGAACTTTTCATTTCAAAAACAATTACACCATTTAAAGAAAATACAGGGAATAAATAAAGCCAACATACTGTGGCTGTACAAATGAAAAGAATGAAGGTAGATTATACATTTTCTGAACTCACCATTTCATTCGCAGGGATTCAGTTTACCCTTCCATTATTCAAGAACTAATTCAGAATGGGGCAACAGTCCATCATGGGACATATTTACACAATACAAGTTAGAAATGCAAATCAATCTTTTTTTTTTTTTTTTTTTTATTGTAATCGTACAACATTCCATACAAATAGATAAATTTTTACAAAAATAGGATTGAAAACAAATCAACCCCCACCCCTGAGAAAGAGAGCATGGCCAACAGAGTAAAACTTAAAGCTAGTAAAAATAGGTAAATCGATGAATTCATAAGCGGATAAAGATAAATGGAGAAGAAAAAGAAATGGGTAGAGAATCTGCTTCCTCAGTGCTTTAAGAGCTTAATCTAAATTTTCATTAATTAGATCCTGCCAGGTTTTGAAAAAGTTCTGCACAGATCCTCTAAGTGAGAATTTGATTTTTTACAATTTCAAATGTATAAAACATCAGTTACCCACTGACTTAAAATAGGAGGCAGTCTAACCTGCATACTTTACGGATATGGAAGAATTTACAAGGGGACAAGGGGAGGATGCGATTTAGAAAGTGAATGGGCCAAGTGTGAATCACAGAATACTGAGCTATGAGGCAACAGTGCCAGCCACTGGGGGCTGGTCTAGGGGAGTATAACAATATACAGTGTAATGCAATATTAATCTAAACTAACATGGAAATGAGAAATACAACGCTTCAAACTACACAAATTTCAAAGAAAGAAAGAAAGCCACTATATCATAGACAGACAGAAAGATAGAATCTTTATTTATCCCCCAAGGGAAAAATTGGCAAATCAGTCTAAAATATAAGGTTATGGTGAGAAGGTATGCACTCCAAGCAGTACATGGCCTTTTCTTTTACCACACATATTCTCAATAATTGTATTAAATGAACACTAAGCTGTAATTGTACTTTCTAAATGCACATTTACAGTGGTGTCAGGAAATTTAGGTCCTGCCCCACTTCAGTGAAGGCACACTGAGCATATTCCCTCTCTTGGGTCCTTGTTCAGCTAAAAACAAAGCTTGAGCAGCAAAACAATAACTCCAGCACACGGCTCTGTCAAAGTTCCATAGGCAAGCCCATACACACCAGTGTTGCACTGGCATATCTGTGTGCTTAAACACCATGGGGGAAATGATGTCACTTTTGCAGAGGCTGACGAAACAACCTGGCTACGTGCAGTTCAGCTGCCTTAGTCAAGAATCTGAAATGTTTAATTTTACCAACCGGCTGTGTAGTTGAAGAATAAACAATCCAGTCAAGGCCAATCAGGCGCCACCAAGCTATGTTTCATTGCACTCCTTGTTGTATAGGACATAAGCACTGCACTATAATGTCACTTAATGTTTGCCATTCTACATCTTTGTGTAATTAAGGTCTGCATAGGTGCTGCACAAACTGATATTACTACAGTACAGAATAACAAGGATTTACACTACAGTATATGTCAAAAAAGAAGGTGGACACCTCTCCATATTATTGAGGTTGGATGTCTCAGCCACACCCATTGTTAAAGCCATGCAATCTCCGTTGTCAAACATTGGCAGTAGAATGGGTTGTACTAAATCAGTGAATTTAAACATGACACTATCATAGGATGCCACTTTGCCACCTGTCAGTATGTGAAACGTCTGAACTGGTAGATCTGCAAGTGTAGAATCAAAAAAGTGCAGGGTCTGAGCTAGGCCCCTTGGTCCCAGTGAAAGGTTCTGTTAATGCTACAGCATGCAAATACATTTTAGACAATTCTGTGTTTTCAAATTTGTGGCAATAGTTTGGAAAGCTCATTCCTGTTCCAGCATGACTGTGGTCCTGTGGACAAAGCCAGGTCCATAAAAATCTAGAGTGAGTGACCTGCATAAAGCCCTTACATCAACCCTTTTGAACACCTTTTGGATGAACTAGAATACCAATTGTGAGTCATGTCTTCTTGTCCAACATCAGTATGTGACCTCACAAATACTCTTTTGGCTGAATGGGCACAAATTCCACAAAAACACACTCCAAAATCTTATGGAAAGCCTTCTGAAAAGAAGAAGGCTGTTATAGCTGCAAAGTGGGGAGCCAACTCCATTTTCATGCCCATGGCTTTGGAATAGGATGTCCAACAAACTCAAATAGGTGTAATGGCCAGGTGTCTATAAACCTTTGGCTATTTAGTGTATGTTTTTGACAAATATAGTGAGCTTTGTCTGGTAGTTGGGTCATGGCAACTGGACTTTTCTTGTTAGGTAGATATGTTTCACTGCTCATCCAAGCAGCTTCGTCAGTCTGCAGATAATTTCACCTGGATGACTGAGAATCTTCTCAGACATAGTGAGCTTTGCTTCTACTGTTTGCATTTACTTCTTAATTGAAATACAAGTCGAAAAAATCTGGCTTAGACATTAGTGCATTAAAGGAATTTTTTACCAAAATTCAGTCATAGTGGCATTACATTTATCTTTAAAATTAAGAAGGTATATGACATAAGATGGGAAGGATTTAACATTTTATATATTTCACAAAAAACAGCAGAAATCTGAAAACTAAATGTAAAAAGAAATCCAGTAGGTACAGCTTAAAAAAGGAAAGGTTATTACCTCATCACCCCACTGTTTTCAGTATACTGGATAACGGCAGCCATGTTTTGGACTTCAATTGAAGACACACTTGCATGACAAATTAAAAGACACCAGTGAATACAGAGGCCATTAATTTTGCTATCCTACTTGCATCCTACATACCAGTAATTTCATTTTTTTCCTTTTTTGTAAATTAGCAAAACAAAACATTTTAGTTTGTGCTGAATTAAACAAACAGAGCCTTCATGAAAATGAGAGGTAGATTAAACTTGGCAAGTGGAAGATCACATTTGGAAAAAAAATATTCAATACAATTTTTTAATAGAAGTGACAAGCCCCATCTGTTCAAATCAAGATTTTATTAAATCTGAGAATATGTGATGTTGCTTTGCAGTACCGTATATAAAACACCTCCATTTCACATACCTTATTATATTTAATTTTTGTTGCTTGAACCTATATCTTAATTAATCAATCCACAAATAAATCTAACAAATTAAGTTAACAAGAATAAATGGGGTAGGTGGACTTTTTCTTAGCCCCCCCATATGCATGCTGTATCAAAAAATGTGCTTTTATATTTTCACTAGCAGTTAACACTTGAATATCAAACAGACTGGGTCAGTGGTCTGCTCTGAGCTTAGATGCCCAGTGTGAAGATTACATGAGACAGAAGTAAAAATAAGGAACAAATCATTTTGATTTAGTTTTGGTGAAAAACTACTCCAAGGGGAGCACTGATAGGATGACTTTCATAATATGAGATAGAAAGCAAGAAGTGTTTCAGTGATCACAATTACATTTTAAAGGTTTGTGAAGAACAACCAGTAGTTATAAGGCATAATATCTCGGTGTCTAGAAATGCACTGCTGCGAAGGACACAATTGAAGACCATTATCTGCAATAATAAGCAAGATATGCAGTCAAGATGTTAAAATAAAAAAAAAAAAAAAAAGTAAAAGGTTGCCTGTTGAGGCTACATAAAAAAAAAAAATCACCAAACTCATTCAGTGCTCCAATTGCTAAATATATCAATAAATAATTTATGTAGAGGGTCTTGGGCTAGTATTCACAGAAAGTCACTATATAAAATAAAGTCTGCTGCTTTAATAACCTAAGCAACTCAGTAATTTATTGATTTTAGCCAAACCCTTTATCCATTATTTAACCCACTTAAACCTACAGTACGATAGACAGGGTGACAGTCCATCATGAAGCCCATTCACACATCATATCAGGCCAATTCAGAGCTATCCGTCATCCTAAGAACCATGTCTCCGTGGTGTGGGAGTATTATTATTAACATTTAGTAGATGTACATGGGAGAGGACATGCTACCTCCACGTGCAGTGACCAGGACTCTGGAGATGTGTGGTAGCCACACTTATCCCTGTGCTACTACAGTGACGCCATACAAAAAGTGTCACAGCAGACTGTACTTGCTAAGGAGTCTCAGGTCTTTTGATGTGTGCAGCAAGCTGCTAGAAATATTCTATCACTCCATAGTAGCCAGTGCGTTATTCTATGCTGTATTCTCCTGGGCACTCAACATGAGCTCAAAAGAAGCACAATGCCTGAACAAACTTATCAGGAAAGCCTGCTCCATCACATGACAAATGCTGGACGCAGGGAAGCTGTTGTGGGAGACGGTGGCAAAATTGGACATCGTCATGAAAATCCCCTCCAAGAAGTGTTCTCTTTCAAGCACTTTTAGCCACGGGCTCATTCTACAACTGTATGCTAAGAAGCACCTCTGAGGGTATCTTTTCTGCCCACTGCTATCAGGCAATTCAATGCTTCCTACCAATTTACTGTTTTTCATTTTTAAATTTTTGCACAATGTACACTTATTGAATGATTGACAGATTGACGGATCAATCGATCAGCTGTATTGTTTGTCCTGTGAGTCTGTACCCTTGTTTTTTATGTTTCTGTTGCTGTATGCAGCTGAATTTCCATCTTGGGATTAATAAAGTTTATCAAATCTAATCTCATCTAATTTCCAAATCAAATAAATAAATTAAAAAAAAATTAGTTTTTTTTTTTTTAATTTTGATTTATGACTTGAAAATTTGGTGAATATTACAAATTTTAAAAATTATTTTCCAACAGTAAGCTTGTATAATTGCTTAATTCTATCCATCCATCCATTATCCAACCCGCTATATCCTAACTACAGCGTCAAAGGGGTCTGCTGGAGCCAATCCTTGCTAACACAGGGCGCAAGGCAGGAAACAAACCCCAGGCAGGGCACCAGCCCACCGCAGGGCACACACACACACCCGGAGCACCCGGAGGAAACCCATGCAGACACGGGGAGAACATGCAAACTCCATGCAGGGAGGACCTGGGAAGCAAACCCAGGTCTCCCAACTGCAAGGCAGCAGCGCTACCACTATGTCACCGTGCTGCCCTTGCTTAATTCTAGGTAGATTAAAATATTTTAATTTGAAAAATACATACAAATATTGAGCAGTCAAAAAGTGGAAGCAAAGCAAAAGAAAGTGGATATTGTGGTTCTAAACAGATAAACGTAAAAATGACAAAGTTCATTTATCCATCCATCCATTTTCTGAAGTAGTTTTTGACAAACAGGATGACAGAAAGTTAGAGCCTTCCCTTGCAGCTTCTGGTTCATGAAAAAACCAAACCAGACAGAGATGCCAATCCAAGGGCACACTCACGTTTAAGTAATGCACCTGCCAAAAAGCTTACAGAAACATACAACACAGAATAAAAGTGAACTCTGCTTTTTGTGTGCTGTTGATTGTAGCAACAAAGGTATTTGGGTAAATGGATGTGTGGTAAAGGAAAGTGACAGGACATTGCCATTGGCTAGGAACACTTCTTGCTCCCCTAAAGTTGAATATTATCAAAGTAGAGCATGTACCTCAGCCAAATTCTAGAAATGCATCCCACTCCTATAAAACGTGCACATCTTATGTTGCACATGTGGCTGATTTGGACACTTAATTCAGGCACCAAAAAATACAATGCTCTATATGCAGCTCTAGACTCTCATCTACAAAATTGGCTTTCTGGTTTCCTCAATAGTGTGGACACATGGAGTGGTTAGTTAACACCAAAATTAGTCTTATCTTGTATCATTTCATTGTCATAAAACCCATTCAGCCCAATTCAGGATTGCAGGAGACTAAAGTCTATTGTGGCAGCACAGTGTGCAAGACAGCAAATAACCCTGGAAAGGGCACCACAGAAATAAGTCTGGCGCTAAATTTGTCCAACACAAAGCAACAAAGGATAAAGCACTAAATGACATGACATTCAATTTATATATACACATAGTTTCAAGTACTGTAAATTTATTTCCAATTGTTGTTCTACTAACATAACATAATAGGAAATCTGTTTAATCCACTTCAAGATTGCTGAGGGTGAAGCCTAACCCAGCCACACTTGGAGCAAAGCAGGAAACAACCATGGGCTGGGTGCCTGTGCATTTCAGTCCATATTTGTCCACTCTTCCAAACTTAATCATTTGTGGTCAATTAAATCTTGTATGCACAATGCGCTTCAGCACTCGCCGACCCTGCTCTGTGAGTTTGTGATGTTTGCCATGTTAGTGAGCTGTTTTTACTCCTAGATGCTTCCACTTCACAACAATAGCACTTACAGTTGACTGGAGAAGATCTAGTAGAGATGACATTTCATGTACTGACTGTGGCAAGGTTGGCATCTTATGATGTTTAAAGTCACTGAGCTCTTTAGTATGAAAAATATACAGGTAATGCACACATTTAGAGAATATGTAAACTCCTGACAGATATTGAACAGGTGTAGGATTTGAATTAAAAACACTGGTATATACTTCTTAACACCAATAGTGAAAAATATAATATCACCCAGTAACAGGCCATAGGTGGGGTTTATTAAAGGCCTATATAGGAAGTTGGTTCAGGAAAGAACCAAAACCATCAAGAAATGCAGCCAATAGAAATTTCACTTTAATATGGCAAGACAGGGAGATATATACAGCGGGTTTGTTGCTGTCATCTATGATGTTTTTTTGCTCCTTATGATCTGTAAAATTAAATGTCTCTGGGCACTGCAGCAACCAGAAGAAAAAAATAAATAAAGAAAACCACTAAAGCGGAGGACCAGCAAGTGCTGTGCACACAGAGGTCAACACATGCCACTTCTGAAAACTTGGTCAAGACAGCAGAATTTCAAAAATATATCCAGCAGGCAGATTTTTTTTTTTTTTTTTTGAACAAGACGATGCAGTGGCAGTCTGAGTAAGTGGACTGTTACCTAATCAAAAGTGTAGGCAGTTTAGCCGCTTAAATGGATACCTTGCAGTGTGAACAGATGAGCTGTCAAATGTGAATCCCACCCAGTATTAACAGGCAGGCTGTTTGCACTGGGTTCATTTTAGTGAGGGACGGCGTGAAGCAGCATGCTGATGAAAATTAATTCATTGCCATGACGGATGCTTTACACATTGAGAATTCTCAGGGGCTCTGGGCAGCGTGCTCAGATGGACCCATCTAAACTGAAAGACTAGTTTTCTCCGTAAGCTAAATGGCTGCAGGTAGCAGAGAAAATTGAGAAAAGGCAGTAGAGTTAAAATTTTGCCACTGGCAAGTTCTTTGTGAATATGTAATTACTTTGAAAGTCCACTGCAGCAATTACTCATCTTCCTGAAGTTGTGGCCTACCCAGTGCCCCTCCACAGGGCAGTCAAAGGAGACAGAAAGAGTGGCTTCTAGCCCCCCATTTACACATCTGTTAACATTGCTGTTTAATCTTCCTGGGTTTTCTTTCCGGCTGCCAACAAACAAACAGGCATCCTCACTGCTCTAGGCCGTGTTTCCAAATGATAATCACTCCCCTAGGAACCTGCATGGCACAGGCTGCCATCGCATCCAGTCTCCGGAGTTGCAATTTACTCCTGAGTTTTTCCATAATCCGCAATCGGAAAACTATTGTTGGTTCCCTAGTTAGTTTTAAGGGCCCCGGGAGTGTATACACAGGCAAGCCCCCCCAAGCCATTGTGGCAGAAAAATAAATTATGTTTATTTCACACTGTGACACCTGGTAGATGTATAGCCATCAAGCATGTAAATTCATTATGTGTCTCGTGCTCAACCCAGGGCAATGATTGCGTGACTGAAGAACTACACTCAAGCAAGCCATCATGTCACACAGCAGCTAGATTCTCTGCTCGAGATCATGCTGGGGGTGGGGGGACACAAGGCTCAGACTCCAAACAGGACATGCAGGCCTGATAGCTTATGTGATTGTGTGTCATAAGTTGATGCTCTATGTCGGACAGCCATGTATGCGCAGAGAAAAATGCAGAGATTTCAGACAAGGAACCAGACACCAAGGATTTAACTCTGTACCCACCCCACACAGCTTGAAATACACATTTTAAGCCTGGACACAGGGACAACAAAATCCTTTTGATCATTTTAGCCTATTGGGCTTAATATTGTGCAAATGTTTTAAATAAAACTAGCTGCCTTACCTATCAAAAACAGGAAACAGAATAATATAAAATAATTAACAAAATAAATATTTGATATCTCTTGCCTTACGTGTACCCTCGGCATTCTTCCTACACATTTCCTTGGTATCCTTGTGTGTCTCAACCTGTTGCCAGGATTTTCCCCTCTCACATTTCAGTAATGCCTGCTTCTCAGACTTAGTCATTTCAAGGTGCACTGCTCGCTTTCTATCTGCTTTTTGACTAACACCAATGGCAGATGGGCCCCCAATACCTGCTGTGATAACATCATTAATGTTCTTGCCGTGTTTGAAGGTGACTCCCAGTGTTCCTCCTAAGCCTTTGCTCAGTATCCTCATGTGTGTTGCCCTCCTTTTTCAAGGGTTTCACATCACTGTTACGTTTAACTGTGCAACCAGAGCAAAGCTAAGCTGACCAAACAGATTGCTTGGAGGGATCAGACATACGGAACAGAAATTAAAGTTTTAATGTATAATAAACAACTTTAGATTAACTTGGTGGTCAAAATTATGTTGGCCTCCAGAACAGAATGCATAATTTTTAACTGCCTAAAGTTTTTTGCTATTTTTGAGAACAAGGGTATTCAGCAAATACTATTTAAAATATTTTCATATCTTAAGAGTCATATCTAAACTTCACGGTGCTACAGAGAAATTGCTGGTCAACAGCTTCTAGGAGGACCTACACCAGAGCTTTTTAGCTCTGAACGGAGGCAGACGCTGACAGTGCTAACTTTATCTCTTTGTGGCTCATCGCTTTCACTTTCTACTAATAGTCCTCAAGCTCTTCAGATAATGTAATGGGCGTGGGGTAGTGTTGGGGTGGTGATTTGGGAAAAGCTTTTGTTTGTAGACAACGCATTTTTAACTTTACATTGAGGACATATTGCAACACTTATTTACATGAATCAGCCACAATATTAAAATCACCTGCCTAAAATTGTGTAGGTCACACTCATGCCACCCAAACAGCTCTGATCCGTCCAGAAATGGAATCCACAAGAACTCTAGTCCCATGGTATGTGGCACCAAGGCATTAGTAGCAGATCTTTTATGTCCTGCAAGTTGCGAGGTGGGGCATCCAGAAAAAACGTGGCACCACAACATTAATATACAATCATGTTTACTCCACCAAGAGAAAAAAAAAGTAAAATCTTCAGTTATACTCTCTTGACTGTCACTTGAAATGAGAATGAATTACCAAAGGTAGGATTCAGCATCTCTAGCCATGAAATGTCCCTATGGTACCTTATCAAGTAACACTTCATTTTGAGAATGACCATGTCCACTGCTACTTTGAAAAACAACAGGAGTGCAAATCCTACATAAATGTCCAAGTTGCCAGAAATCCATCCACCTTACATTACCTTAACAGTTTATGCATATCAGTTTCTTTGTTCCAGATGACCTTGTTTCAAAGATTACTCTGACAGCAACACTTGCTCAGTAGTCTACAACTCTATTTTCTTGCATCCACTTCATCATAATGGCATCTGTCAGGAGCCAGCATATCCAACAACGTATTTACCTTTAACATAGTTTTCAAAATGTTCACTTTGCGTATTTTGTTGTCTACAAATTAATTTCAAACCTCCGCTTAAGCAAAGACAATATTTACTCTTTTTTTGAACCTGTTGTTTTAGGGTTATAGAATCCGATCCTGTTCTGAACGTTTGGTGACAAGGCTGAAATCAACTATGGATGGCTTGCTAAGTCCATTATAGCAGAGACTGAGCCACACCAAACCCAGAAGCTCTTAACTAAACCTACAGATTGAGGAAATACATTAACAGATGTAAGTAGTTGAAACAACCTTGGATGCTCCCTGCCATAAAAAAGTCGCTCTCCCTCCATTCATAAAGAAAGTTAGAACTCCTATGTCCTTTAGATTCTTCTGCACTGTTAATATGAAGCAAGGTTGCCCACCTTTAGTTTGTAAGCACTCCCTGATGGTAGGACTGAAGTATGTCTTTTCAGATGACTTTGGCCATGCAAAAGTTCAAATACAAGGGTGTAAAGGTATCAAATAAAGTGTATTTAAACCCTATGTCAGAGAAGTCTTAGATAGTTCCAATCAAAATCTCAAACTGTTAAATGGACGCATCATCCTAACACTATATTAGACTGTTTGGAATAAATAATGAAAGGAAAAAAAGGCCTAGGGAGAGACAGTGCCTCCCTCACGTCAATTACCCCTGTGTGAAACTGCTAATGCTTGGTAATTTGAGAGCTTGCAATTAGAATGATTGTTAATTACCACTCAGCAGTTTGAGAAAGCCCACTACTACAGTGCATGTGAAAGGCAGCCGCAGATCCTACTGACCTTGAAGCTGTTCCGCAGACCGGCAGATCCCTCAGACTCGTACAAAGCAAACATGACTTGTTCTGTTGGGGAGGGGATTGAAGAGACACAGCTTAAAAAATCCCAGGACCCATCCAGCCAAAAGTACAAACAAAGGCAACGCAGCAGAAAATGACTCAGCCTAATGCTGTGATCAGGAAAGCCAGACGGGCTGTCTACACAAAATGAAGTCAAGCAGCCTCATGCAAGAAGTAGTCAGAAGTGGGGCAAACAGGGCAGGCAGGAGATCAGAAAGCTATAAAAACATGCACAGCACTCTCATGCCGTCTCTCGCTCATGCTTTTGTCAATTCTTTAAACACAATGTTCCAAGTGTAAGCCAAAGGCACTGCATGGTGTTAGCATGGTCTCAGGGTAGGTTTCTGGGTTTGAAAAATCTCCCTTAAAACCTACTTAATATTAACACGTCTTTGGAGAGCTGGATTACTTCAACATTAATAATACATGCATTTTAATGGTCTAATCTGCGTTCTTAGGAGAACTGAGTCTGTTGCTTGCGGTGGGAGGAGGTGCAGGCCACTCTTTTCTCTCTCTCACTTGAGGTCAAGCTGCGGATCAGAGTCTCGGGATTTTTCCCCCGTTAAAACATCGATAAACATAGTTGGTCACATTGGGACAATTTTATGAGGCAAAAAAAAAAAATTAATACAGATAAGCATTAAGACAATGGAAGGCTACCAGAATATAGTTGAGGTTTCAAATTTAGAATAAAAGATGCAGATGGTGAACAAGGCAATAACATTAGAGGAAGCAAAGAAGAAACTGGGAATTCTCTGTAGTATACATGGTCACCTGACACATTTATTACCACATTTATTTCTGTTGTGTCTGCCAAGAGACTGTATAATTCAAAAAAACGTGAAGAGCAGACGTTCCATTAGTCTTAAACTCTTTGTTTATGTCACAGACAACACTGGCTAAGCTTCTGAAATGCAGAGTACCACTTCATATAAACATATCCAGCTGAATGCCACAGACTTGTCCTTCACCTGCAGTGGATTCACTTGAGAGTACAAGGCCAGCAAGCCAGTAGATTGTAATACAGTCCTCCTGTCCTGCACCTCTAACTGAGTGTTCCTTTGGTACTGTCACCCCAGATGTCATCTTGGCCAGGTTGTTTTGGTCTCATTTTTTTTTTCCCAAGCTCTTGGCAAATGGATAAGTAAACATATAATAAAGCAGTAGAGCTCCTCGTGCACCCCGGCTGGGAGTACTCGTCCTTTCTATAGATCTCCGAGAGATACCGTTGTTTGTTTGCCTTTACCCAGAGGCAATGCTCCCTCGAGGACTTCAGTGTTTAACAAACACTCCAGTATAGTGTCACTAAAGCATAACGCAGCAAGGTCAGACTGTCAAACATTTCAGCCTTTGACGTCTTCTGTGGACTTAAGTGGCATTACAATGTCTCAGGGGACATCTTGATTTCATTACAACTACTTTTACAAATCATTACTGCTTAGACAGGGAGACAAAAGAGAAAGGAAGAGAACCACCATCTAACTTTACATCTACCACAACAAGCTGGCAAGACAGCCCAAAATGAATCCTATAATCCACTGCAAAATAAGCTCAGGGAATTCACATCTATTGTTACCACACCTCTGGTTCATTGTCCATCTCTCCACATTTACTTCCACTAATCTGGCTCATGCCTTTATCTAAAATTACTTACAACATTTGAGATATGATTTGCTGCATTTCTTTTGTTTTTCTAATACAAGCACAGGCAGGTGAATTGACTTGCTCATGGTCAAGCAGTGTGAGTAGCGGAATCTGAACCCACAACCTCAGGATTTGAGGTCTTAACCACTATGCTATACTGCCTGCCTCTCTAAACACTGCACAATTTTGAAGAGCGTGGAGAACAACTGAAACCATTTTCAGTTTGCTGCAAATGTTTTCTATTAGTGTTATAAGCTTATGACACTGTTAATGTTACTTTTAGCACAAGGTACACAGTAGTTAGTGCTGGTGCCTCACAAATCTGGAGTCCTGGGTTCAAATCCCAGTCCTAGACACTGGCTGCATTTGGTTTTGAATGTGGTATCAAAACTGGAGTACCATGGGAAAATCCACAATGACAAATGTGCTGGGAAATTAACCTGGACACTTTAAACAGCTTGGAGTGCACCATTATCGGTGTTTGTCAGCATGTCCTGTTACATAATGGCCACCCATCCTGGGCCGATTCCGGCCTGACAACCAAATTTGCCAGGTTAGGCTTTGGCTAGCCTGAATTGGATTTAGCAAGTGTAGATAATAGATGGATGACTATATTCCTTAGCCATTTAATGTCTGCAGGCCATACAGACATTTGCCAACTTGTGGGCTCTTATTTAAACAACATTTTATTGTTATTTGGAATGGCAGACTTGCTTTTAAATTTTCTTTCTCCTGTTCATTTTCTTGCCTGGCTCCCACAGCTGTGACTGTGGTGGCTCTCTGAGACTTGTCTTGGACTAACAGTGAAAGGGTGATGCCAGATAGCTGCTGTGGGAGACCCAAAAGTCAGACAGCTCAGTTTAAAACACCTTTAGTGCCAGCTTGGCAGAAGACAGGCAAAAAATGATTAAATAAAAAATAAAAGGAAAACAAGCAGCTGTTACAGTTTACAGTGGAAATAGAATGCAGGTTCCTGAAGTAATATAAATATAAGCTATACTGAATATGCAGATATACAAGCTGATTAAAATTAGTGACAGCATGACACAGTTAAAGAACGGAAAATCTAGTTTTGAAAAATTGCACCCATACAGTTTCCAATCCCACTTGCAAGGAAAGTTGGAGCCTATCCTGGTAGCATTGGACATGATACAAGAAACAGACTCTGGACAAGGCGACCAATCCATCATAGGTACACTTACATCCACCAATTTTCAGAGATCCTATCCATTCATCTCCATGACCTGCCAAGTCAGTTTTAAGTTGTTAATCTGACCGGCATGTCTTTGGGATCTGGAAGGAAAAAACATGCTAATATGGGGGATATACAAATTTTACACAGTTAAATAATGGACTGGGAATTATACATTAGAAATTTGGGCTGTGAAGCAGCAGAGCCAAACATTACACTACTGTGTTACTCTAAATCTGCTAGCCAAAACAACAAAAAAAAGTCCACAGACCACCTATTTACACTGAAGTTAATAATGGAAGACAATAACATCTGAGATGCTCCTTTACAACTACAGGTAGTTAGAACAACATGGCCCTCTGAGGGCCTGGGTGTTAAGAAAAGGGTTTATTTGAAACAGGGCTGGAGTTTCTACTGAACTCCTTCTGGGACTTCATCCTTGATGGCATAAAAGAACCAAACACTCTGGTTCCAGACTGAAAGAGCAAATGAAACACAATGTGAAAATGTGGGGGATGCATGTTCATGTACATCAGCGTGATGTTAGTCACTGATGGCTATCACAGTACAAGATATTGACTGACTTATGAAGAGATTTAGAGCTGGAGCTGCTGAGAAGCTGTTCATGAAACGGGCAGACTGCTAAAGCTCTATCCATTTTCCTAAAGTTATTTCCAAGGGTGGCTGATGAGCTGACATCTCACAGGTACAATGACCAATTAGGTTTATGTGATATGCAGAAGGTCAGGTATGACCTGGGGGATGCACGCGATTCAGTAGAGGTCACACTGGATTGTGTGAGATTGGGTTCCATACAAGGAGGGCGATTGACAGAAGGCAGCATTCCAGATGAATGGCCAACTTCAGAATTACAATTTACTTCTGTCTCAGTGGAGGGAAAGAAAGAGGGTTCACAGGAGAGTAAACTGCAAAAAAAAAAAAAAAAAAACACAAAAATAAATGTTGAACATAAGGGACAAGTTTAAATTCAAGGTATGATGAAAAAATAAATGGTGATAAAAGTACTGAATGGCAAAAATTGCTGAAGACAGGGTAGTTTTTTTTTTTTTTTTTTTTTTTTTTAATATAAAAGCGAATGGAGCAGTGAAAACAGTCAACAAAGCATTTTGCCAGCTCATGTTCATCTGTTGCGATTGACTAGCACAAATGAGATCTGATCACTGAAGGTATCAAGAAACCTTAAAGGGGTGAAGGCTAACAGAAAAAAAAAAATGGACCCGTAGAAGATAAATGGAGAGCTTGAGGAAAAAAAGATGCTGAAGTGGCACAAACAAAAATGGGTGTGGGTGATAAGCAGATCTATTCACTGGTCACCTCGTTTGTCTCAGTCACATAGCCATGGCAGCTGGGACTTCAGTGCAACCTCCAGCTGACTCCCTGAAAGCAATGAAGCTGTGACGTACACTCATGCAAGCAGCCTCTGTTTCAGTGTGATCCTCACAAATGGTTACTTTTGTCTTTCCCCATTTTTTTTTTTCGTTTTTAGTCAGTGCTTCGCATCAGTGCACTCTGGGTGATTACTAAGAAAAGGTCAAATCCTTTAAAACATGCAGTCCTAGTGAACACCACTTCTAAGCTATTCTGAGTCAAGGAAATGAGCTTCCAGGTTCCACCCCTAGAGGGAGCTAAGTGACAGTGTTCCTTAAAAACCAAAAATGAACTTGGAGACAAAATCTCTATACTGCAATCACATTTTTTCCCCACTTTCTCATTCCTGCCCAATTGCTTTCATGAAGTCATCAATTCCAATTTGTCCATTTTAATATGCAGCTTTATACTCCATCCTCAGCAGTGTAGCTAGAATAAAAGCCCTTCCCATCTTGTTACTCCTTTGCCATCACAAGGCACTCTGAGGCATTATTTAACTGCTGGCTCCTTTAAGAAGAGAGGTGTCAGGCATGTATGCTTGTGGGGCAGTAAATCACCCCAGGCACCGCAAGCTGCAGCTCTCCCTTAATAAAATGCCTCTCGAATGGCAGCTCAGCTCCCCCAAGGGCCCCCAGCTCAACGATTAAACTGCCAATAAAAAATTTAATCAAGTAATAATGTACACTGCATTGTTTAATTAGTGCTCCGTCAAGAAAATGAATTTTTAAAAGGGTCTCTCTCTCTCTCTCTCTCTCTCTCGTCGCATTTCACCTCCCCAAGACTCATTCAACACATGCCATCACTCCAGCAGACAGGGCCTGTGCCACACAGGCAAGTAGAAAGAAGGGCTAAAGTCAGCATCAAAGCCAAGGTGAGGCAGACAATACAGATGACACAACTTAACCTAGAGGGAGGAAAGTGGGCCAAAAAGAAGTTATATTTTAAATGCTGGAAAAGATTGGATGTGCCAAGTTTAGCAAGATGGGGACTTACATTAGTAAAGCCATGAGGAGAAAGGCAGGAAGAGTCAGTGTGGCACAACATTAGAAGCTTAGGCACACAGGTTACAACCCAAATTCTGTTTTTGTTTTACCACCCACCCCCACCATAATGCCAGCCACAAGAGACAATGGAGTACATAAACATAAGAAGTCTGACAAACAGGGACAAGTCATTCAGTTGATCAACCTCAATCTGTACATAGACCTGGCAGTTCACTCCCAGAATCACTTGGGCAACCATTGGCATGGACAAAAATATCTAGAGTAGAAAGGAAAAAATGGATAATGGCAACTAGAAAGAAGGGACACAAGTATGACCGATATGAGAAGAGAAAAAAAAAACCACTGGCGTCCCAAGCAACTGAGCAGGCCAAAAGGAAAAAGAACTGACAGGCAACAGTGCAGAATGACTCTAAATGTCTCTCATAATGCAGACATGCTTCACCACAGCAGCAGCGGTGACGATTTGTGTGGCAGCCAGATGGGGTGAATGGAGCTTTGGCAAAAAGTGGACTGCATTTCCTGCGTGGGCTGGAGCCTTTGTAAAGAGGAGGAAGAAGCAATGATTGTTAATGATTTGAATGCTCCATTAAGGTTAACATTATTATGAATTGGAGTAACGATAGCTCATTACACTCTTCATTATGGGTGTCTATGTGCATAATTAATATAATTATGACAAAGCCCACTGCATGCTGGGCAGTGCCTAGTCTGTCCTACAGCCAATATGGTCTCCTTTAAAAATTAAAAAAAAAAAAAAAAAAAAGCCATTAAGTTTCACTCAGTACAGGTAGATACAAACAGATTTCCATTATTATCACAGCAAGTTACAATATACACAGTCCAGAGGTATATTTCATAGAATTAATTACAAGACATTACCTTTCCAAAATTATTTGTGAACCTCAGCTGTAACTGTGATTGCAGACACCTCATCTGCTACAACACAGTGGAAGAATAATGAAAATGCACTAGGACTGGACTTCCTATCGTCAGTATACACCATTACCAGGCCCTGCAGTGCACTGAGAATCGCCAGTCTGCATTAGTCGGCAACCATTAGATCTCACTTGTCGTTTATTCACTGGTAATTTCTTCACTATTATTTATGAATTAGTGGTAGCAATTTCATCTAGCACAGGTAGGCAGAAAGAGACAAATTGGACTTTAAGTTATAGATTTTCAAATTACCTCAGTCAAAGCCTGTTCATCTTTTAAATAGAATGAATAAATAAAAACGCATTGCTCCTTTTCAATAAAAAAATCAAGAAAAGCAAAAACAATATGATGGGACAGAGTGAAGGAATGATCAGCCACCTGGCTGGTAAGGAGACAAGAGAAGCACAGGAAAAAAACAGTAAAACCAAAAGGAGCCTTTTTAAAGATGAAGGACCATTACTAGAAAAAAGCTAGAAACCTCCAACATGTCTTAGTGGTTAGAGGAAGGCAAGCCCCATTTGTTAGTAGACAGGGTACCTCTGACAGAACATGTCACAAGTCATTAGGATAATAGAGGTTTTGGGGAACATTCATAATAACAGCATTGTTTAGCCCACAAGGGACAGAGGGGTATCTACAACTTTAAATTTCAGACTGAACTCAGGGTGCAGTTTTACCAGGAGCTAATAGACAATATACTGTGATGGGGATTGTGGGATTTTGGAATGGATCTTTAACCATTAAAGTAACCCCACTCTGTCTCTTTTTAGAGAAATTAAAGCAATCAAAAATTATAGGGAGAAATGAGGACTGTAGTATTCTGTGGAAGGCAATCCAATCTGTCTTTTAAGTCTTAGATTTAAGATATTGTTAGTCAAGCCCAGCGGGACACTAAAACTTTGGGTTTATTTACTTGCTAGTTTTATTTTCTCCTTGCAATCATTTCCACAATTGATTTTAAATTGATAAATAAATTTGCTCCTTGAAGTATACCTAATTCTCCTCATAAATTACCCTAAGTTCTTGTCTATAAGCCGCGGCTTATCTAAGGAAAAAAGTTGTGAAAATGAAAAAATAGAATATCGGCTTATACATAAGTCCGACTTATACAGTAATCCCTCCTCCATCGCGGGGGTTGCGTTCCAGAGCCACCCGTGAAATAAGAAAATCTGCGAAGTAGAAACCATATGTTTATATGGTTATTTTTATATTGTCATGCTTGGGTCACAGATTTGCGCAGAAACACAGGAGGTTGTAGAGAGACAGGAACGTTATTCAAACACTGCAAACAAACATTTGTCTCTTTTTCAAAAGTTTAAACTGTGCTCCATGACAAGACAGAGATGACAGTTCTGTCTCACAATTAAAAGAATGCAAACATATCTTCCTCTTCAAAGGAGTGCGTGTCATGAGCACAGAATGTCACATAGATAGAGAATCTATCTATCTATCTATCTATCTATCTAAAACAATCTCTAGCAAACAAATCAATGGTGCTGTTTGGCTTTTAAGTATGCGAAGCACCGCGGCACAAAGCTGTTGAAGGCGGCAGCTCACACCCCCTCCGTCAGGAGCAGGGAGGGAGAGAGAGAGAGAGAGAGAGAGAGACAGAGTTTGTTTTTCAGTCAAAAATCAATACGTGCCCTTCGAGCTTTTAAGTATGCGAAGCACTGTGTAGCATGTCGTTTCAGGAAGGAGCTGCACAAAAGATAGCAACGTGAAGATAATCTTTCAGCATTTTTAGACGAGCGTCCGTATCGTCTAGGTGTGCGAACAGCCCCCCTGCTCAATCCCCATACGTCAGGATCACAGATAGTCACCGCTTCAAGTTTTCGATGATTGGGATAAGATTTGAGTCTTCTTTACATTATCCATTTTAACAAATTTCACAAAACAAAAATTTAACAAAATCACAATTTAAATGACCGCTACGCGCGCGTGTTGACTCGGCGACGCCCAGAGCAGAAAGAACGCGCTCCGGCCGCTCCAACCGCGCCATGCGGGGAGTGAGAGAGACGCCAATATCTCACACTCTCTCCCCCCTTAAAGAAATTAAATGGGTGCGAGTGAGACCACTGACCTCCCTCCCTTCTATTAGTTATAGGTTACAGTACGTTCGGCTTATCCATGAGTCCGGCTTATCTATGATAAGATTTTATTTTAAAAATTCGTATGATTTTTGGTCTCCGGCTTATACACGAGTCCGGCTTATAGACAAGAACCTAGGGTATTCGCTTCCAGAAACAGCTAGGTCTAATTCTCACTAGCATCATATAGGAAATAGGATCTACCCACCTCTTCCTTCTGGCATCTTAAGCCACACACTTGAGTTATGTCCACAAGGATCTCTGCTTCTTTCATTTTATCGTGATGTAATTGTTTAGTGTGCAGTGTTGGTCATGACCATAACAGTGATTCAAATAGTCCAGTTGTAGGCTTGATTCTGGATGAGGGTGAACCACTGCATGCAATCTTAAAATAACACCGCACCGCATGTGATCACTATCACTAAATTTACCATTATGGTTTTTCACACTGCACTGCAAACTACAGATGCTACTCACAAGAGCAGATATAAATTATTCATATTCATCCATCCATTTTCTAACCCGCTTATGGAGATCAGAATCAAAGAAGGAAACAATCCTGGCCAATCTCCCTTTAAGTGCTACATTGAGTTTAAACGTTTGGGCAGGCCAGAGGCAGCTAAGTGGAGTTTTAATCTGGTGTTCCTGTACCTAAAGCAAGCTTCCTATGATCCCAAAAAGGAAAATGAAAGCTGAAATGAACTGAGTTTGTAGTTGAAAGGAAAGCTCAAGCATCATGGAGGCTCCCCAGGGGAAGTTTGAGGCCAGGGTCATGTGAGAGAGAAAAGATAAGGGAGCACTGTGATGTAGCTATTGGGAAAGTTGGTAAGTTGTAAGTTGTAAGAAACCCTATCTGTGAGACAGGGATAGACCATGTTAAGAAGGCCCAGATGGGAAGGTGGTTTTATTTTTTTTTAATCTTTTCTACTTTTCACATTGTGTTCTTCATTTTTTACATTCCTCCCATGGGTTTATAGGTGGAATATATATACTTGTTAAAAAAATTAAAGGAACACTTTGAAAACACATCAGATCTCAATGGCAAAAAAAATCATGCTGGATATCTATACTGCTATAGACTGGGTAATGTGTTAGGAATGAAAGGATGCCACATCGTTTGATGGAAATGAAAATTATCAACCTAAAGAGGGCTGAAATCAAAGGACAACACGAAATCAAAGTGAAAAAAATGATGCGGCAGGCTAGTCCACTTTGCAGAAATTTCATTGCAGCAACTCAAAATCATTTTCAGTAGTTTGTATGGCCCCCAACTGCTTGTATGCATGTCTGACAACGTCGGGGCATGCTCCTAATGAGACGATGGATGGTGTACTGAGGGATCTTCTCCCAGATCTGGACCAGTGCATCACTGAGCTCCTGGACAGTCTGAGGTGCAACCTGGTCACATCAGATGGACCAAAACATTATGTCCTAGAGGTGTTTTATTGGATTTAGATCAGTCGAGCGTGGTAGCCAGTCAATGGTATCAATTCCTTCATCCTCCAGGAACTGCCTGCATATTCTCACCACATGAGGCCAGGCATTGTTGTGCACCAGGAGGAACCCAGGACCCAATCCAAAAGCACAGGGACTAGCAATGGGTCAAAAGATTTCATCCCAATACCTAATGGCAGTCAAGGTGCCGTTGTCTAGCCTGTAGAGGTCTGTGCGTCCCTCCATGGATATACCTCCCCAGACCATCACTGACCCACCACCAAACCAGTCATGCTGAACGATGTTACAGGCTGCATAACATTCTCCATGGCTTCTTCAGACCCTTTCACATCTGTCACATGTGCTCAGGGTGAACCTGCTCTCATCTGTGAAAAGCACAGGGCGCCAGTGGTGGACCTGCCAATTCTAATATTCTATGGCAAATGCCAATCGAGCTCCACGGTGCCGGGCAGTGAACAAAGGGCCCACTAGAGGATGTCGGGGCTTCAGGCCACCCTCATGAAGTCTGATTGCTTGGTCACAGACGTTCACACCAGTGGCCTGCTGAAGGCCATTTTGTAGGGCTGTGGAAGTGCTCATCCTGTTCTTCCTTGCCCTTCTTCCCTGCTGATGGGTTAAGGACCTTCTACAGCCCTGTCCAGCTCTCGTAGAGTAACTGCCTGTCTCCTGGAATCTCCTCCATGCCCTTGAGACTGTGCTGGGAGACACAGCAAACCTTCTGGCAATGGCACATATTGATGTGCCATCCTGGAGAAGTTGGACTACCTGTGCGACGTCTGTAGGGTCCAGGTATCGCCTCATGCTTCCAGTAGTGACACTGACCGTAGCCAAATGCAAAACTAGTGAAAAAACAGTCAGGAAAAATGAGGAGGGAAAAATGTCAGTGGCCTCCACCTTTTAAACCATTCTTGTTTTTGGGGTCATCTCATTGTTGCCCCTCTAGTGCACTTGTTAATTTCATATAAACTGCTTCTCCATAAAGTTAGCTGTGGAAGAAAACTACAAGCTGCTTTTGAAAAGTATTTAAGAGAATATGCAGAGACATTTTCGTAAACAAAACAGTTGTTTTGAAAGTGAACGTGAAGTTTTGGTCTCTTCTACTGTTCTGTACATGTAATCAACATGCCTTCTTGAATATACAGTAACAGATAAAGCCTAGGAAACCTCATTTATCAACAATGTGTAGCTATGCTCTAAAATTAATGTTAATGGAAATATGCATATAAAATTATTAATGATAAAACTATTTCATTACCATAAACTAAAATAGCTCCTTCTGAACTTTCTTTAAAGCCTGAATATAATAGTACTATGGTTTCTAACGTCAAAACGTGTGGTAACCTTCTCTCTAAATAAGTCCCTATAAATAAAATAAAATTGCATCTAAAAATGAAAAAAGTAGCTAAGATGGTGCTTCAGTTTCCGACAGAGAAAAGCAACTACTGATGTTGGAAAAGTTCAGGTCTGCTAAGCATCATTGTACTAAATTTAAGTTATTACTGCTAAAAATGTTCCTCTTATCTTTGATAAAACACACATTAAAACTGGCTACAACTACTGTACATACATTAAAGCAAAATAAGGGAATTCTTTAGAGAGGATTTGGACATTTCATAAAGCAAGTCCACCAAGTCTGTAAAAATGATCAAGAAAGAACCAATTAGAATTTTGCCTTTCAAGAAGTGATGTACAGTTTCTAAAAAGATGAAAGAAAATACAAAGTCAATAAAATATGGACATGCCTTTTAAGGCTCAACACGTGTAGTTCAGCAGAAGTAGACAGCCCAGATTTTAAGAATATATGTAAGAACAGTGCTTGCCTGCAAGCAGAGATGGAACATTTCCTCTTTGGATAAAAGAATTGGCGGCATTATTGGTCATACTGTGCTGTCAGGCATAATTCAGGAAAATGACAGTGATCTTTCTTGCCTGCTATATGAGCAGTTTATAGTGCCAAGGGGTAATCAGGAGTTTCTACAATCAAATACAAAAAATCACCATACAAAGAAGATAGTGAATATATTTGTGTCAAATAATTTTATTTCTGACAAAAAGGTGAAGCTGGGCTATTTGGTGACAAGTTATTTCTGACAGTGACTCTCAATAGGAGTTGTTCACCCAGAAAGTCCTCACTGACTCCATAATTCAAAACGTACACTTTTCTCTTTTGCCTTACCAGGGATTTCATTACTTCTGTCACTAGTAAACATGCTTACTTAACATCATGGAGCTTCATAGAGGTTTTTTTTTCGCACATGCATTTAATGTCACAATTAATGTGTAAAAATAAACACATAGAAGTATGGGCTTCACCTATATAAGAATAAATCACAAAGAGACATATTGCAGAATCAAAACAGCATTTAACTAAAACTGAACCAAAAATTATTTGGAAAGAAAGGTTAACCAAAATAATCAGTTTAGGTTAAAAAAAAAAAAAAAAAAAAAAAAAAAAAAGGACCCCTTACTGGCTATCAGCAAAAAATGCATTACAATTAACTCGTTCAGTCAACCCACAAACATTAGGACAAAAAAAAAAGCTATAACAATGATAAACAAAAGACAAAATCAGTTGTAGACAGTCGTTAATAATGCAGTATGAATGGCAGTAGACAGTGCAATAACTATAAGATAGTAAAATAACAGAGACGCAGTACAGAGTACCCATTATGTGACAGTAATGTAATTGTGGGATAAATGAAATCACAGCACAGTTTTGATTAGTCAGATAGTCTGTCTTGACTGTTCAGAATGCAGACTGCTTGGGGGTGAGAACTGTCCTTAATCTACTGATGGCTGCTTGGATGCTATTGTACCTCCTCCCAGATGCTAGGAGGGAGATCAGTTTATGGCAGGGATAGATGGAGTCCCTTATTAATGTTTCTTTATAGTTTGCATCTATTTAATTTGGCCTGCAGCATATCAGTAACTGCACTGCCTAGATGCTTTCAGGTATTAGGATAGGATGTGAAGCAGGTTGCTAAACTAACATTGCAGACATTAAAAGTGTGTGTGTTTGATGCATTTGCAAAAAAAAACTGAGAAAAGTGCTGGATAAATGACATAGTAAAGTGTTTAAAATTGTGCAGCACATATATAAAGCAAATAATATTACATTTAAGGACTCTATTTCCCTTAATTATCTATTTTATGTAATTGTGCATTATTTACTTTTTGAATGCTGTTTATGCATTATTATTATCTCATTTTAATTTGTTTTTCTTTGCTTGGTACTATTTCTTTGAAATGTTGTAAAGCACTTCGAGCTTCATCCTCAAAATGTATAATAGAATTAAATGTTGATGTATGGATGCCAGGTATGAGACATCATAATAAACCTGCCATAAAGACTATAAATGTTCACAGTCAAAAGTTTTGAAGCAAAACGAACACAACCAGTTATAATCTATTAAAATCTGATAGATGACATTAAATACATTATTATATTCATCAATAATGTACTTCATCCACTTCATGGTCATAAGGCATGAAGCCTATTCTAACAGTAGTGCATGGGTACAAAGTAGTACTAGGTACAAGGCTAGAACCAAATATGGATCAGACACAAGTCCACCAACATGGCACACTCACTTTAATGTTACATATGTTCATGTGAAGGTAGTCTTTCCCCACCATTGAATTTATTATTATAATCTACACAAGCTCACCGCAATCCATAAACGGCAGCTCCAGGTATTTGGGTTGTTAAATGTATTATGGCATCCAATCTTGGGGCAAACTGACTTAATACAGTTAGGTCCATAAATATTTGGACAGAGACAACTTTTTTCTAATTTTGGTTCTGTACATTACCACAATGAATTTTAAATGAAACAACTCAGATGCAGTTGAAGTGCAGACTTTCAGCTTTAATTCAGTGGGGTGAACAAAACGATTGCATAAAAATGTGAGGCAACTAAAGCATTTTTTAACACAATCCCTTCATTTCAGGGGCTCAAAAGTAACTGGACAATTGACTCAAAGGCTATTTCATGGGCAGGTGTGCGCAAGTCTGTCGTTATGTCATTATCAATTAAGCAGATAAAAGGCCTGGAGTTGATTTGAGGTGTGGTGCTTGCATGTGGAAAATTTTGCTGTGAACAGACAACATGCAGTCAAAGGAGCTCTCCATGCAGGTGAAAAAAGCCATCCTCAAGCTGCGAAAACAGAAAAAACCCATCCGAGAAATTGCTACAGTATTACGAGTGGCAAAATCTAAAGTTTGGTACATCCTGAGAAAGAAAGCAAGCACTGGTGAACTCAGCAACGCAAAAAGACCTGAGGCCTCATGTTTAAACGGTGTGCACGCACAGAAATGTTGCGTATGAACGTTTCCACGCTAAAATCGCGATGTATAAAACCTAAACTTGGAGTAAAGCCACGCACATTTCCACGGTAACTCATACCTTGGCGTATGCAATTTCTCCGCTCGGTTTTGCAGACTGGCTGCACCCAGCGTCAAAGCAGTGCTACTGTTCCTGTGTGGTCACCCTTTCTTTCTTAGCTCCACATTCCTGACGCGGCTTTATAAATACACTGAAACTAACTGCATATTGTTTATTAGTGTAATGCATCTGATTGTAATTAACCTGCAGCAATATAATGGTCCAGGGAATAGCCATAGTATTCCAAATACCATAACTGCTTTAGCATTGTAACTCTCACTGCATCTTCTTCTTCTTTCAGCTGCTCCCGTTAAGGGTTGCCACAGCAGATCATCTTTTTCCATATTACTCTCACTGTACCACTCGGAGTATTTATATCATTGTATCTGAGTGGGGAATCACAGCAGCAGCTGATCGGAAAGAGAATTATCGGTACACAGCATGAAGCAGACGCTGCCTGAGCCAAAGCAATACGCTTCAGAGACTTCCCTGTACGGACATCGCGGTTTAGAAAAAGTTTCATCCCAAGAACTCTAAACGCACTCAATCAGTCTATTAAGTGCTCCTTGTAGAACTGTTTACTTATAAGTACAATTACCTCACTGTAAACTTGCACTACAGTTATAATATTGCACAACCTGCGCCACTTTATGAAGCGCGTATTTACATATGATGACGATATCATTTTTAAGATGAAATGCAGCAGAATATGTTGATTATATTATACAGATAAAACTTTAACTTCATTTAAATAATCTTTATTGTTAATAATTAAACATGTGAGGACACGGTGCCGCAGCGCTAGCTAGTTCAGGGATTGTTCCTGCATTGCGTTGTATTCTTGCTGGTGCTGACGCAACACTGGAAGGATAGACAGATAGAATAATTAAACATGTACTATGAAGATATTTCAATGTTCCTTAAAAGTTTTGAAGAATCTGCGTTTTAAGCTTATAGATGGCTTCACGTCTATTACAGAGCTGATTGTGTGGCGATTGGGTTTTTGGAGAAAGAAAAGTAAGGACAGGAATTGGAGGTTAATACGTTTGAAAGAGACAGTACTTCTGGAATAAATGATTTCATCGAAGGTCGTGCATGGCGCCGCAAGCCTCTTGCGTGAGACATGAACAAGCACTGCGCCACCGTGTTCCCATGTTTAATAACATGCTTTCATTCCTATCATCATGAAAAAGATATCACGTATACATCTCAGTATTTTAATTATTCAGAGAGCTGTAATATCACAAATGTAATGGATTATGTGTCCTGTCGGAGAAAGAGAAAGCCCATTTAAGAAACAGGTAGTGATTCACAGATGTAGAGCACATAGAAGATCAAATACAGAACAAAGCATTTAATGTGCCACTTTAGTTACAATGGGATTTGAGAAACTAGTAAATTAAACGATTTTAAGATGAAGTTTATGATGTTCTACTTTAATGGCAAAATAAACTACGTGATTAAAGTGGAAATTTCGAGACTAAAGTTGACATTTCGTGCTTTTTTCTCCACTGTGTGCCTATTTTTTTTGTCTGTATCCTAATAAGCTTTCATATGACACTCAGACGGTGGGCTACGACTCGCCTTTTCACGGCGACTTTGATATGTGATTTCTTTTTTATTTTGGGCACTTTGTGAACTTGAGCCTTCAAGTTTCTCCGACACTCTGTCACTCGATCAACTTCCTTTTGTTGATTATACCACTGTTTAAACCAACACATAGTACGTTTTTCCTTTGCCTCCACTTGGTATTCGCTGAAATTCTTATATTTCCCCCCATGCTTTTCCCATTGTCTTTTCACAGAAGGCTATTTATATTGATTTGCATATTCAAAGAGGCGTAATTCTGGGAGGAGTTGGGGCGGGACAGAAGGCGCGTGCACGTACGTTACTTTTCACGCTGATCGGGATTTATGTAGTGGAAGAACGTGAAAGTTTGTGTACATACAGATTCCTGCATCTGGATTTTTCTGTGCGTACGCACATTCCCGCTTTTGTGCTTACGCCATGTTAGTGTGAGTTCTACGCATGGCGTTATACATGAGGCCCCTGGACGTCCACGGAAGACAACAGTGGTGGATGATCGCAGAATCATTTCCATGGTGAAGAGAAACCCCTTCACAACAGCCAACCAAGTGAACAACACTCTCCAGGGGATAGGCGTATCGATATCCAAGTCCACCATAAAGAGAAGACTGCATGAAAGTAAACACAGAGGGTGCACTGCAAGGTGCAAGCCACTCATAAGCCTCAAGAATAGAAAGGCTAGATTGGACTTTGCTAAAGAACATCTAAAAAAAGCCAGCACAGTTCTGAAAAAACATTCTTTGGACAGATGAAACCAAGATCAACCTCTACCAGAATGATGGCAAGAAAAAAGTATGGAGGAGGTGTGGAACAGCTCATTATCCAAAGCATACCACATCATCTGTAAAACATGGTGGAGGCAGTGTGATGGCTTAGGCCTGCATGGCTGCCAGTGGCACTGGGACACTAGTGTTTATTGATGATGTGACACAGGACAGAAGCAGCCGAATGAATTCTGAGGTGTTCAGTGACATACTGTCTGCTCAAATCCAGCTAAATGCAGTCAAATTGATTGGGCGGCGTTTCATGATACAGATGGACAATGACTCAAAACATACAGCCAAAGCAACCCAGGAGTTTATTAAAGCAAAGAAGTGGAAAATTCTTGAATGGCCAAGTCACTCACCTGATCTTAACCCAATTGAGCATGCATTTCACTTGTTGAAGACTAAACTTCAGACAGAAAGGCCCACAAACAAACAGCAACTAAAAGCCGCTACAGTAAAGGCAATGCAGGATTTACGTATAAGCTACACAAGCTATAGCTTAGGGCCCCCGCCTTCTTGGGGGCCCCCAAAACAAATTGTCCGAGTGAGCAATTGTCATATATACTTAAATATACTACAGCATTATTTGTCCCAATCAGGCCCGGCCTTAGGCATAGGCGAAGTAGGCGACCGCCTAGGGCCCCGGCATCCGGGGGGCCCCGATCGACTCCTTGGTCTAATTTTCACGCATTTCACAGAGCTTCCAGGGGGGCTCCGCCCCCCTCAGGGGGCCCCTGGACCCCCCTTTCTCCTAGGGCCCCATAATACCTAAGACCAGGCCTGAGTAAAGGCCTGGCAGAGCATTAAAAAGGAGGAAACCCAGCATCTGGTGATGTCAATGAGTTGAAGACTTCAGGCTGTCATTGCCAGCAAAGGGTTTTCAACCAAGTATTAGAAATGAACATTTTATTTCCAGTTATTTAATTTGTCCAATTACTTTTGAGCCCCTGAAATGAAGGGATTGTGTTAAAAAATGCTTTAGTTGCCTCACATTTTTATGCAATCGTTTTGTTCACCCCACTGAATTAAAGCTGAAAGTCTGCACTTCAACTGCATCTGAGTTGATTCATTTAAAATTCATTGTGGTAATGTACAGAACCAAAATTAGAAAAAAGTTGTCTCTGTCCAAATATTTATGGACCTAACTGTAAATTAAATTGCTGTAAATTTTTGTAAAGGGCACACTGTACCAAAGCTGCCCATGATGTGTGTTTATCTCTCTGTTGTACTCCTGTTCTTAGTACAGTGTTCTTTACTTCAGTTGGCATCCAAAATATCGATCACTTTATGCTACTTGTGTGATGCAAAATGCAACTCGGAATCATTCAGCACATTTAGATGCATACATATAACCAGGTTAAGGTGAATAATCCAGTTAAGTCAGACATCTGATTCCTTAATAATCCAAATTTACACCTGCAAGTAACCTTCTGGAATTCCATTTGGCAAAATGCTCCAGCTTCATTAAACTGCACAAAAAGGAGTAAATGTCATAACGCCACCATGAATTTGAAAATGAGCCTGGTGCTTGTGCATTGTCTTGCGTTTTATAAATATGTTTAGTCAAACTGACACTTTATTTATTGATTTTTGTAAGCAGATTGTTCTCAGTAATTCTGCTCAGCTATGTGACTGAGCCCTGCAGTGGACTTGGAGCATGAGCTTCTTGCGTTTACATCCAGTGCTGCTGGAATAATAATAGCACAAATATTTTTACTTTAGTAAAATAAGTATTGCATTAGGTTACTCGTTACTTTAAAAAGTTACTTTATCATCCTACTGCTCACGAAATTGCGTTGCTGAGTTTAGCACTGCACACATAGCTAATCAACATAAATGTAGTGATTTCTGAAATACTAACAGATTATTTCTGCCAGTAAGGCAACAGATATAAACAGACTACAAAATCCTTAACAGTAACCCGTCTATTGGTTTACATGGCCACATAATCAAATTATTTGCAGAGAAATCTACCTCTGATAACCAGGTTTGTCAGAGGCCAATAACTTGATTTCTCTAATCGGAATAAGGGTTTACATTTGGAATTTTAGAAATCAAGTTTCTGTGAATAATCGGGTTATTAAAGTGCATGTAAATGTGCTAAATGTGAAAACCTAGAAATAATTTTGTAATTAGTCAAGCACTACAATTCACTTGCAGTTCTACCTTCAGCAACAGTCAAGTGGTGAGATTATAGTAGCTGCAGTCCTTCTATTTAAAACTCATTACAAGTTGTTTCCAGACGAAAATGTGAGATACTGCTTTTAGGCAATAACATGCCGTGTGCCTCAAAGCACACACATTCCTACAATTCTTAAGTCTCTTTTCGTAATGTAACCCTGATCTAGATAGGCCAGTTTGTAAAATGGATGGATGGATGGATGGATGGACTTAGAATGCCCAGAAAACAACAGCGTTCTGACTTTCGAGTTATTATCACAAGTGAGAAAGGTAGTAGTTACGAATGTCTGCTATTTTCTGGTTATACCTATTTTGATTATGATTCAATTAACAATTTGCATATACACCTTTCTGCTGATAATGCTTTTATTGTTTAATAGTGTTCTTTGCATGATTTATTTATTGTGACTATTTATTTATGTATCTGTGCAACCCATTTGAAAAGGAACCCCTACTTAACCCAATGTCCTCACTCAATTCCCATGCCCTTGTCAGCACCCAGTGCTGAATACATAGATGTAATATAATCAGCAGTTCTTATTTATTAAAAAATATTTGTACTTCATCCATGTTGCCTGTTACTGGGAAAAAACAGTCAAAGCAAGGTGCATTTTTATGAGTCTTTCTTATAAGGTGGTTATCTTCATCCAATTCTCAGTTATGGCAGTTGCACAATGCTTTACTCTCCTGTCAAGATGTCTGACCAAACGAGGGTTATCCATACATGCACCAATGTTACTCTGACATAACCAGTAGCCAAACTAGCAAAGCACATTTTCTGCAGTCTCAAGGAAAAAAAAAGAAATCAAAAGAAGCTCATAAAAAAGTAGTCACAAGAGGCCAACTCAGTTTGATCAAAACACACGTGTTTTGACTAAAGTTTGGACACTTCGGTCTTTTTAAAACTTGTTTTAATCTGACACCTTTCATACGTATCAGTCAATCCCTGAGGCAAATGCAATGTAGACTGGCTTTTTTCATCTGTGCCCTCATCCCACTTATCTATACTTACCGAATCCTTGGAGTAATGCCCAGAAACCTTATAAGTTTGGTTTTCCAAAACATCCCACAGAGGAATGTCAATCCCACAGAGGAATGTCACTTTTAAATCTCTGACCTAAGTAATTATGGATAGGATATGTAAAAATGTTGTCTACAATGGTGATTAGTAGTAACAGTTTTATTACATGTATAGTGAAATTCTTACTTGCATTTCGGATCAATGTACAAGATATCTCTATTCTCTGAAACCATGATACACAAGAAAACCTGTTTCTAAGGTCCTATTACCTGAAATCTTGCATATGCCATTGTTGAAACAATGTGCAGTATTTCAATATATTTAGTTTATTTGGTGACATTAAATTCATGTCTAAAATGAGCCCCAAAATTTGTATGCACAGAACAGAGCTTGTTCAGACACCCAAGATGCCCTCCATATATTCTCATCTTGCTTAAACCACTGGCATGAAATAGTTAACTATGCTCACCCACCATACAAAGTTACCTAGGCAAGCCCAATACCACATTGCTTTCCAAACCTCACTGCTTCCATCATGGGTTACAGTTTTAGAACGCTGATCACTCATCTTGATGGACTCAGGACTTCATCCAGTAAAGACCACTTGACCCCAGTGGTTATCTTCATCTGATTCTCAGCTATGGCTGCTGCACAATGCTTTATTCTCCTGTCAAGATGTCTGACCAAAGAAGGGTTATCCATACATGCACCAATGTTACTCTGACATCACCTGCAACCAAACTAGCAAATCACATTTTCTGCAGTCTCAAGAAAAAAAAATCCAAAGTGGTTCATAAAAAAGTAGTCACAAGAGGCCACCTCAGTTTGATCAAAACACACGTGCTCTGTGTTTTGACTAAAGTTCGGACACTTTGGTCTTTTTAAAACTCGTTTTAATCTGACACCTTTCACACATATCAGTCAATCCCTGAGGCAATTACAATGTAGACTGGCTTTTTTCATCTGCGCCCTCATCCCCTAAAATGCTCCAATTCACACCTTAGATTTGAGGAAGCTTTGTGCATTCACACATGCAACTGAAAAAGGTGACCTAAATGAAATGTAAGCCAGGAGTGTGATGATCTGCTTTACTGGAAATGGAAGCAGGCAACAGAATTTAATGGAGACAGCAATAAATGTCTTAAAATTTAAGCACTTCATACCTCACAACTATCACAGTACTTCACATGTTAATATTAACATATGCAAAGCCATACAACTTCATACAATACCTAAATAAGTAGAACATAAACTCTCAAATCAGAACCTCTTAAAGAGACAAATTGCCTCAAATGGAATTTGAAATCCTCATATAATAAAGTATTGATTAAACTGCCTATTAAGAGCAGGTGTCCACTACTTCATAAAATAACTGGTTTATTAAGTAAGGGGGTTACAGCATAAAGAGAAACAAAATCCCAAAAACATTCTACACATTCACTGGGGTCATTCATTATTCTGTGGATGAAATTCTGTTCTAAATGACTCCTTAAGTCTCAACTTCAAGGGGCTCTTTCGGGTATTTTCTGAAATAACTAGACATTTCATGAAGTAGCAGATTATGAATTTTAAAGGTAATAAATATAATCCCTTAGCAGACGTACAATCCTAATGTTACATTTCTAAACTGAGGGGTGTTATCATGATTTATAGGTTATAAACATAAAATTCTACCCTGCACCATGAAATTCCCACAAGTAGCATACAACACTTTGGTACCTTCACATAATGAGTAAGTTACACAAGAGGAGAAGCACAGCCCAGACTGGTAATAAACAAAAAACACTTCTTTTAAATAAATATTATTAATGTAACTAAAACCAAAAATGCACAAAAATGTCCTGCTGCTCCCCTGCAATAAAACATTTACTTGTTCAAATTCTAACATTAAATGTTTTTTCTTAAATTTAATAGAAGCAATCACAGTTGGCGGGAAGCTATTTCAAGCATGGCACATGCCAACATATAAATATATATTTATGTTATATATATATAATATAACAGAGGTTGGCACATGTACAATACATGCTACATGGACAGTCTAAGATTTACAAGATGTCCAGGCAATACTACATTTACAAGGAATCTACCCTGTACTTACATTTCCCTATACTTAAAGTACATAGACTAACCATCATAACCGGATGCTTCATACAAGGTAGGCACCTCAAATTCCCCACATCATAAAGATTAAAACTGATTCAATTCACACAATTAAACAAAAAACTCAGATCCGAACTGCAACTAACAGCAGGCTTGTCCTGGCATAAGCAAATGTTTTGCCTGTTCAGAAAGCAAGAACATCATTAACTGAATGGCAGATGAACTGCTGGCTTTTTAGACAAGACTGGGTTTATTTATTGAGATTTACAAGATTATTAATTTCAGCACTGCTTAATAACTGATGTGTTCTGCTGTGACTAAGAATTAACAATTAGAGTTCTGATTAAGCTGCATATCTGATAACCTTTCCTAGCATCTATCCAATTTGTAATATCACAGGGAAACATCATATGTTTCTAGTCACCAATGCATGGTTTCCTTCTTCTATATATCATTTTTATAAGCTGTGTGGATAGAGCCAATTCTGGTAATGTCAAGGGCAAGGATGATACCATTCTTTGACATGACTCCAGTCAATCTCAGGCCACAATCATCATACACACACCTATACTGTCACAGAAATAATACATGTAAAGTCACCAATTAACTTAAACTGCTTATCTGGGAGACAATACATATATGAGAAGAAACTTGGCATAGGGACTGGACAGGGCAGGATTTGGAACCAAGAAGCTGTAAAACTGTGTTAATCACTGAGCCACCAATCCATTCCAGTATATTTTCTGCTAACAAAATACCCAGCACTGATTAAGTGATGATGCCTCAAAGCAGAATCAGCTTTTTAAACCACATGTCTCATTACAACATCTGTTAAATGACTGTATATCATGGAGGAGCTATGTTGATTATGGTCACAAAGTGCACAAACTAAAAATTAAACCAAGAGGATAATAAAATAACTTCAGAAAGTTCAATTTCAACACAATAATACTTAAAACAGGGTACTTTTGCTAAATTATTTCAGTTTAATTATTTTAAGTATCCCTTCTTATTTATTCCTTAATTTCATTTTTTTGTTACACTATACACAGACATTATACACACTGTATATATATATATATATATATGTGTGTGTGTGTGTGTGTGTGTGTAAGTATATAATATACACAGATGAATATATACATATACATACACACATACATATTATATATATATATATATATATATATATATATATATACACACACACACACACATACATACATATATATATATATATTGTAACAGTAGGGGGCGCTATTGCTCCCTTGAACCCTCAGGTACCACGCCAAACACCAGGTAAAAGTCCAAGACTTTATTTTATAATAATAAAGTGCACAAAGCACCCTCCACTCCACACTACTCATACACTATACAATAATCAATCACCAATATGTAAAACTCCACTCCCAGATACTTAGCCACCCTTCCTCCCAGCTCAGCTCACTCGTCTGGGTTTCCCACAGTTATAGTCCATGACCCGGAAGTGCTCCTAAACCCTTGTCCATGTGACTCGTTAGCACTTCCGGGTCGGATGAAAACTCTCCTTCTTCATCCCGGAAGTACGTCGTTTCCTCTGTCGTGGTAATTAAGATGCACTTCTGGGTTATAGGGCACATGTAAGTCCTTGAGCCTCCCTGCAGCGTCCTCTGGTGGGCCCCACGGTGTCCAGCAGGGTCGGGAATAAAAACTCCATTGTCCAGGATTCCCTGCTGGTCTTTGGGTTTCTTCCATGCTACATAGAGGGCTCCATCTAGCGGCCTGGGGGTATTAGCCGGGATGAACGACCGGCCATCTCCCACAGTATTCCCCACCCAGCGAAGAATTATAATTCGGAGCGACCAGCCCCGCGAGGAACGTCTTTCTCCAAGAGGATCCATGGGATGGGCCTGGGCTACATTGTCTAGACTCCCCAGAGAACCTAGGGGGAACGTTGTATCCCGAATCCCTCTGATCCCTCGTCCTCCGAGGACAACTTCGCCATAGATGGCCCAGCCTGCGGCATTCGTAGCACAGCCGCGGTCCCCTTGGTATTCTCCCTCTGCGAGACTGGAAGCACCTCGGTACTTCTGGCTCCACCCTTCTCTCCACTGAGGAGGATTTATCGGCCACTCTTGAGCTGTCCAACCCCTTTTCCAACTTGTCAGGAGTCCCCCGTTTTATTTTAGTGATCTCCTGTTTAATTTGGGAATTGTGTACAGTCTGGGTCTCTCTATTAGAGGAAGAGAGCCCTTTTACTGTTAGCACGCCCTTTGATTTTAACCTAATTGGAAGCAGCGTCTTCAGCACCGCATCGCTCTGAGAGACAGCACTTTTCAGCTGCTCTGGTTCGATCGGCGCTTCCCCCACCCCTTCTGTCATCACACCACATTCCTTTGTTGGGCTTGCAGTGACTTGGCATTCATGTATATATACACACATATATTATATATATATATATATATATATATATATATATATATATATATATATATATATACTAGCAAAATACCCGCGCTTCGCAGCGGAGAAGTAGTGTGTTAAAGAGGTTATGAAAAAGTAAAGGAAACATTTTAAAAATAACGTAACATGATTGTCAATGTAATTGTGTTGTCATTGTTATGAGTGTTGCTGTCATATATATATACATATACACATATACACACACATATACACACATATACAGATATATTATATATACATATACACATATATTTTATTATATATATATTATTATATATATATATATATATATATATATATATATATATATATATATATATATATATATATATACACATACATATACACACATAGATGCACTTACAATAACATAGAAATCAATATAAAGAACATTAACATCATTATCATATGAGAATATGAAGTAATATATAAGAAGCACATTTCATATAAATATAAATTATTAAACAGTAAAATCTTCTTCTATAATTTGCTACCGTGGCTTTTCGTTGGTCTGTCCAGGATTTTAAATCACCTGTAGCTTGCAAACCGTTTCACCTATTGACTTGAAATCTGGTACACATATAATACGTCACGTCTGCTATCCGCTTTATGGGTGATGATTGTATTACTCTTTTTATGTTTATTTTATTTTAGAATCAACTCCTATCTGCGCACACCAGGGCGGCCGTGGGCAGATGCGTATGGTGTATTCACTCCATGTTATCGTGCATTGCGCTGTCACTGGTATTTTGATAAAAGAATTTGAACAATATATAAGAAGCGTATAAATTATTAAACAGTAAAACATTAACATTTAAGAAGTAAAGTTACATTGAGTACTACTGCAGTGCCTTCGGGTATACCTCATTTTTTCTTTGCCCATTACATGCTTAAATGTATACATTTTTTGGTGTGCCTACCCGAGAACACGCGACATATAACCGACCGTGGGAGAAGCATGGATTTTAAACACGCGTTGAGTTCATCTGCTGGTCTCCCTCGTGGAATAACTGGTAATGTTTGACTAAAATCTACAGCGAGTAAAACGACATTACCTCCTTTTTTTTTTTTTTACGATCTCTGAGATCTTGCTTTTTTCGGTTCAAGGCTTCATAAGCTCTTTTATGTTGTATGGTGTACTTATCCCAAACCATCATCTTTGAATGTTGCAAGACTTTCGCCTTGTATGTAGATCGGGGTAATTACATTCATTGCATTCCTAGTCTGAATCACAATCTGATTGTATGTGTGGTTACCTGGCACTGTAGGGTTGCCACCCGTCCTTTAAAATACGGAATCGTGCCGCGTTTGAGAATGAAATTGCGCGTCCCGTTTTGAATCAATACTGGACGGGATTTATCCCGTATTTTTTTTATCATTTTTTTTTTTAAAGCAGCGTGTCATGCAAATCATCCCACACGCATTTTATGAAGATGCCTCCTTTCCTACTTTTGATTGGGTAATACTTGATGTCATCGTTAGTTTGATTGGTCTTTTTAACTGTCCAGTGAGGAGGGCGTGTCTTTTAAGTACAGTCTGCAAAGTGTTGGCACTGAGATGTGGCGTCAGCACCATAGTTGAAGCCCCTAACGTTGCGGTCAGCAAGTCGGCTAACATCCGCCATGTGCCGTCTTTCAGTTGCGAGAAGCAGATCATAGAATGGTTGAAACTGTTGCCCCTAACGTTGCGCCACGGCGTGTGGTTCGTTTATACCTCGTGTCTTCTCATTAAACTTTTATCTCGCGAATATGTTATTGCAATCCGCAGCGGGAGCGTTTCTATAAACTTAATTTAAAGTTACGTTTTACACCGTGCTTTGTTTCCCTTATGAACATGCTTGTATGCTTAACTCGCTCCGTTCTCAATCGTTTAATTAATTTTTTGCTGTTCGCTGTTTGCAGCTGTTCCTCCATTTCCCCCTACTTCGTTCTTTTATCTTGCGAATATGTTATTGCAATCCTTAACGGGAGCGTTTCAATAAACTGATTGAAAATAGTTTTGCATTTACCTTTTTAGTAAAAGGCGAGCTTTTAAGCCTGAGAAATCACCCCGTAAATGCACACGTTTAATTGGACATGTGTTAATATGTATGGTTACACAGTATTAAAAGACAGTGAACAACGTCAGTTACCTTTCTTCCCGCGTTTGATAAAAGGTGAGCTTTTAAGCCTGAGAAATCACCCCGTAAATGCACACGTTTAATTGCACGTGTTAATATGTATGCTTACACAGTATTAAAAGACAGTCAAAAATTAACGTCATTTACCTTCGTTCCCGCGTGTGACTCGTGCTGTAAATGTCTTCCTTGTTTTTAGTTCACGTGATTACGTAGGAGGCGTGATGACGCGATACGTGACTCCGCCTCCTCCATTACAGTGTATGGACAAAAAATATGTTCCAGTTATGACCATTACGCTTTGAATTTCGAAATGAAACCTGCCTAACTTTTGTAAGTAAGCTGTAAGGAATGAGCCTGCCAAATTTCAGCCTTCCACCTACACGGGAAGTTGGAGAATTAGTGATGAGTGAGTCAGTGAGTGAGTGAGTGAGTGAGTGAGTGAGTGAGTGAGTGAGTGAGTGAGTGAGTGAGTGAGTGAGGGCTTTGCCTTTTATTAGTATATATATATATATATATATATATATATATATATATATATATATATATATACACATATATATATATATATATATATATATATATATATATACATATACACAGACTACGAATGCCATGAATATATATATTATATATACTGTATATACACACATACATACATACAGTGCATCCAGAAAGTATTCACAGCGCATCACTTTTTCCACATTTTGTTATGTTACAGCCTTTTTCCAAAATGGATTAAATTAATTTTTTTCCTCAGAATCCTACACACAACACCCCATAATGACAATGTGAAAAAAGTTTACTTGAGATTTTTGCAAATTTATTAAAAACAAAAAAATTGAGAAAGCACATGTACATAAGTATTCACAGACTTTGCCATGAAGCTCAAAATTGAGCTCAGGTGCATCCTGTTTCCCCTGATCATCCTTGAGAGGTTTCTGCAGCTTAATTGGAGTCCACCTGTGGTAAATTCACTTGATTGGACATGATTTGGAAAGGCACACACCTGTCTATATAAGGTCCCACAGTTGACAGTTCATGTCAGAGCACAAACCAAGCATGAAGTCAAAGGAATTGTCTGTAGACCTCCAAGACAGGATTGTCTTGAGGCGCAAATCTGGGAAAGGTTACAGAAACATTTCTTCTGCTTTGAAGGTCCCAATGAGCACAGTGGCCTCCATCATCCGTAAGTGGAAGAATTTCGAAACCACTAGTACTCTTCCCAGAGCTGGCCGGCCATCTAAACTGAGTGATCGGGGGAGAAGGGCCATAATCAGGGAGGTGACCAAGAACCCGATGGTCACTCTGTCAGAGCTCCAGAGGTCCTCTGTGGAGAGAGGAGAACCTTCTAGAAGGACAACCATCTCTGCAGCAATCCACCAATCAGGCCTGTGTGGTAGAGTGGCCAGACGGAAGCCACTCCTTAGTAAAAGGCACAATCCCGCCTGGAGTTTGCCAAAAGGCACCTGAAGGACTCTCAGACCATGAGAGAGAAAATTCTCTGGTCTGATGAGACAAAGATTGAACTCTTTGGTGTGAATGCCAGGCGTAACGTTTGGAGGAAACCAGGCACCGCTCATCACCAGGCCAATACCATCCTTACAGTGAAGCATGGTGGTGGCAGCATCATGCTGTGGGATGTTTTCAGCGGCAGGGACTGGGAGACTAGTCAGGATAAAGGGAAAGATGACTGCAGCAATGTACAGAGACATCCTGGATGAAAACCTGCTCTAGAGCGCTCTTGACCTCAGACTGGGGCGACGGTTCATCTTTCAGCAGGACAACGACCCTAAGCACACAGGCAAGATATCAAAGGAGTGGCTTCAGGACAACTCTATGAATGTCCTTGAGTGGCCCAGCCAGAGCCCAGACTTGAATCTGATTGAACATCTCTGGAGAGATCTTAAAATGGCTGTGCACCGACACTTCACATCCAACCTGATGGAGCTTGAGAGGTGCTGCAAAGAGGAATGGGCGAAACTGGCCAAGGATAGATGTGCCAAGCTTGTGGCATCATATTCAACAAGACTTGAGGCTGTAATTGCTGCCAAAAGTGCATCGACAAAGTATTGAGCAAAGGCTGTGAATACAGTAATCCCTCGCTATATCGCGCTTCGCCTTTCGCAGCTTCACTCTATCGCGGATTTTATATGTAAGCATATCTAAATATATATCGTGGATTTTTTGCTGGTTCGCGGATTTCTGCGGACAATGGGTCTTTTAATTTCTGGTACATGCTTCCTCAGTTGGTTTGCCCAGTTGATTTCATACAAGGAACGCTATTGGCAGATGGCTGAGAAGCTATCCAACTTACTTTTCTCTCTCTCTCTCTCTCTTTCTCTTGCGCTGACATTCTCTGATCCTGACGTAGGGGGATTGAGCAGGGGGGGCTGTTCGCACACCTAGATGATACGGACGCTCGTCTAAAAATGCTGAAAGATTATCTTCATGTTGCTCCCTTCTTTGCAGCTGCTTCGTGAAGCGACATGCTGCACGGTGCTTCGCATACTTAAAAGCTCGAAGGGCATGTATTGATTTTTGATTGTTTGTTTTTCTCTGTCTCTCTCTCTCACTCTCTTTCTCTGTTCCTGACGGAGGGGGTGTGAGCTGCCGCCTTCAACAGCTTTGTGCTGTGGTGCTTCGCATACTTAAAAGCCAAACCGCCCTATTGATTTCTTTGCTTTTCTCTCTTTCTGACATTCTGTGCTCCTGATGCGCACTCCTTTGAAGAGGAAGATATGTTTGCATTCTTTTAATTGTGAGACGGAACTGTCATCTCTGTCTTGTCATGGAGCACAGTTTAAACTTTTGAAAAAGAAACCAATGTTTGTTTGCAGTGTTTGAATAAAGTTCCTGTCTCTCTACAACCTCCTGTGTTTCTGTGCAAATCTGTGACCCAAGCATGACAATATAAAAATAGCCATATAAACATATGGTTTCTACTTTGCAGATTTTCACCTTTCGCGGGGGGTTCTGGAACGCAACCCCCGCGATGGAGGAGGGATTACTGTACTTATGTACATGTGATTTCTCAGTTTTTTTATTTTTAATAAATTTGCAAAAATCTCAAGTAAACTTTTTTAACGTTGTCATTATGGGGTGTTGTGTGTAGAATTCTGAGGAAAAAAATTAATTTAATCCATTTTGGAATAAGGCTGTAACATAACAAAATGTGGAAAAAGTGATGCGCTGTGAATACTTTCCGGATGCACTGTATATATATATATATATATATATATATATATATATATAATGAGGGGCTATTCAGGAAAAAAAGATTGGTTCATAAATATATACATTGGTTCAGAGTCTTTTATTTTGACAGGACGATCTTTTTTTTAGGCATAAGCACTATAAATCCGTTCAGATAGGCCAGTTTACATATTCTCTTCTTGTATCAGCGCATGCATGTGTCAAAATAAGAGACTCTTTCTCCTTCTTGACGTGAATCATCTTTAAATGAAATGCTGCCAATAAGGAATAAGAGAAATCACCGCACTGCTTTCTATCTATGATGAACTAACGTTTTATGGGGTGAAAAAAATGATTGCCCCTGACAGATACACTTAATCAGTAGTGTGTGCGACCCACGATTTGTGAATTTGAGAGTGTGTGTGTGCGTGCGTGATAAACCAATGATAAACCAGCGTCTCATGAGGTGAAAAAATGGGACGTATTGCGGTTGCGATCAATGCTTTCCGGTAACTCGGCTTTTGAGAAGAATCTGTCATGGGGAGGGACAAGAGGGAGCGAGTGAGGCGGGTACAATGAGCCGGGGCGGGACGGAGCGGGGCAAGGAGGCGGATATCTGTGCGAGTGTTTTAAATAATGAAAGGAAAAAAGTGCTTTGAAATCGAGGACCCCCAACCAAGACAGCTTACGAAACAAAACGCGACAGACAGGCATATGCTACTTGTATAAAATATGCACAATAATGACAACAGTGTTGAAGCAATGATGAAGCGAAAGGGACATGCTAAACTTGGGTGGCTGTGTTGTGTCTGCCCGTAAATCCCAACCGATGTATATATCTGAACAGATCTATCTGAACCAATATATATATATATCTGAACGGATGTATCTGAACTGATGTATATATCCAAACCAATCTATTTAAACCAATATATATATCCTAACCAATGTATATCAACCAATATATATATCTCAACCAATGTATATATCTCAACGGATGTATCTCAACCAATGTATATATATCAGAACAGATCTATGCAAACCAATTTATATATATCAACCAATGTATCCCAACCAATGTATATATATATCTGAACCGAGGTTAACCCTAAGTTAAAAGAACATTTGTCCGGAAGGAGATTCTGCTCATACTAAGAGGTGAAAGATGAGGTTCAACACTTCCTGAAGGACATGGCGGCGAGCTGGTATGACATGGGCATTCTAAAACTACCACAGCGTCTACAAAAATGCATCAACGGAAATGACAATTATGTAGAAAAATAAATAATTCTTTAACCTTTAAAATGATGTAAATATTACAGAAAATAAATGGTTGTTTGTATTTTTAAAAAAATAGGAGACCTTACTTTTGGGATTGCTCTTGTATATATACATACATACATACATATACATATATATATTGTGGAACAAGCCCCGGACACAGACAGACAGACATGTTTTAATCACCACCACATGTTTATTTACACTACTAATATTTATAAAGTCTTTAAGTGCTCCACAAACCCCAATCTTCCCCAAAGTCCAGGCCAACCACTCTGCCTCCTCTTTGGACCGCCTCCTTCTCTCTTTCTCTCTGACCTCGTCCTGCTTCCACCCGACTCCAGCCTCGAATGAAGGGAGGCGGCCCCTTTTATCCATACCCGGATGTGCTCCAGGTGTGCACTGGCAATCTTCCACCCGACACGCCCCAGTGTGGCAGAAGTGCCGGCTGTCTCCCCGGAAACACTCCGGGTGTTCCCTCTCTTCTTCCCCCCAGCACTTCCTGGTGTGGCGGAAGTGCTGAGGTCCAGGGTCCATCAGGCATGGGGATGCCCCCTGGCGGTGACCACAGGCCCCTACAGGGTTGAGCTTCGGGCGGTCGCCCCCTCGTGGTCTGGAGGAGGCATGAGCATGAGAGATGGTAGGAATCCCAGCCGGGTGCCACAATATATACACATACATACATACATATATACACATATATATATATATATATGTTGCAAAGTTTTACTGTCAAATAATGCAAGGAGTACATGACATGTGTTTCGCCCTAATTCTGGGCTCATCAGGCGTACACACTCACTGCACCCCACCCAACCCCCCACCCCCCTCAGGGAATCGAACCTCAGACGTATCGATGGGTGATCAGAGTCCGACGAGGGAGGGCCGCAGGCGGTCCAGCTCAGCCCTGGTGCTTCATGCCCCAGGGTTTCTCCCGCCCTTCGGACGTCAGGGTCTCCCACGGTCCCTCCTGGGCATCCGTACTATGTGAGAGCGAGACCAATCGGTGGCCATTTTTTCCTCCCACTCTGAGTGGTCCTTCGCCGTCGACGGCTCCGGTGCCGCGGTGGGGGAGGGTCCAGGGGGTCACCCGCGGACTCACGATTTCTCTGGCATTCCAGTAACAAGAGAGTGCGGATCCGGCCCCCTCCCTGCGGGACTCCTGGGCGCTGCCTTTTCCCTCCTTGACAGGCCCGGTTCTCGGTCTCTCTCTCTCTGTGTCTCGTTCTGGGAAAATGAGCGACAATGTCGAAAGGCCCAACAAAGGAGGAACGCAACCAAAGGCACCACGTGGGGTCGGCAGGGAGGGCCTGGGTGCCCGGAGTCGACCTTGATCCTGCCCCGGGGCGTGGAGAACGAGGCGCCACCGGGTCATTGAACCGCGTCACCGAAGCAGACAGTTAGGTGCCCGGGTTTTCTCCCTGCGCCTGGGAGGGAAGCGCCTACCACCCGGGCCTCTCCAAGGCCACGCACGTCCGGGCCACGCCCTGGGGAGGACCACCGCCGCCCCCACCTCCCAGAGTGAGGGACGGGGCGGACGGAAGTCGGGCGCGGAGGGCGGAACGGGGGGAGAGGGGAAGGGCGCCCCTTCCATCCCACCTCTCCGGAGAGAGGGCGGGAAAGCGAGCCCAAGAGGTTTCGGGTCCAACCTTCCGACGACGGGTCGGCACAACCGGTAATGATCCTTCCGCATGTTCACCTACGGAAACCTTGTTACAACTTTTACTTCCTCTAGATAGTCAAGTTTGATCGTCTTCTCGGTGCTCCGCCAGAGGCCGGAAGCAACCGCGGCAGGGCCGATCCGAGGACCTCACTAAACCATCCAATCGGTAGTAGTGATGGGCGGAGTGTACAAAAGGCAGGGACTTAATCAGTGCGAGTTTATGACCCGCACTTACTGGGAATTCCTCGTTCGTGGGGAACAATTGCAAGCCCCGGTCCCCATCACGAATGGGGTTCAATGGCTTATCCAAGCTTCTCAGCGCAGGGTAGACACACTTTGATCCATTCAGTGTAGCGCGCGTACAGCCCCGGACATCTAAGGGCATCACAGACCTGTTACTCCTCAATCTCATGAGGCTGAAAGCCACTTGTCCCTCTTAGAAGTTGGGCGCCGACCGCTCGGGGGTCGCATAACTATTTAGCAGGAGGGAGTCTCATTCATTATCAGAATTAACCAGACAAATCGCTCCACCAACTAAGAACGGCCATGCACCACCACCCACAGATTGTGATTCAGACTACGAATACCATGAAAAAAAAAATATATATATGTATATTAAATGTATATTAGATTATCTATCTATGTTTGTGTAGACAGACAGACAGACAGACAGACAGACAGACAGACAGACAGATAGATAGATAGATAGATAGATAGACAGATAGATAGATAGGATAAACTGTACATTTATATTTCTAATATGGCCTAAACTATCAGTAGTAGTTTAAAAACTATATTTACGACAATCACTTCCAAATAAAATATCTTTTAGCCTGTTTTTTTGACCATTTCAGTTTTTCCTCATTTCCAACTTAACTTCGCCTGGTCTGCCACATAATAAATATATAATAAATGAAGGACTTTTGTTTCTAGACACGATATAGTCACAGGTTCCATGATGTCAGCGTAACTCTGACAGTGCCCACTAAGTCAGTAAAGCATTCATGTTAATGGAGTTATGCAGCAGATGTTAAATTAATAAAAAGGTCTGCAGAAAGATTTTACATAAATTATGACGAGAGTGGCAATGCCCAGTTGTGCAGGGTCACAGTGAAGGGTAGTTTTTATTCCAACTGAGTTCTTAATCACAGAATACCACCACCAACTAAAATAATGATTACACCCCTTGGTGGGTAATGGCTACCGGCAGGGTCGCTTTCAGAGCAGGAAAGATTAACATATAGAAGAGAGTACAGTGGCACATCCCAAAGGGGAAAACCTGTACAATAGCTCTTCACATATATTTGACTAGGTGTGCCTCCCTGATAAGTAGCAGCTCTCCTTTTGGTACTAAGAACAACATGAATTTCTCTTGGTATGAACTTAGCCAAGTCAGTTGACTTACCACAGGCCCCCAAAGACCCTACATTGGACCAAGAGGGATACTAAAGTGGATGTCTGGATATAAACAGTTCATTCTGAAGTATCTCACAAATGCTAAACTGAATTGAGATCTAGAGACTACATTAACCAAAATTCAAAGACCACAGAGCCATCTCTTTGGGGCATGGATCATTAGCATATCCAAAAACATTCACAGATGAGAATTATTATTTATTTAGCAGGTGACTTATAAAGTAAGTTATAATACATACAAGAATAAAAGGTGCAAGCATCAAAGAACAAGATTTTTTAAAAAAAGCGCAAACAAGGGAGTAGAACTAGTACATAATTATACCTATAGCTAGACTAAGACAAAAAGATAAAAAATCTGAATCCTGAACTCTTTGTGAGTGTAACACCAGCTATCTTGTAGGAGAGAGGCTAAGCAGATCCAAAATATTTCATGAAAAGTTTTCAATAAATGCCAAAACATAAGTAAATTGGATGTAGAACACATAGATAAAGGGAGATCACTCCAGAACTTTGGAGCAGGAACAGAGAAATGTTGTCCTGTCTTGGTACAGTATGTCTAGCAAGATAAGGGATGGTCAGCAGACAGGTAGAGGCATAACAGACTTCTTGAAGGGATATATTAGGAGACCAAGGCTTGGGGATATTGAGGAATAGAACTGATCTGAGAACTGTAGTTCAAGTAAATAGCTTGGAACTGGTCCAAGTCAGTGAAGACACCGAAGCAGAGGAGTAGTAGGTGTGAAATGAGGAACATAAAACACCATTCAAGCAGCTGCATTCTGGAGGAGCCCAAGTGGTCTGATAGAAGCTGAAGGAAGGAGAAAGTTGCAATAATCCAGTCAAAAGAGAACCAGTACTTGAACAAGGAGTTTTGTGGCATAATTAAGGATCGATTCCTCTGGATTTTATGAAGAAAGAAAGGACAGGACTGGATCACTGAAGATATATGTTCAATGAATGAACAAGATGAGTCCAGGGTTACACCAAGATTCCTAACTTTAACTGATGGTGAAAAGGTGACATCTTCAAGGGTGATGCTTAGAAATAAATCAGGGGAAGGAGAGTCAGTGGGTAAGTGTAAGTGCAAGAATTTGAAGGGTTCAGTTTAAGGTAATGATCAATTAACCATAATGAGAAGGTAGAAAGACAGCTGGAGATCAGGGAGTTGTAGGAGGGAAATCTGTGTGTCACCCTCATAGTGGTGGTAGGAGAAGCTGTGAGAAAAAATGTAATTATCTAAAAAAACGAACACAGAGACAAAATAAAAATTGACCTAACACTGGTCCTTAAGGCACACCTGCAGAAAGTTTCTGTGGAGAAGGCAAGGAGTTTGACCAGAAGACACAAAAGGATCAGTCTGAGAGTTAGGACATGAACTAGGCTAAAGCAGAACTTCTAAGTGCAAATTTCTCAAGGGAAGAGATAAGAAGGGAGTGGTTAATGATACTGAAAGCTGATGAAAGTTCAAGTGAATAAAGATAGGGGAGAGAGAAGCAGCTTGAGAAGATATCCATCCATCCATTATCCAAACTGCTATATGCTAACTACAGGGTCACGGGGATCTGCTGGAGCCAATCCCAGCCAACACAGGGCACAAGGCAGGAAACAAACATAGAGAAGATCTATGGTGAAAATCCAGAGATCTATTAGTGAAAGAAAAGTAGTGCAGTCTCAGTAGAGTGATCCTTGTGGAATCCAAATTGAAGTGAATCTAGCAGATTGTTGTCAGAAAGAAACTAGGGGACTTTTTGTGGACTATGCATTCTGTAGTGTTGCACATGAATGGCAGAAGGGAGACAGGATAGTAATTCTATTACTATCTATTATTAGGAATTGTTGAGAATAGAGATTACATGAGACTTCTTGAAATCAGAAGGGAAGGTACCAGAGCTCAGTGAGACATTGAAAAGAGAGCAGATGTAGGGGATCAAGGAAGGTGAGATGGACTGAAGATGATGTGAAGAAATGGGGTCCAGGGTGCAGGTGATGGGTCTGTGGTTACAGAGTAGTTCAGAAATATATTGAGTCATTTACAGTAGAGGAGGAGTACAATATTGCCCAGAAAATGCACCAGAACAATAATATTCAGATAACCAATGGAATTCAAACATTGTTCCTGTCATATCAAACAGACACACAACCCAAAATATTACATCACTGCCACAGCCACCGTACATTTACAACATCCAGTAGGAGGAATTAATGGATTCAAATAATTTTTAGGTACATTAGAGTAAAATAAGAAGAAGTAGAATTCATAAGCCTTAGTGATGTATTTTCAGCATGACCTTTCCTTAGCTATGTGCAATCAAACCTTTATGCTTTTTAACAATAGCGGCAGAATTCAGCAAGGTCATCAGCTGCCATATCCTATCTTTGAATATTCTGATAAAAATACTGCTATATCCATCTGCTAATTAATTAATTCTCAATACAACTGTAGCACTGTCTTGCAGGAAAACATGTGCAGGGTTGCTGTTCCTCATGCATGAGGTTCTACTTCTTGGTACCAGGTTGAATTCATAGCCACTTAGATCTTTAATCTTGACAATTCTCCCCGTATTATGCACACACCCACACACACAACAATATAGCACAGGACTAGCTACTTTAAAAAGTGCTGATTCCATACTTGATATTGTGGACTAGACGTCAAAATTTATGGAAAGGGTGAGATAAGTGGACCTAATAAAGCAGCCACCCCGTGTAAACACACCTAGTTAAAAGTGGTTTGTTAAAGGTCACCATGGAAGTCCTCCTAAATGCCCACACTGCTAAGAAGTCTTCCATGATGCCACTCTTTGGTCTTGTCACCAGTAGATTAGAGCACACTTTAGAATTATTGTTCTGACTGGATAATTAAAGTCGCTAATTAAACATATTATTTTAAGTGTATTAATGATTAAGAGCTTGATTGGAACAAAATTTTGCATACAAATTAGCATACATAGCCTAAAAAGAACACATTGCAATACCAACAGAAATCTTCTTTTTTTTTTTTTTTTTTTTAAACAAATTACATTCAGCCAAATGAACCACATTAACTTAAAGAAGTTTAATCAAAACAAACCGAAAAGGCAGTAAAATATTTTAAGGGTATGTTTCCAGTGAGTGGGCTGCACCCCCTCTGTCAGCCAGGGGAGGTGATGGAAGGCCCAGCCTGGTAATTATTTGTTTCGCTTGGCTTGCGCCGACTCTCTTGGAGGAGCAGCGCCAGGTAATGAGTATGGATCGGCTAGTAAATAAGGCCCAGACCCTCCCCCAGTAGATTAGATGTGATGCCAGTAATCTGCTATCAGCCTTGGTAACTGTCGGCTGTCACGGGGGAGCAATTGATCGGCTGGTTTCTGACTTTGACAGGGGACACCCTTTGCAGTGCAATGAAAGGCATGGTTGAGAGTTTGGTTAGGTGACCGGAGGGCCATGGTGGTCACCATAGTGCCATGGACAACACGTTCTCACTGCTGCACGTTTTTTTTTTTGTTTTGAGAAAACATTGTCAGAAAATACTCGAAAACCTTTGATATCTGAGCGAACACAGCAGTGTAAGAAAGGAAGCAGTCGGCAACATAATCATGAATGCACTCCCACATGTGAAAACTGCAGCATCCACAGGAGTTTACAGGGCATTTCAAAAGGCAGTCGCTAATAAGAAATGGCACTAAAGACACAAACATAACTCAAGCAGCATTAAATCACACAGCAGGTATCTTTTACTTCTACCTACATTTTTACCAATGTGCTTCTGTAAAATTGTACTCCCTGCTCCATTCTTAGTTGGATAGTTTAACAAAAGTGGCTAGCAAAGAGAGAGGTTTGTTGAGATTTCTTGCTCCTTCCCTATCAGTGCTCTGCTCTCACACCATGTGGCATACTTGTTTAGTAAATGCCAAGAGTAAACAAAAATACTTCCAATTGTTATTAAAAGACATATCATATGCTGTATAGGCCAAGAGTGAGAGGCAGCAGGATGCCTCTAAAAACATATCCACAAATCTCCATCTCCTGGTCTATAGCCAGCCCAAGCAATTGCTTTTTGGCGTACTTTACATGGATCTACTAAATTATAATCAATGAGTATGCCTTGCACAAATCAGCAGCTTCCTATGGACAAAGATAAAACGCTGATCTGTAAACAGGTACTGTTTTGGTAGGGAAGTTGGCAAGTATTTATGAGCAAGTACAATAACATGCATCTTGCATACAATGACCACTCCTGGAACCCACAGCATTTATTTTCCATTTGAGCATACCGACAGTCTGTGTCATTTGCAATGTCAGAGGGGGCCTGTGACCCTCTTTGGGGTCAGTTGCTATATTGATTGGACAGATCAGCACATGTTTGCCAGGGTTTTCACCTGTGATTTATAGGTTCATCATCCATAATGCATAGTAATTGAGTGTTACTTAATATTATTACTCTCAGTCTTATACCAGTTTCATTGCAGCCCCACGACTGAAGCCTAATCACAGCACACTATTCGTTTGATTAACTAGGTTTTTAGACTGCAGGTCTGTCCATGGTAAGAAAGCAGTGTCACTTCAGGTTTCAGTCAGATTAGCGTTTTCATGGGTTGAAAACCTACCCAATAGCTGAGAAGCACTGCAGCATTTAAAATGGGGAGTTAGCCCCACCAATATTCTGAGATATTAAAGTTATGCTAATCCGCTAAATTTTTAAGAACATTGAATCAAAATGTCTGACTGCTTAATGTGATAGCAGAGAGATTCTGATAAAGCAACAGGACATTACCCAGGACCTGCGCTGAGGGAGACTACTCACCAAAGTAATATGAGACAGTTGTTTTAGAATAGTGCTGTCATGCCAGCTTCTGGTGCAGTGTTAAATGACACAGAGAGGCTCATTTAGCCACCAACATAATCAGTTTAGCAATGATCAGAGTATGAGAAAGGTCATCACAGCTGCTCTGGGGAATACAGTACATGAATGGCTTCTGGACAAGGTTTTACCAGAGGCCAATAAAACACCTGTTCCAGAAACATCAAATAGAGTATCACTGCACAGCGGCACAATGTCAGAAAATCCACACTATTACACCATTACAGAAAGTGAGGATGAGTTTAGGTAACTGACCAATGCACCTTGGCAGCATCACTTCTAAGGTGTCTCAATAGAGAACAAGGTAATCTATTATTTGACAGCATTATGGCGACTTTAAGGACTTAACTGGAACCTACAGAGTACAATTAGAAATGAAGGTCTTCAGTAAATAAAGAGTATAAAAATAAAAAGAAAATAAATTGTTTTCTTCTTTCTGACAGCACAAAAGTTCAAATAGCTTATTGCTTGCCCATAGTCCCTAAAAGAGACATCTCAGTAATAAGCTCACTTTTAAGAGCTTTACTCCAAGACTGAGGTCAGATCTGAGAAGGGGCATTAGGGAAGGTGCATTACCTCAAAACAGACCAAAGTAGTGCTGATGTCACATTATGTGACTTTTTGCTGTGGGACATTTGCCAGTCGTAGTTGCTGATCACATCACTGCACCATGTTAAATTACATGACTGGAAATCACACCCTTGTTACATTTATGAGCCGAGGGTCAATTTTGCAGCACAGTCTTTCCAGCCTCTTTTTCTGACCGCCAATAGCTTGTTGCCTGATAGAGTGGCATTTTTGCAAAGGGTTAAACACTGCAGAAAGGTCAGCAGCAAACTCTGTCTTTTAATTCTTTTTTTTTCCATTCTATTATGGCACGTAAAATAAGAGAAATCAGACTGACAAACTTCTCTTCTGTTTGTGAGGTTCAAAGCATGCATGTTCCTTACCTTGTCGCTACATTCTATGCATTGTAGTTCCGGATGAGCATTCATTGGTTTATTTTGTGGTCAGCTCTTCTGCATATACAGTCCACCCCCCTGACTAACGAGAAATACAAATGTAATTTTATCGCAGTCAGTTGTGGACTAGTTGGTCTCAGTCATTAAGCATGTCACATTACCAGATTGGCTTCACGGGAGCATACCACCAAAGGCCTCCAACTGGCTAAGATTATGTAAATTAAGGTTACAACTGAAAATAGCAGGAAACTTCATCTAATGTCATAAACTTTAGGTTTAACTCTAGACTTGCTACAGTTTAAAAAGCTGCATTTCAAGCCGATTTTTTAAGAAGTGATTTGTTGTTTATGCACCTGAGTGACACCTCATCAGCATGGAAGCCACAGATCTTACCTGCATTGCTCAAAGCTAGGGTAATGATCTGTTATAAAAGTTATGGGACTGAAAAAGCAAGTGGAGACAGGGAAGTGGAAGGACATGGACAAATGAGGGATAATGTGTGGTGGAAGCTGGGGTACCACTGTTAACAAAACAGAGATGAAATATTAGCATTGTGATGAGATGGAGGGATAAGGAATCACTATGAAAGAGTTAATGTGGGGAGCAAAGGGAAAGTAAAGGGGAATTAGAAAGTTGAAGAGACTGTATAACAAATAGCGATGCAAGCGAAAACGACGACCATCTGAAGAAAGAGATGAGCACAAGCTAAGAAGAACAGAAGTGGGTATGATTAAATACACATAAAGAAGAACAACATGAGGACAATAGGGAACACAAACGATGACACAAGTGGAGTTAGCATGACAAGGACAGAAAGAAAACAAGGAAATGGTGAGAAAGGAGAAAGAAAATGAATGAGCAAGGTAGACGGTATGAGACACTGAGTAATGAAAGGGGAGCTGGGAACCGTGAGGGACAGAGAATGAAAATAGACCAAGAGATGGCATTAGGGGAAGAAAGACAAAACAGAAGTAAGGCATTCTGAGGGAAGGATGGAGATTTGTAACTCATCTTGACAAAGCCATAAATCATGTTTGAAATTTAAGACAAAAGAGAAGTGCGGGCCAAAGGGAGTACGTGAAGGAGGGCGAGTGAAGTGCACAATCCACTGAGGCCATGTCTTTGCTCAGAATGTCAAGTCGCAGCAAGAACAGCCCACTTTACAATGCTTCTGGATGTGGTGGCAAAAATCATGCCATTTCGTCCGACTGCAGGGATTCAATTATTCAACCTGTGCCTGAGTGAGGGGATACGTGCCGTAGCACGGCACTCTGCGACAAGCTTCATTAAGCATCTCTACTCTTTTTCATATTAAGACAGCCTCTAAAAGAGCCTGAGCTGACTTTGGCTTTCTAAGTAAAACCACAGAAGATTAGTGTGAAACTGGGCATAATTGCTCATTTCACACAGACTCAAATTAGATATACCAATCGTCTCCACAACCAATATCATTTATCATTCAGAAACAAAATGGAGATCAAAGTTCCAAAATTCTGAAAATGTAACTGGGGCAAATCAGGGGTCCTTTGAAAATGGTATATACAATCTGAAAAGAGACCGGTTGTCTCTGGAACATAATTCGTTGTTCTTCATCATTTGTTAAAAGCAAAAACAGACTGAAAACATTTGGCCTCAGCTTTCAGTAAGCTCAAGGGCCAAAACTGCCAAGCCTGCATCCCTGATAGAGCTATAGAAAATGCATGCAATTGCTAGCTTAGCCAGGAGTGTTCAACTTCAGAGGCATTCGGTCATGCCAGGAATGTGAAAGAGCAGGGAATGGAAAAGCAACAATCAATAAACAAACAAATAAATAAGAAGAATAAATAGCAAAGACGACAACAACAATTAATTACTTTTGTTTGCGTCTTTGCTAGCCAAGCTTTATGTTAAAATATATGACTGATAACCAATAGACTATAAACCATTCTGCTTCACTTGCCGGCTCCTCAATCATTTCCAGTTTTGGCAGGATATTATGTGTATTTCAAGGAGCAACACCTTGTTTAATTGGCAGCACATTAAGAATCCACATGAAGTTTTAAGTGCAGCGCAGTTGGTAAAAATTATGAGATGCTGAAACTGGGCCGCAGTGTGATCAAATCCCTTTCTGTTTGGTCCCCACCTGCAAAGCTGGAGACTACTGTTGCCCAGGCTTTACAGATCAGCTTTCCTCAAGAAGAGTAAGAAGCAAGGGTTGGACGGAGCTGATCACAGCAGCAGCTTTTGCGAAGCTCCTGCTGAGATGTGAGACCTTTCAGACTCTAAGGGGCGCTTATGTTGCTGAGGCAATGCCGGCCACATGGCTTGGTATCCACGGGGGTTGAGAGAGATGGACAGCTCCGAAATGGAGAGTGCCTCATGAAGGGCTTAAGCAAATGAAGGGCCCCTGTTCTGCGGCTGGCTCAATGAAGAAGGGCAAAGGGCAAGGGTTAATCAGCATAACTGTTCACATGCGGCTGATTCCATCTAATACGGAATTAGAGGCCCCACAAAGGTAGGGGTTTCTGGACAACTAAAGAAACCCACCGAGGCAAAGCATTTTTGTGCCGCTTCCAGCCAGGCATTGCTGGGAATATTAATACTTAAAATTGTGAGAAAAGCTCATGGGAACACACAGTGTACTCAACCCTCCAGCATCATGTACCATAAAAGGTTTAAAGACAACTCACTGGAAGACATAAGGCAGTAAAATGAGCACAAATATAAGAAAGTTCAAACCCACAAACTAGCAAGTACATCGGAGAGGAACAAAAAAACAAACAAAAAAAAAAAACATGTCAAACAAGGTGAAGAGTCAAACCACAACCTCATCCCATATGGTCCCCAAGGCTTTATACTTTCCAAGCCAGCAAATCTTCACAGTCTCATGGTTTACTGGGTGCTTTGCATGGATTTCACCATCTTGTAGCTACCAGTTGGCTTTTATCAGTATTTAAATCCATTTAATTAAACTCGCACTGCTGAGGTGGAAAATCATTCAATCAGAGGAAAGTTTAATTGCTTTTTAATCAAAATAATAATGAAACTAGAAACAATGAACAGAATGTGTTCTTTTGGCCTTTTTTTTAAAAAGATGATGTTTCTTTTGAGAAAGAAACCTTAAAAAAATAATATCTAAGGGTTCTAAGATAAGTGTTGTCTTTACAATTCATGTACAGGTTAGAAAAATGGATGGGAGCATGTACTGCAGAAGCCACATTTCGTTGGCCAATTCAAAAATCGTTTTTCACTTTAATGAGAGGGCTGCAGCTCCTGACAAGAAGAAAGCCTGACCTAAAAAGCGACATAAGTGAGCTTTTCACTTGGAAGAGAGAGTTTCAAACAAAAAACTGGAGGAATTGGGAAGCTGCTGCCAACAGGTGCAGTGAAAGCTCTGGTGAAGTGTGGGAAGTAGTCGCCAGTTAGTCTCTGGCACTATATACTTCCTTCACTTGGCAAACAAGCTAAGCAAGTAAAAAAAGAACAGCTTAAGTGAAAGATTTGTGCAACAACACACACCCATTTTAACTTGAGATACGGTGTCATTTAACATCAAAATAAATCGACAATATGACTGTTTCAAGATGTAGCCACTTGATTTTTTTCTTTCCACAAACTTTTCATTCACCTAAGCCAATATGTAAATGTGCACTTGCTTGCCAATCTCCCTATTTTATTCAGAACCTTACAAAGTCAGCCCCTCCATAAAGAAAGTAAACAAATTTCTTAACCCCACTTAATCAAATTCAGGGTCAAGGGTTTGAGCCTAAGCTGGTAACACTAGGCACAAGGCAAGAAGCCACCTTGGACAAGGTGCCAATCCATCACTGGGCCCACTCAAGAGCACTACAGTGATCCCTCGCTATATGGCGCTTCGCCTTTCGTGGCTTCACTCTATCGCGGATTTTATATGTAAGCATATTTAAATATATATCGCAGATTTTTTGCTGGTTCGCGGATTTCTGAGGACAATGGGTCTTTTAATTTCTGGTACATGCTTCCTCAGTTGGTTTGCCCAGTTGATTTCATACAAGGGACGCTATTGGCAGATGGCTGAGAAGCTACCCAACTTACTTTTCTCTTTCTCTCTCTTGCGCTTTCTCTGATCCTGACGTAGGGGGTGTGAGCAGGGGGGCTGTTCGCACACCTAGACAATACGGACGCTCGTCTAAAAATGCTGAAAGATTATCTTTACGTTGCTACCTTCTGTGCAGCTGCTTAGTGAAGCGACATGCTGCACGGTGCTTCGCATACTTAAAAGCTCGAAGGGCACGTATTGATTTTTGCATGTTTGTTTTTCTCTGTCTCTCTCTATCTCTCTCCCTGCTCCTGACGGAGGGGGTGTGAGCTGCCGCCTTCAACAGCTTTGTGCCGCGGTGCTTCGCATACTTAAAAGCTTAACAGATTGATTTGTTTGATTTCTCTGTCTTTATGACAGTCTCTGCTCCTGACGCACACTCCTTTGAAGAGGAAGATATGTTTGCATTCTTTTAATTGTGAGACAGAACTGTCATTTCTGTCTTGTCATGGAGCACAGTTTAAACTTTTGAAAAAGAGACAAATGTATGTTTGCAGTGTTTGAATAACGTTCCTGTCTCTCTACAACCTCCTGTGTTTCTGCGCAAATCTGTGACCCAAGCATGACAATATAAAAATAACCATATAAACATATGGTTTCTACTTCGCGGATTTTCTTATTTCGCGGGTGGCTGTGGAACGCAACCCCCGCGATGGAGGAGGGATTACTGTATACCAAATCACACGAAGGCCACAAATATACTTAACACTATGCAATACATGTACTTGAGGAAGTTGCTGCTATGCAAGCAGTGTACTGCCTACACTTGTGCACATACTTTAAGTAATTCTGGAGTATTCCACAAGGTGGCAGTGCAAGAAATCATCGTACAGTTTTGCTGTGTTGTGAGCGGAGGGAAAAAAGATATTAAACATAAAAATTCTTTGCAAAAAAAGGCAGCAACAGCGACACTGAAGATGGTATGTGAGAACTTTAAATGTTTTGCATCATTATAATGGGGAATATGTGACACTTGTATTGCCCACGTGAGAAATGGATTAGAAAAACACCATGAATACATTTGTATTTCAGCATTTAAGTCTGAAGATTGGCTTCACTTAATTGAACCATTCATCAAATATCGAAGCATGCAGATTTATCCTGTTGGAGCAGCATTGCAGCCCGCTGCCACATGTTGATAGCAAACAATGATGTTGACATTACATACCAAAACTTTAACACACATGCCACCTATATTTTTGCTGGTACAGCAACTCGCACGTGTCACATTAATTTCTGACTACGTGCTCAGAGGACACATCTAAAGAATACTGGGAACACGTGGCAGCCGTGATGCATGTGCATACGTGGTCCGAGTACGTATAAGTAGGTCCTAACATGTTGACCAATTAAACTAAACAAACCTTTTCATCTTTGACCATGGGGAGGAAAATCAGAGTACCTGGCAGAATATCCACAAAGACAAGGAGAAACAGTACATTTTACATGGACAATGACCTGGAGCAGAACTCAAGCTTGACACACTGGACTGGTGATGCAGTAGCACTAATCCCTGCACTCCCTCTATAAAGTAATTTAAACAAAAAATTTAATGAGGAGTCTTTGCTGCAAAGACTAGGAAAGCAAATGGGCTTGCTCCTGATCATATGGTGCCCTCCATTTCCTGGCAGCCTGATAAACTTTGTTTAGTGTTAACAATAATATTACATATATTAAAAGATGGATCTGTGCGCATTGTAGTTGGGCTGCAAATATCTTAAATATATCTCCTCCTTACCAGATAAATTCAGTATTTCAACTGATTCATGCTATTATCACCATAATGTGATCTCCTCAGTCATTAAGCCTAATTATGGAGCACAAATCATACTTAAGGTAGCACTTCCATAGTCTACATCAGTGCTCCGCAACCGGTGTGCCACGGCACACTGGTGTGCCTTGAGCCGATACAGGTGTGACGCGGTCAAATAAGACAATTTTCTAACTAAATAATATTTCAACGGTCCTCCTTAGAAACACAATAACGAGAATACGTGCAATGAAATATTCGCGTAAATGGCCTTTTAAAGGTTTAATAATTTTATGTGTCATTTCTCTGAAATAATAAATCCCATCGCCTGTCGCCTACGACGTAGACCCTACGTAGTCGCCAGACAACTCCGTAGTATGCTTTGATAGGCTGAGCGCTCCGTGCCCTCACCTAGATTCAATTCAAGCCGACGTATTAGTCGTGCTACGTCGCATTCACTCGTCTTGCGACAGTAGTTATCATTCATTACTATTAGTTGTGTTGCTGAATTGTGTATGGTTAACGTTCTTCGTGTGATTCATATTTAGTTTTATACCCCTTTAAATATGGATAAATATTTACGTGGAAAAGATTCGTCTTCACGTACAGATGATGAAGAACCCAGCACAAGTGTTGCAAAAAAACCAAAGAAGATTGTGAAAAGGAAGTACAATGAAGACTACATTCGATATGGATTCTCGTGGTGTGGTGACGAAACGGCTCCAAAGCCACAATGCATCATTTGCGGCGATCAGCTATCAAACGGGGCAATGGCACCCAGTAAACTAAATCGCCATCTAAATTCAAACCATCCCAATTACGCCAAAAAAAGACAAACAACTCTTGTGTTAATTAAAAATGATAAGCGGTCATGCTTAAAAGATCTTGACCAAGAACTTCGGGTTGCGCTGACAAATATTGAGCCGAATATAAAACTTTTGTGTTCATTGAAACAAGCGCAGGTATCACATTAATCAGTCATTATGTTATAATAATTATTAAGATTGCATAAAAGTAAATATAGTATAGTTTTTATGTATGTATACTTATAATAAATGTATACTTATAATAAAAAATGAAAATTTATTGTAAAATTAGTGTATTAAATTAATATCTATATATCAGTGGGGTAGCTGGAGATCATGTTGCCCGGGGCGGTGAAAAATTTGACGCCCCAAAGCTGAAAGAAATTTTTTTTTGCGCCTCCTCAAGGAACAAAAAAAAGGAAACTGCAGTAGTTTGGACGCCCCTAAATAGCTGGCGCTCGGAGCGGACCGCCCAAACCCACCCCCCCAACCCCAGCTACGCAACAGCTAAATATTAAAGGTTTTGACGTGCCGCGGAAATTCTAGGAAGAACTTTGGTGTGTCGTAGGTGAGAAAAGGTTGCGGAGCACTGGTCTACATGGACAAAGTCAGTCTGTTTTACTGACTTAGGGTACACCATTTAGGGTAATGTAGAGTAACACTACTTTGGGTAACTCCTTTAGTCTATGTTTGTCATGATCTGGCTTATAAGTTTAATTTTTTTCCAGCTGTTTCTAGGCTCCTAAAATTATTTGAACATAGTTTACAGGGTTTCTGAAGCCAAGTAATCTGGAGATTATATTCATCTTTTGCTTCCTTGTGTTTTTAACATTGTTTAAGATTATTCATGCTTTCCTGCTGCACCATCTTGTTTTCCGTATGGATGCCACCTAATTGGAGACTGGTTGTTAGGGCGCAAGACCCTGTTGCTGGGAGGTGGTTCCTTGAAAGATCCACATCATGACATCACTATCATGACATTTTAAAAAGCCACCTCCCAAAAATTTTAATTTATAAAAGAAAAACATTTGCATCATTTTGTATTATTAGTTTTTGAATGTCCTGCTTATGAGTTTTTTTTTCCCCCACCCAGTGATTATAACTTACCTCCTGTGATTCTTGGCTCTGGTAACGTGTACCCTTTTTGGCTTATGACTTTTTGCCCTGTTCTCTGACCACGATTCTAGCCACACATCCTGAACTTTTGTTATTTAATTACTGTCTTTCCAGTTATGACCCCTGCATGAATTCTAACTTCTCTGTGCCATCTCTTTGTTTCTGTTTTCTCTCAAAACTGCTGTTGTCTTGCACAAGCAGTATACTTTTACCCTCTACCCTACCTAAAAAAGCAGCTAACCATGAAGAAGGATTATCCCACTTCCCACACCAGTGGTAACAAATTTATTCTGTTAGTCTCCCAAGGCTTGAAACATACAACTCTGTTTTAATGTGGTCCTCCCACAGAGTGTAAAAATGTGTAATTTAGGTGACTCACCTAAAGAAACATGCCTATAGCCTAAGAAACCTTCCTATCAGTGTGGAGTAGGGACATTATTCCTTAAATTTATTACATTATTGTCCCTTGCACTGTCTTAGTAGTAACAAAAGCAGATTTTCTACACTCACCCTTTAATCAACGTAGCACATTTTCTCCGTCTTTCTCCCCCAATCTATTTACAATGTTATACAAGAAGTTGGACATTAACGTACAATAATCCATCACCAAGGCTAGTTGTCCACACTGCCTGGTCCTCTTGAGTTCTGTGGACTAACTGTTACAACAGATCACCCTTCTCTATTCAGACAACTGTGCCCAAGGCATTAATTCCAGTCTTCACCATTCTTCATCAAAGTCATACTATTATGGTAGTCTCTGAAATCAAATGCCTTAAAAAAGTGAATTTAGGATGAAATCATTTATAAAGTGTTGTTATACATAACAGAGGATATGCAGATAAAGAACAAACACCAGAGCTCCCAACCCCCAGCTCCAGCTCAAACATACATGCGGCATTGAAAACAATAATGAGATTCCCAATTGTGCAATGTATCTACAAAGTCAGGCTGAAATATTCATAGCAGGACTCTAACACCACAGCACCTCAGGGACCCATTGTGTGCTTTGCTGGGGAGGGAATGTTATTTTGCTGTGTGGAGTTTATGAAAGTACAATGGCCATTAAAAATGTAAATAATTCCCTTAACTCTCACTAGTAGTTTAGTAGAGCAGTTAGAAACACAATGTAATTGCACTCACTATATTATGCAGGCTAGTGCAGATCTAGAAAAATCCACAGTCCAGTCCCAGAGCGCAAGTCAGGCATAGTGAGTACCTTTCCAAAATGAAGCCAAGTCACAAGAGTGAAGAAACACAGGCAGTAGGCAGCAGGGGTCCCCCAGCAGAAGAAGGCACCCTGCTGGACTGAATCATGATGAGCAGAGAGTTATGATAATTTTATCAACTGTTCATGCCACTGCCTTCCAGGTAAAATCCCACAGTGTGGTTGTTATTAATGAGGTGCCCTTTTTGTATGAAAACAATGGTTAAAAAAAAAAAAAAAAAAAACTTACCACCCTCTCCAATGCTTTATTCTGAGCGGAATTTGGTTCAGGTAATCTATGCCATAGAACTTAATTTGTGTACAGGTTCAACCACTTTGACCTTGTAACAAATGCATCCATTGTTGAAGCTAACTAATCCAATCCAGAGTCAAAGGGACTTTAAATATAAATTTGCATACAATATGTTAAACTAGCACAAAACCTGCCACAGTTTTCAAACTAATTATAAAAGCAAAAAAATGAAACTATTTCTGTTGTAGATCACAGAAAGCCAAGGCACAGACTCCAACGCCAATAAAAAACTGGTGTTACTCTTGTGGCACAATAGTCCTGCCATCCAATAAATTGGAACAAGACACTTTATGCCAACTCTGCTTTCATAAATAGTCCTACAGCCACATTACAAACTGCACTTTACCTGCCATTAGGGACAGAGGAAGATTCATTTATTTATACTGACCAGCGATTGAGCTGGACTTCATCTGAAGTAATACAAGGAGATGGCGATGGATTGTGGGGTGGGGGTGGTGAGCAAGACATGTTATAAGACAACGTTCAAAAGCGTTTTAATAATAGAATAACCCAATAAAAACAAGCTAATAAAACTCTAAGCACTCTACTAGTTTACAGCTTGTTTTATGAGCCTGAGTTGTTATTGCCTTTCCCTGTCTTCTCTGACACATGCTTGTTCACACACACAAACACACACACACACAAACACTGCATAAAGCCATCCTGCTGTCTGCATGCTACACATACAGTAACGTAGCTCTTCACAGCTATTTGCCTTCTTTAGAGTATACTGTGATTTTTACTTTTCTTCTCAAAACATTTCAGATGTTTAGCACACCATACAAAATGAAATGCTGGTAGATTTATTCAGTGTCACCCAGTTGCAAGCTGGTAACCACGAGACAGAAACTGTGTTTAAGTAGGAGTCATATACACATCTTAAGGAGTGCTTCTCCCTCCCATATTAACATAAAGTTCAAGTCTTTCTTAACAAATCACTATTAGTGTGGCATTCATCGAAAGAACACTCAATATGTCAAGTAACGGCAAGGAGAAGCAACAGCTGAAGGAAGTGGTGGAGGGGTGGGTATTGATCTCAGTTCATTTGCATGTTTTATTTTATTGGAAAGAGTGAGTTTAGAAAACAGGGGAATGGATCTGTTTGTACTTATTGGGGGCACCTATTGTGTATGTACCACAGTGGGAAAAATGGCATAAGTCCCAAATATATCAAACATTATGGTTTATAAAGAAATACTTCACCCAAAAATGATATTGATGTTACTTACTCCATGTAATTTGTAGTGATAGCCAAGAAAAAAAAAAAATCAATCTCATGTTTTTGTTGAGAATGGAGATTACAACATTTCTGTTAGAACAGTAGCCTATGGCGACAAGCGCTAGACAAGTGTAACCAATATCAAAAACACCTATGGAAAAAAAAAAACTCCCATTACTTGTGTTCTATAATTCACATATCAAGTTACCCAGTTGTATACTTACTACATGCAAAACGCATGCACTCCTGGAAAATTAAAGTAGTCCACAAACAGGAGACCCCTTCACATAGGAATGTGCTTTTGAGTTGAAGGCTCACCTCGCTTCCTGTTTCAATGGTCAAGAGTCCTGTCTTCCATTCAAAAGCAGCTCCTCATGTGAAGGGTCTTCCTGTTTGTTGACTACTTTAATTTTCCAGAGGTATTTATTTACCAAAATTGCATGCTCCCATTCTATTAGAAACATTGTTGTCTCCAATCCCCATGAAAACATGAAATTAATTTTTTTCTCGGCCATAACTTCAAACTATATGTGGTAAGTAACATATAAGAAAAATATTTTTGGGGTGAGTATTCCTTTAATATAAAAAAACAACAACAGAAGAAATACAAAGAAAATAAATCCAGTGTGCTTTACTGGATCTTGCTGGTGGATTGGCTGACCAGTGTGCTCTATTGTTCACCTCCTTGTCTCCCTGGGTTTCAAGCTAAATGACCTCCCTGCCAGTTGAAACATTTCCTCACCTTATTTTTTGACTCTAAACTCAATGGGAGCTTTAAAAGTAAACACACATTAAATACACTTTAAATAGCTCTTCTCTGGATAAACTTCAGAATTGGTCCCGAGGCCAGGAGGGTAGGAATCTAGAAATCTTCCTCTGATGCCCAAGTTTTCATGCACCTGCAACTGTTCAATGCAACTGTTACCTTTGGCAGCTACCTTTCTGTCCTTCTCCATCAGGTACAAAGCCATCCTAAGAAGAAACCCTTTGCTACGATCAGTCTGTCTCCCAGAGTCCTGTCAACCTTTTGCCATTCTCCTATGATTTTTGTCTCATTCTAAAGCCCTAGACTAAAGCAAATTTTAATACTACTGTGGCTTGTTGATGGTTGGCAATACCGGTCTATCCACATTGGTACTTCAAAGTGCTCTTCAATCCTTAAGTGGTTATCTTCTTTAAATAATGGCCCCTAACATCCATTTCTGTCGTGCTGCTTGCAATTACTATACAACCTATTAACCCAATACAACACGAAATTCACATGAGCATATTACATATCATAATGCAATCCCTCCCTCTATATACAACAAAAAAAAATTGCTTTTTCCATTAGAGGCTCATGGGCAGCTGGAGTGAAACTCAATGGCAAAGAGTATAAGGCAGGATGCAAACCCTGCTCAGTAGGCTAATGCACACTCACCTACACACCAATACTCACGCACACAAGACTAATATAAAGTGGCTAATTAATTCAAACTATATTTTGAGATAGTGGAAGAAATCTAAATACCAAAAAAAAAAAGTGAAAACACAGATAAAAGGTCCCAGCTTCACACAGGCAGTGACCTGGCCAAGAATCTAAGCTGGACATAGCCAATTGACCAGCCCACCGCCCTCATATCACCTTAATACACATGGAAACCATATTCGTGCTGCTCAAGGTAAATATTTTATGTAAATTTAACATCTGCCCATATTAGGCTAGACAGCACTTGTACAGAAATGAATAGAACACAATTTGGACAAAGATGATCCCTGTGCATCTACTGATCACGCAGCTTTCAATTTCTTGGAGTAACAATTGCCAGTATATTGCACAACATAGTTTAGTTCTTGTTAAAAAGGTAAAACAACAATGCTATTTCCCCAAGTATCCAAGGAAACCTCATATTTTTGCAGTTGTTCTAACTAAATTCTATATATACACAGTGGAATCCATCTTTACTGGCTGCATCAGATCCTGGTAAGGCACCTGCTGGCTGTTGGTAAAGGCGGCACAGAAAATAACCAGTACTCAGCTGCCTTCCATACAGTTCATGTACAATACACAGAAAGATAAACAGTATTATTAATTACCTCAGTCATCCTACATAGTCATGTTTATCATTCCTTCCTTTCTGCAAATGGCACACAGCCACTGGCCCTCACACCAGTAGATTAAGAGAAAATGTCTATGTATGAGTCAAAAGGTTACTGAATAGCCAATCACACACATACAGAGTATAAACAAATACTAGCAAACATAAACAGAGGATGCATTAAGTATTCAGACCCCTTTATTTTCTGCAAACTTTGTGTTTTATATTTAATTTTAAATGGATAAATTTTCAATTTTTGCCTGTCAATCAACAGTCAGTAACCCATATTGATAAATCAAAACATGTCTTCAGAAAGGTTTGCAAATTATATTTTAAAATATTAAAAATCAAAAATTGAAATCTCTCATTTATAGAAGTATTCAGACGCCTTGTAGTGACATTCCAAACTGTGGTCAGGTGTATCTGGTTTGCTTTAATTACCCTTGAGATGTCTCTAGAACTTGAAGTCCATCTGCGGCAAACTGAATTGACTAGACATCATTTAGAAAGACAAATACCTTTGTATATAAGGTCCTGCAATTTCCACTGCATTTCAGGACAAAACCTAAGCCATGAATCCCAACAGGTTCTCTATAGACTTCCGTAATTAAACTGTGGTGAGGCACTGATCAGGGAAAAGATGTAAAACCATTTCTAAAGTTTTGAGTGTTCCCAGAAGCACAGTAGTCTCAATAATCGAGAAATGGAAAAAGTTAACTCAATGTTCAATCTAATAGAGCTTAAGATGTCCTCTGCTGAGATGGGAGAACATGTCAGAAGGACAACCATCTCAGCTGCACTCCATCAATCAGGCATTTATGGTAGAGTGGCTAACTCCTGCTTGGAGTTTGTCAAAAAGCATTTAAAAGGACATGCGAATGCTTTTCTGGTCTTATAAGACAAAAACTGAACTCTCTGGGCAGAACTCTAAGCACTATATCTGCTGTAGACCAGGCACTGCTTATCACTGCCTAAATACAATCCCTACGGTGAAGCATGGTGGTGGCAGCATCATACTGGGGGTGCATCTCAGCGTCAGGGATAGAAAGATTGGTCAGAATTGAGGGAAGGCTTAATGCAGCCAAATACAGAAAAGTTTATAAAGAAAGCCTTCTCCAGAGTGCATGTGACCTCAGATTGGGGTGATGGTTCATCTTTCAGCATGACAATGATTCAAAGCATATGATGGCCTTGGGATAAGTCTCTGACAGTTCTTGAGTGGCAAACCAAAAGCCCAAACTTAAACCCCTTAGAACATGTGTGGAGAGACCTGAAGATGGCAGTTTAAAGATGCTTCCCATCCAATCTAATAGAGCTTGAGATGATCTACCTGAATACAGGCATGAAAAGCTTGACTTGCCCATGAAGATTCGAAGTTGTAACTGCTGCCACAGGGGCTTTTATACAGACTTAAGGGTCTGAATACACATAAGAATAACACATTTCAGTTTTTGATTTTTAATAAATACGCAAACCATTCTAAAAAATGTTTTCACTTTGTCATTATAGGTTACTGCATGTAGATTGATGGGAAAAATGGAAAATTCATCCATTTAAAATTAAATCTACAACACAATAAAGAGTGCAGAGGGTGGAGGGATCTGAAAACTTTCTGAATCCTCTGTATTATGTGTAAACTGTATATGATATATATGTTGCATGTTACATATGTGACTAGCAACATATGGATTTTCTGGACAATGAGAAAGTTTATTCATTATAGAGTGAGAAATGATAAATTTAGTAGAAAGAAACAAACATATCCCAGTCCATTTACACCTGACAGTGTGTTTACTTCAAAGTGGCCTGAGTGAGGATAATCTCTGTTTTAAAAGCTGTGCAGTAGGCTCCCACAGTAAAATGCGCAATGGTGTGATTCTAAAGGAAGGAGACAGAGAGCACGAGAGAGAAGTTGTTTTTGGCAGTAAGCTACAATTAGGGTCGCTAAAGGCATCAGGATCAAATTTGCAAGATGCTGTCTGTTCTCACTGTAATTATTAGGCTCACAATGAAACTTCTAAACTCTCCAGCTTTAGAGAAATACGAAGAACCAGATTAGTTTATTTGTTCAAATGGCCCTTGCCTGTCCACCCCCAACCCCCAAGGAAATCTGTGTCCTGTTTGGTATTCATTACGCTGTAGCCCTTTACAATGGCGGAGGTCAATTTGAATTGATGCGGTTGATTATGGCCTCCCTGTGAGCGGCAGCAGTAAGTACATACTGGGGGTAATTGCTCCGAATGTCTGCAGAGTAATTTGTTGTCGTCCCCTGTAATAATCAGCTTTCAATGTAAATAACATCTTTTTCTTGCAATCGTCCTCTAAGCTGTCCACTCATGACAGCTCCCTGGCATGCTGCCACCTCAGGCTGGTCAATCAGATTGAATTTCACCCTTGCCACACTATTCAGCAGGGCACTGCCAATTGGAAGGACGCTCAAATGCACTGTCATCTGACAGTCATGGAGGGGAGGCCAGCAGGGCCCGGAGACAAGCTGAAATGCAAATAAACATGAAAGCCTTTGGCGTATTGATTTCTGCTACCACATAATATAATATAAAAATCTGGAAGATTTTGGGAAGCTAAACCCAAAACAATCACCCGAACTGGAAAACTTTACCTTGGTTCAGCCTTTTTGAATCACCACCTATTTGAAAATTTCATAAAAACAGTGCATTTCTATTTCAGTAACAGGCTCTAAGATCATAAAACTATGTTTATTTTAAGAAACAGCTATCACAGCCATCTGTCACATTATGACTTCTGTCAAAAAGTCACACGTGTCTATTGTAAAGCTGACTGCCCATACAGAAATGCTGTACGTCCTTATCTACATGTTGATTCAATTTTCTTTAATGCCTTCCAGCTTCTCACCTCAATCTAAAACCTGCCCAGAATGTATCTCCATCTTGCAGACAAATGCAAAATACAACTCCTCATATTTCCCATGAGCCAAACTTTATTCATCTGTTCACCTATTTACTTATTTAAGGATTATAGGGACAACACTGGGAGCAGGATGGGAACTAGCCATGCCAGACCATATCAGGGCACATTCATATCCATACTGGACTTCTAATTAATATAACATGACATGTATTTGTGCGATTATGTGTAATTGTAGTGTATGTTAATTTGTTTAACTCTTATTTAATGTACCTATTTTTTTATGATGTTTATGAAGCATTTGGGATACTTCAGATTTCCCATTGGTGACAAAGGTTTGCATGGACTTGCCCTATTCCACCGCAGTACGCATATGTGGCTGCCTTGTCTACACAACAGGCTGTTTTCATTTTTGCCACTGCAAAAAACAATTATTGCATTTTTTTTTTTTTTTTGCTGATGACAAGTCCCTTTTTCATTACCATGTCCGTCATCCATCTAAAGCAGGCATTGATTACAATATGTACTGTATATAAGGTTATCAAGAAACTTCAAGAGGATATAAAATGGGGCCTAGACTCCATCAACCCCCCTTCCCCCTTTCCTTTACCTGTCACTCTCCATTCACTCATCTGTCTCAAGATATTTTTGTCACGGCAGAATGCATTTATACATATTAAACACAGGCTCTTTGCGGAAATAATACGTTCCTCGATGAATAAATGTCATATTTCAATAGACGGAGTTCTGAGCTGAGCTGCTGTCTGAATGAGACCTGACAAAAGCCCCAGCGATAACAGCAGGTGAGTGGCAAGACTGATTGCACAGCTGAAGGGAAGAGAGGGATGCCAGAAAAAGAGCACATTCGGGACTGAAAGGCAGTGGGCAAGTTGAGAGTAAGTGAGAACAGCGGGTCAAAAAGGTTAACTCCAATCATAGGCTGAAAGAGGGATTAACGGGTTGGCCTTGCATTCAGAAAAAAGAAAGAAAAAAAGTCTGATTTGAGAAAGCGAAAGGAGGAAGTTGTTTTCAAAGGCTGATGTTGTGTGCAGCGTCGTCACAGTTTCTACACAGGGATCCTTCACTAGCCAGATTGCCGCTGTCTCGGGTCAGTTAGTTTGAGGAGGGTGAGGGAAGTATGGGGTGGAGTAAGCCATGACAGGCCCTGTTCCAGACGATTCCTCCGATTCCCCTCAGCGAGTGCCCACACTAACAATAGGAAAATCACTTTTCTCTATGCTCCACCGATCCAGCACACCAGTGGCATGCTGGTTTGATTGGATTTTACAAAAGTTTTTTATTTTTTTTATTTTTTATTACTGTGATGCAACTCAACAAAGTTAAAGTGGTACAATTATTTATGGACAATGCATTTTTCAAACAAACACTTAATTAAGAACATACAGCATGCTTAAATGTAGACCTACTAACTTAGGAAATAAACAAAAGCAAAATGAACAATCAAAGGTAAGAGTACAGTAAACAGGCTTCTCTCATTCCTAGACATACAATAAGGTGTGAACGGTTTCAGATTTAATACACTTTCAAAATGTCTAAAGGAATGTATTTTAATTAACGGTAGTCAATACACAAAAAATGTTTTATACTGTAAGTTATCATTTTATAGCAACAATGGATATAAGTTTAGCTCTAGGTGGTATACTTTTCACTCAATGAACAAATACCCTCCATCCATCGATCTTCTAAACCCAATTTATCCTGAGTAGGGATGCAATGAAGCAGGAGCATATCCCAGCAGGCACGGGGCACAAGACAGGAACAATCCTTGGATGGGGCAATAGTCCATGACACAGACACTCGGGCCAATTTAACATCAGCAATTCACTTAACCTGCGTATGTTTGAACTGTGGAAGAATACCGGAGCACACAGAGAAAACCAATGTGGACACGGAGAGAACATGTAAACTCCATGCAGGGAGAACTTGGGATTTGAACACTGGCCTCCTTGTTGCAAGGCAGTATCACTGTGCCACCCTGAACATATACCTTTATACACAAGCACTCACACAGTTCTAACTGCATACCTATGGACCAAAGAATAAATAAAAAACACATAAGAGTATCCAGTCTTCACATAGAAACTATTACAGCGTGGTTCAAACCAGAAATCAAATACATGCTGCTTATATAGGGATTTACAAATAAATTAATTTTATGGTATGTTTAAGGAAAAAATAGGTATAGATTACTTCCATACCTGGAAAAAAAATAGAAAATAAGGTTAAAGACACACCATTTCAGCTACATAGCCTTCATCAGGAGTCTATAAATGGTATTAGCAGAACTAGAGATTCACTTTCTGAAAACTGCCTATTCCTATTCAAGCACAAGGCAGATAACATTCTTTGTTTTGCCGTCAGTCTATAGCCGGGCACACTCAAACCCATATACCAGCTGGAAGTCACCAATAAACCTAATACAAACAACCAAACGTGTCTTTAAGATATGGAAGGAAGCCGGAGAATATGGAGAAAAGCTCATGCAGACAAACAAATTTAGGGTCATACAATTTACTCCCACATTATAAAACACATTCATGTCGGGTGCAATAGTGCCTCAAATCAGGAAGTGTGGACATGTGTGTGTGAGGGTGTTTTCTGCAGGTCATATTGATTCCTGTATTCTCTAGTTCTTTTTGACTCACTGATGGAACAGGCCAATTGACCAGGTTTGTAATGCTTTCTCCATTTTTTTAAATTCTCATACTACACAAACAGGGAAACAGAGTGAATACTGGTAAATTGACAAAATAGCCAAATGCAACAGGATCAGAGTTGAACAGGTGGTCGACTGCAAAGATAAACCAAGAGAGCAGGAGTTTCTAAGCTCCACAAAGCAATGCAGCTCAGTGTAAATTACTCACAGCTCTGTTAGCAAGTCAACTGAAATTAAATGAAATTCACAGGAGACACTAAGAAGACAGCAGGAACCCCTAAGGAACTCGGAAGCAAAGTCAATCATTAAGCGACACCGCCAGCTCACACTTGCCTGTCAGCAATAGATCCTAATTAACAAGCAGCTAACAGGTCCCGATCAGCACCTCCCTGTTGGGACACTGAGAAGGTGCGAAAGGCATGGAGGGGGGTGGAATCAATGCACAGTCTCCACCTCTCCAATCTCAGTCAGTATACATATGAAATCCATAGAAAACTGAAATATTAGAGACCTGCTGAGGCTAAAAGGGCAAGAGCAGCCCCCTACTGACAAAGCATATTTTGAAGACAGCATCATGTTAACACCAAATACTTGTGTTCCAAATCCATCGGTGATCACTAGGCTGTGCACATGAAAATCTTATCTCAAAACATACTCCATCCTTTTCTCCAGAACAGAGCTGACAGTCATCTAAAATGACTCCTTCTCCTAGTGTGCACCTCCATGTTTAGCATTCCATCGACACCCTCCCCACCCGCATGACAGTAATTACTCTGCGCCTGTTCAGCCTAATCGACACTGACAATGAAAGCAGAACCTCATTTCAAATTAGCAAACCTCACCCCCCCCCCCCCCACTAACACCCCCCATTGCCTTTCAAAAGGCAACTCTTCAAGGGTGTTTTAATTTGGATTTTTCTGTAAATTTTATAGTATTCTGAGACTGGGTGGCACAGAGGAATGTCCTTGTCTGCCCGAGACTGGGACACCTGCCAAACAGCTATTTAAATACTTATCGCAGAATACATTATTCAGATAAACAATCTCCTTTCAAAAATTTTCAGCAAGCATTCAGAAAGGCTGCTGTACACGAAGTGCTCACTTTCCAGTGAACACCTGTGTCTTCCGAATGCTCGGACAAGGCTGTCAAATCAAACCACATTCCCAAATCATTCTGTGACCCACCGAGAGTCACTCAGTCTTAAATATAGGTAAACAATTTTTTCTGTATTCTGATCTTGTAAGTCACCTTGGGCATCAGTCAAATATACAAAAACAAATAAATAATAATGTCAATAACAACTACACCATTTCCAGATTGATTTTTTAAAACCCATGCTTCTGCTGAGCTGCTAGATAGAACATAAATGAGAATAACATTTATTCCAGAAAGATGTAGTTTGAAGGGTGGCACTTGTATTTTTAGAGATAAAAAAAAGAGGTGTGTTGATCAAATGAAGAATAAAAGGTATCAAGCCAAAACCACAAATTAAATCCTAGCTACCTCTCTCTGTCAGAGTATCAGGAGGGGTGGCATGCCCACCATCGAGAAACACTAGTCATCTTACACCAGATATTTAATCTCTCACTTACCCATCCCTCCCAATCTCACTTCATGAATTTGTGGGGACACAATCCCTCTGTCAAGAGCTTTTGCCCCAACTCACCTCCCGAATGTAATTTCAATGGGAAATTAGGAAGAACAAGCTACTTAACTTCAGCTATTGTTATTTTTGGGGGCAGACCTCATATCTACCTCCAGGGAATGGAATACACTCTGAAGTTCTACATTCTTCCCACTAGAACTCCATGTTATGGCCAGGAATAGTTGCACTCCTGAGCATTTATCCATAGTTAAAGTACCATGCATTGCTATTACAGTAATACCTTTAGTTTCTACTCAGGATATGTTCCAACAACTGGAACATTATTCTAAAATAGTGTTAAACAGGATCATTATAATATTGTAATTTATTAGATAGGTGAAAATACAAATTCCATAGAACAATGATTAACTTTTTTTTGGGCAACTAGCTGTGCTACTCATCTAAGACGGGTTGAAATCTAAGTAATCAACACAGGCCTCAGCGTTAACATTTGCAGTGTGCCACTGGTTGCTGCGTCTCTGTTGCATACCATTTGGTACAGGATTTGTAAAAGTAATGATAATGTTTTTGATGTGCCATCTGCTGGATAGCAAAAACATAGGAACTGGATGAATACATAGACAGACACACAGACACTTGTCCTTTAATTTAGGTGGATTTTCTTTAATGAAATTACAATCAGCAATTATTTTTTTTACATCTTCCACAAACCTTGGCTGTTGTGGATTACTTTTTGTATTAACATTGTATCTACACATAAAATGTATCAAAGTCACATTCACACTTGGCATTAAAATATGTATCCCGTGTCCACATTGTGCCCTGATAGAGACTGAATGAGGAAGCTCCCCTAACTTGTGCATACTCTTCTATATGATTTGGAGGTTTGGCAGTAACATTTACCTGAGCAGAACATAGAATGGAAACTAGTGACTTGTAATGACAACGCAAAAAAGTGAAAAGAACTTGACACCAAAAGAGAATGGTAACTGGACTTAAAGTTGAGAAATGTCCATTTCTGGCTGCCCTTGCATGGCTTATCTGCCTGCTGCTGCCGCCATATGTGATCTCTTTCCTTTTTTTCCTCTTACCTGATTTTTGAAAGTGGATACAAAATCCACTTGCATTTACAGTTGTGTTAAATATGGTTAGTATCTACTTCTGACAACCTATGAATGTGATCCTAGTGATCTAAGGACAGTCCAATCATGAATGTGTTTACACCTGGTCAAGTGGTATCTGGACAGATACCAGGTGTAAACAGAACACTAACATCATTTTTTTTATTTTTAAAATAATTAGACATGGGTGAAAATTATTGGAAAAGAAAATATTTGTCCAAAAATGCTCTCAGCAACTGACCAAAAATATGTGTTCTGCACAAAATACATTCAATGACTAAATCAGTGTTAATGCTGATACAGTAATGGCTGCTCTGAGCATGCACACTTTAATGAAAAATGCTAAATGGGGCATTGTTAGTTGGGGCATTACTGTATTATTAAGATACACTTGGCTAACAACTTTGCAGCATACACAGCAATTGTTTATACAAATGTTTTACATTTGAGGCATGGAAAAGTGTTTTTACCAGGGTCACACAGTAAACTAGAGACGAGAATTAAACCATTAGCCTTTTCTTTTAAAATATATAGGAAGGAACCATCTTTTGCTGTCATACAGTCATATGAAAAAGTTTGGGAACCCCTCTTAATTCTTTGGATTTTTGTTTATCATTGGCTGAGCTTTCAAAGTAGCAACTTCCTTTTAATATATGACATGCCTTATGGAAACAGTTGTATTTCAGCAGTGACATTAAGTTTATTGGATTAACATATAATATGCAATATGCATCATAACACAATTAGAGATGTGCATAAATTTGGGCACCCCAACAGAGATATTACATCAATACTTAGTTGAGCCTCCTTTTGCAAATATAACAGCCTGTAGACGCTTCCTATAGCCTTTGATGAGTGTCTGGATTCTGGATGGTGGTATTTTTGACCATTCTTCCATACAAAATCTCTCCAGTTCAGTTAAATTTGATGGCTACTGAGCATGGACAGCCTGCTTCAAATCATCCCATAGATTTTCAATGATATTCAAGTCAGGGGACTGTGACGGCCATTCCAGAACATTGTACTTCTCCCTCTGCATGAATGCTTTTGTAGATTTCGAACTGTGTTTTGGGTCATTGTCTTGTTGGAATATCCAACCCCTGCATAAATTCAACTTTGTGACTGATGCTTGAACATTATCCTGAAGAATTTGTTGATACTGGGGAGAATTCATCTGACCCTCGACTTTAAAAAGGGCCCCAGTCCCTGAACTTGCCACATAGCCACACAGCATGATGGAACCTCCAACAAATTTGACAGCAGGTAGCAGGTGATTTTCTTGGAATGCGGTGTTCTTCCTCTGCCATGCAAAGCGCTTTTTGTTATGACCAGATAACGCAATTTTTGTCTCATCAGTCCAAAGCACTTTGTTCCAATATGAATCTGGCTTGTCTAAATTAGGGAATCCATTCCCTTTTCATTCCCGGGAATGAAACTGCTGTAATTCCCGGGAAAACGGGAACGGCCAAGCTCGCATATATAGCGTGTAAAAGTGTAAAAATCGATCAAGAAATAAGAGTTATAGTTGAAAATAATTAAGGTGGCGCCATTGCTGCAGCTTGCACTTCATCAGACAACAGCTTTGAGCAGCAACTTGAAATTGCAATGCGTCAGTCTGTTGCATCCGCATTATCTGTGCCAAGAAACTTGCCATCACAGAATAATGTATGACTGTATATGTATGTGTACTTTTCTAATTTAATATTATTTATTGTATCAGTATGCTGCTGCTGAAGAATGTGAATTTCCCATCGGGATTAATAAAGTATCTATCTATCTATCTAATAACAAGAAACTGGATGCATCAGTAAAAGCTGAAATGGCGGTGTTTCAGAGCAACGGCAAGCGCGGACGTTGTTTAGAACAAGTGTATCAGTATCTGATGACTGTGCCATCTACTTCAGTGGAGGCAGAGCATGCTTTCTCAGCGGCTGGTGTACTCCGCACGAAGGTGCACTCTTGCCTGGACGACCACACACTGGACACGTTGTGCTTTCTACGCTCTTATTACCGCAACTAAAGATACATGTACTTATATGACAGCATGAACTGCTTGTAGATAAGGTTAGTCTTTTATTTGTGTCAACATATTGCAGTAGTTTTATTAAAAATAAGTGTCGGTCATTCTAAAACCGTTCACATGTGAGATGCCCGTGCACTGTGTCATTCCCGGGAATGAAATGCGGGATTCCCAAATTCCCGGGAATGGATAAACCTGTCCGGGAATGGATTCCCTAGTCTAAATGAGCATTTGCATACAACAAGCGACTGTTTGTGGCATGAGTGCAGAAAAGACTTCTTTCTCATCACCCTACCATACAGATGTTATTTGTGCAAATTGCGTTTAATTGTAGAACGATGTACAGATACACCATCTGCATCAAGATGTTCTTGCAGGTCTTTGGTGGTGATCTGTGGGTTGTCTGTAACTATTCTCACAAATCCTGCACATATGCCACTCCTGTATTTTTCTTGGCCTGCTAGACCTGGGTTTAACAGCAACTGTGCCTGTGGCCTTCCATTTCCTGATTATATTCATTACAGCTGAAAATGACAGAAACCTCTGGGATACTATTTTGTAGCCTTCCCCTAAACCATGATACTGAACAATTTTTGTTTTCAGATCTTTTGAGAGTTGCTTTGAGGATCTCATGCTGTCACTCTTCAGAGGAGAGTCAAAGGGAAACACAACTTGCAATTGACCACCTTAAATACCTTTTCTCATGATTGGACACACCTGTCTATGAAGTTCAATGCTTAACGAGCTAATCTAACCAATTTGGTGTTGCAAGTAATCAGTATTGAGCAGTGACATGCATTCAAATCAGAAAAATTACAAGGGGACCTAAATTTTTGCACAGCCAGTTTTTCACATTTGATTTAATTTCATACAACTAAATACTGCTTCACTAAAAGTCTTTATCTTTTTTTTGTTGAAAGTAGAGTAAATTATTATGCAGGCTCAGAGGGGCTCCCAAACTTTTTCATATGACTGTATATGGTCTCCTGGCATTCAAGTTCCTCCAAAAGCTCTCTCTTATTTTGGTGCATCATTTCAGCAACAATACTGCTGATGTGTCTTCTGGCACTTTGATTGCCTGACAATGTTACATGGAAGGCTATACAGTCTCTGTTGCAGGTTACTCTCCTAAAGAAGCCCTACTGTGTGCCCTCTGTGCCACAGCAGCACCTTGCCAGTTTGGTAATCCCTTAAATACTTTAAAAAAGAGACTTTTATCAATAATTAGCATTTGGGAGTAAAAAATCATGACCTGTGAAACATTTCACTTGAGTTTTCTGTTGGAAGCATACCCACCAACATATTTTTAAACTTTTATGGCTGCAAAAATAAAAATGAAATAAAAAATATACTGTAATGTATGAAATAAAATAAATAAGGCAGGAGATGCATGCATGGTGCAGTCAGTACAGATTTACAGTATAGTAAAACCACACCCACTGTCACTCTAGAACCTCTATATTGGCACTAAAAGGGGGAAGAGATTTTAAAAGTAATTAGATAAAATCTAAAGTTTGTTTACACATGGACTGGAAATTTTGCACCTAGATGACCAACATTTAAAGGCAACATAGCTTTCCTGTGTTTGCTCCAATTACACATGCTCCCTGGGTGTTATATTTCAGCTCATGACAGCTTTGCCACATAAAACATTGTGAGCATGAAGTGAACATAAAGCTGTAAAAGTAATTCTGAGAGACACATATTCAAAATGCTTAATACAATAAACTACTATTAATACATGTTAATACACACTTTATTTTAACACTACCCATAAATTACACCCTCATAAATAACTTCCTGCATACAACTCAATGTCACAACTATATTTTATATAATAACCCCCACGCCAAAATTATTTAAAGCATAGAACCTTACTAAAAGTAGCACATCGTAATGGACAAGTAAGACATATCGTTATTAAATAGTACTACGTGTGTATATGCTTATCCTTCTGATACAAACACACACACACACACACACACACAAATCATATCCAAACTAATGATTAAGACTGACCACAATGCTTTATTCAATAGTTCGGCCTGCATGCAACAGGAAGAAGAACTTGGCAAGCTCTTTCCTCTAGAGAAAAGAGCTACTTCTTCTCTTCCCATCGCCTTGCCTAATTTCCTTAAGGGAAGCTTTGCAGGCGGTATGCTCTTTCCAAACTTCCCCCGCCCCCACCCCGCCAAAACTCCTCTGACTGACAGAACCATTCTCTGGTTGAAACAACCTCAATTTCAATAAAACCACGAAGCCGCAATATTACCTCTGCAATTGAACGGCAGCCGTATATCCTGTATCCTACCCCGGGGGAGCAGTGGTGGGCCCAGCGACACCATTATAATCAATCCGATGAGACATTATTCATGGATTTCCAGTAATCTTGCCCTAAGAAACAGCCGTTTTGCCGCTCCTAAATTTCTGCAAATCAATTCAGTTGTGAAGAGGCACTTGCCCTGCCTGTCTGTAGAGATGATTAGGTCTCTCCGAGTGAAACCCAGATTAAATTACATAGCAAACCTCTTCATATTTTTTTTTTTTTACAAGGTCCCATCAGGCAACCTGCAGATTCTGTCTTTTAACCATATAATAATAATAATAATCACAACTTGTACTTTTTTTAAATATGGTGTTTAGCTCCTATTTGAGTACACACTGGCGGTACACTATTTTTTATATGCACCTTGTTTTCTGATCTATTGACAGCTTAATATAAATACTATAACATAATGAAAAGCTGCACTACCATGAAGTGCTAGTTTCAATTGTACCAACTGTTACAATAACCAGAATGGGATAAGAATGACTTTATTATTATTAATAATTTGCATTTTTTTCAAGATAATCATTTGAATCAATACATGAGTTAACTAATCCAATTACTCCAGTTCAGTGTTGCAGGAGTGGGAGTTTATTGTGCTAGCATCTTGTGCAAGAAAGGAACCACTCCCTCATACAGGCTGCTAACTTGTATGTATGAGGAAACTGGAGTGGCTGGTGAAAGTACAAGCACAGGGAGAATGTACAAGGTCCACACAGGCAGCTTGTGAGATGCATTTAACCACAATTCTGAAAAATACTGGATACAGTCGGGCTATATTTTACCACTGAGGGTGTATCCATTAAGACAATATGAAGTAATTCCAGAGGCAGGGTGAAGTTAAACTACAAAACAAACAACTTGAACCTTGTTTCCAAACATTTCCCAAACCCTGTTTCCATACAATGATGAAAAGCAGACTACAAAACATCTATTTTTCTTGCTTCTCTTTCAGATGAGAGAACAGTTTCTGAACAGAAGACGGGATTAAATGATAGCAGCTGGTGGCACAGAGACTTCATTACTGTTGGAAATCTGCACAAGGTACTTCGGGTGCAAATAAAGCAGCCAACTGGGACAAGGGCAAGCGTTGAGGTGGAGAACAAGGTAGCGAGTCACAGCAACAGCACGGCAGAAGACAAGAACCTTCCAATTGTCTACAATCATAGGACTGTCAGAAGCAAGAAGAGAAAAAAGGAAAGAAAAAACATTGCCTTTTTGATTAACCTTTATCAGCAGACACTTACCTGAAGTCATAGATTCTGAAAACTAAATCCTTTGATTTACCCTAATGATGCTAGCTCTAAGAAAATGGGCCACAAACTGGCCTCCAATGAATGCTTGACTTCCAAGGGGTTGCCACTTTCACTTAGACATAGTGCAATAAAATCAAAAAAAAGCAGAGCAAAAAGTAAGTTTGTGTAAAAAGGAACATGGTGTGCAATATGAACAAGAGAAGGAATATCACTGTTTAAGCAAACAGATTGGAAACAAGTAGACCCTAGTTAATGAATGCACTGGTTCAGAAGGCACCAATCAAGTTTGCATTTCATCTAAATAACCTGTTTGGCATCTCTTACAAGAATCTGCTTCCAAGGCACCTGAGGGTGCTTTCAGTGATAAGGTTGGAAGCCTGTTGGTCTCTACTGTCTTCTAAAGTTTTGACTTATAAGGCTTGCAAGAGTAATTTTGTCTGTGTGCCGACAATCAGCAATTAGGAACTAGGAGGAGTCCAAAAACTTCCATCTTTTATAGCATCGCTAGGACCAGAATTAAAAGAAAACTAATTTCAACCGAACCATTTGGGTACATTTGCTTTGGATAGAGAGAAGATACCAGACAGATTCCAGAAAGGATCAGGTAAGTGTTGAGATGTACAAGAGACAAACAATACACACAAATGGGAAGAAAGGTGAAGAACATGGGCTGAATTTAGGCCACAACTGTACACATACAGCAAGACTTCCTATAACCTGTAAGAAGAGCTCACTGGGATTTATCTTTCCATTTAGCAACACATTCACACTAGAATGCTGAAAGTCTCCCGGAGGGCCAGAGGCTGTCAGCCAGCACTTAAACAGGGTGACACATCAATTTCATTTTATTTTTGTTATTATTATTATTATAGGATGTCATAAACATTGAGAGAAAAACTGGCAGCAAAGGCCAGTTTGCATGAATGTATAGGAGTCAATGAGGAGAAAAATGAAAGGCCGAGAGGGGGTGGAAGACACAAAAGAGGGAAAAATAAAAGCTTCAGAATCCACTGTCCAAAGGAAAGTAAGATGTGTGCACATATCTGAGTGGAAATAAGAACTGACAGAGAAGTTTTTCAGCAATGGTCCCTATAGACATGGCCACTGCAGCTGAAAGGGAGAGAATGAACAAGTTTTGCTCAACTGAACATTTTTTTTTGCTTTAGGTTGGGAAAAACTTTCGGTTACTTAGCATATAAGAGAATAGCACGGTAATAAAAAATACAAGGGTGAAATAAATTTTCGAAGACAGACCCTCACTCCCATTTTAGCCCTATTATATGAATCCGCTCCTCCACAACCCTGAGTTGGATTAAATGGGTGCAAAAATGTTATGTTACATTTATGAGGATGCATTCCATTAAAAAAAATACAGAAGAGGACAATTTAGTTCAGACGAGCCCAGAGAAAAGACACTAGTTTATTGCCTCGGGGTGAAGTGAAGAACTGCGTCAAAGTGGCAGCAGACAAAGGGAGATTGCAGGGGGGTGGGGATGGCAGTGGCATGCAGCCTCCAGCTACGCGTGCTCATTCTACTGTGTATAAAAGGAGCGGGATAAATTTTGCAGACCTGAATAATCTTATCATGTTAACTATGTGTTTATAAATTTGTGAGAGAGAAGATGCGAAGTGTAGAAGGGATCAAATAGATTTCTAACATGAATGCTGAAAAGTGGGGAGCCCCATTAAAATGAGACAGCAGGCAGTCGGAGTCTAAATACACAGAGAAAGAGTAAGGGCCAGGCATCCCAGCAATTTGTATCTGTAGTGTAATCAGACTTGCTCTGAAGCATTTGAGAGAGTGAGAGCGAGAGGGAGAGAAGATTAGCAGTCTTGCTTGAGACATGACAGATTGGCACTGATTGGAAATAGAGAGAAACCTTTCATTGAATCAGGACATGAGGTTGGGGGGGGGGGTGGTGGTGGGGGGGGATTGGTTAAGCAGGAAAGAGATTTGTAGGCGAAAAAAGAGGGAGATTAGTGGACCAAGAGGCAAGTGGGACGGACAGAGTGGCTCTCATTTGAATGGAGAGCGAGAATGATGCACTGGGGCTGACACCTGATCCTGCAGGGATGGCCTGAAAGCTCACGTTGGTCAGAGGCTGGTGTGGGCAATATATCCAAGACCTATGCCGGACTGTGCAAACTTCCAGTTCCAAATGCTGCTATTTGAACAGAGCCTCTCTGAGACTGCAAAACAGTTGTACAGCTAGCATCACTAAAATCCTGAAGACGTGCACTAATTCTACTATATCTTTTTCTTTAAGAAAGAAGACAATCCTGTGGCATTTTTTTCTCTGGGATACTTTTTTCTCTGAATAAAAATAAAAGTCCCTACTACCATTGAAAACTCGAATATATTCTTAGGAAAATCAACAAATAGAAGTTGTAACCAGATTGAACACAGAAGAAAGGCCCCCAGGCGTGTCCAAAACTTCTCAGGTAAGTGAAAATAGTAATTCAAAGTAGATTATTGTGTTCATAACGGGTATGAATATATTGGAGTACCAAACATATACAAAATACCCTCTCCCGATGACAAATGTTCATTTTATGTAGTGTTTGGTTCATTTAATCTTACAGTAGTTATGATTAAAAAGGGTACAGATGAAAAGGAAGGAAAGAACATGTGTGTCAGGTTACTGGAAAAACAAGGCAGATGTGCTAAGTTGCTAAATGAAGACACATTCAAAACACAGATTTCTCATTAAATTTATGCAAAGCACACTGACAAGCAAGCTGCCTACATGGCGGGAGTGGGTTGTGGGGAAATCTGAAGAGCAGGGTAGGTGGAAGATCAGGCTTCAGCTTATCTCATATATACTCAGAGTATTTAACCGGCCTGAAGATCAGTTAACTCTTATGTGACTCCAGGAGATTTTGTTCATTGAGACATTTACTTTTTTAGCTGCTGCCTTTATTGAAGGTGACTTACAATATATGAAATACAATTAGGTTTATTTCTTTTGTTTTTTCAAAAGGAACACAGGTAGGTGAATTGACTTTCTCACGGTCACACAGTTTCAGTAGCAGGATTTGAACCAACAACCACAGGATTTGAAATCCAAAGCCTTTACCACTACATCACACAGTCTACTATTGAGAAAAAAAAACCTCTTGTCTTCTCATAGCATTTTACTTTAATCTTTATTATGGCAAGATGGGTTTGCCTAAAAGCTGTCTCAGATTTATTTATTCAAATTAAGTAATATAAAATTGATTTTGCAATAGGTCATACAGAATAGTCTGAGGTATGAAACTAGCAAAGTTTACAGCAGGAGAAGATGTTGGATTGACAGTCCTCCATTTCTGAGCAAGTTGCTTCTCACCCTGTACTCTGTACTTCTGGGATAGGTGCCAGCCTCCCACATTCTCAAACTAGATTAACTGGGTTTGAGAATTTATATGCATATGCATACAGTAGGTGTGTGTCTGCAGGAGCACGCCTTGTAATGGCCTGGTCACCTGTTTAAGATGGGTTACTGCGTTGCTCCTTGCGCTCCTGTGACTGGCTATATCTTCTAGTAATCGTATTTGGATTAAACGGGTTTGTGAATGATAATTTTAAAAGGTTCCAATGCAGTGGAGTGATGACATAGCCTGCTCCAAATAAAATTCCATAACAGCACAGTGATTATGATGATTGTTCAGGACAATTTTTAAATGGAGTTGCTAGCACACTCTTTAGGCACCAAATGATGACAAATGACACCTCTACACTGATGCAAGCATTGCTAACAACAGCACAGGTGCAAACTGACTTCCTTGGATTAAACACCTTTAGGAAAATGAAGACACCAAATCCCACATGACAAGCACTCCAGTATGTTGCACACACAAATCATCCGCCAAGCTGTCAAACAGAATGCAAATCAGACAAGCCTACCTGCGTGACCAGGAGAACCCTGTCTGAGTTTGCAAGCCTATCTAACCACCCAAGGGAACTGACAAACATTTCTCAATGTAGACATCACCAGCAGACGGCAGCCAACAGGTTTTCACCAGGGAACCATGATAAAACAGGTTTCAACAGCTAGGATACCCTGAGTATATGTGTGAGAGGAAATGTAATAAATCCAACAGATCAAGATCCCACACATATGAAGCACTGCTAAACTTAATATGTCCTTTGAAAGTCCCTTACCAACACCTAATATGGGAAGACAGCAGAAGTAAACAACCTGTCCAACCACCGCTGTGCATACCTTACCTTAACTCTCTGAAAAGTTGTAGTGTTGCACTTTGTCATGGCAAGGCCAGTTATTGACAGCCTGACAGATGTTACAATGTCTACAAACCTTGCTCCCCTTCTCCCATCCGCACAGCTTGTTTCTTGTTCTCTTTGATCTGTACGGTGTCATACAAGCTACTGCACAATAGGAGTTCTCTCTTCTATTAATGTAGAGAGCCCAGCAGCTTCTGCTCAGCAATGAAAAAACCATAAAAAAAAATCAAAAATTGCAGCACTGCTCTGTCAGTCTTGCCAATTCATTCTTTCTTTACCAGAAATACATAGTAACACAAAAAGTAAAACATCTAAAAAAGGTCCCAGCACATTTAAACGGATAACCTCAACTTGATGGATTTTTCTTACTTTTTCTCCCAGCAAATTAGCCAAAACAGCAATTGCTTAGGGGTTCTCCAAGGCTCAAGAGCAAGGCTAACAATTCCAAATATGCTTTTTAAAATAAAAAGGTGTTGTTTATGCCGACCTCTGCAATATGTGAACACTAAATTCAAAGGAAACACCAGGGAATTGAGATCTTAAAAGCCACAGGTAGGAAGATGAATTTAATTTCTCATCACACTTAATTAACGGGTTTTTTGAATATCTAATACTGAAGCATTTGGAAAAAAAGCTAATCTGATTTATCATCATTTCATCTTAAAATAAATTACATGGCTGCTCTGTTATACCTACCCAATCCCAATTAAAGACTATAGGCTTAACTTAGGCAAACATATTTCTTTACATGGTATTTCATCCACCCATTTCTCACTTGTTCATCAAGTCCAGGGTAATGTTGATAATGTGCATGTCCCAGAAGCACTTTACACAAGTGAGAACCCATAATTGAGAACGTTTGAATGCATGTACACAACTCACACACACTGGGCTAATTTCATTCTAAAGGTGTCCTTACAAAAGAGCATGGTGTGGATAGGAGCTAAAAGAGCACAGGCAAGTAGAAAACAATTATGTCAAAGTCTATCTATCCATTTCCTGAACTTGACCAACTAAACCTTAAGTTTAGAGGGTTCAAGAGACAATCCCAGTATCACTGGATGTATGTCAGGAAGCAACCCCTTGACATGACTCCAAATATCAAGTAACAAGGTACATGTCATTTTTATTTTACTATTTCAACCTGGTGAGTCCCTAGAAAATACCCATTTATCAGCAGGCTCAACTTTAAATTTCAGAGATGGGTGAATATAGTTACAGTATATATATATATAACATTTTCAGCACATAATCTTTTTATCTTCTATCCACAAACAATGTTCACCCTCTGCCCATGACAAACATTTGGCTAGAAAATTGCCATTAAAAGCAGGGACACTTCTGACTCACATCTGTAGGCGCCAGCAATAAAAACATAATATTTTAATGATAAAAATGGCATAGAGAATAGACACAAGAACAATCAAATTCTGACATTCCAGCACTCCTGTTATTCTGTCACTTTGAAATTTTTTGAAAACATTGTATCAATACTTAAAAAAATATACAGTAACTCAACACAGTCACACATGTTCAGTCCTTAATTAAAAAAAATGCTGCTTTGTATTCTTTACATGTAACATCAAGCTTGTTCAGGAAAAGCTTTTTCCTGAATTGAACCCCTTGGAGCAGCATGAGTGGGCGAGTGGATGAATGGAAGGCTGTTCAAACTCCTACTTGCAGGAGAAATATGCATTTTCAATGCAGTGTGGTTTTATATTGGTATAATATGACTTTAAGCATTTCTGGGAAAATGATCACAATACTTCATTCACAGGAAATGCATGGATAAAATCTTGAGAGTTCCTGCCCAGTGGTATAAAAATTCGTTAATTTTGACTAATACAGTAGTAAAGAGGTTAATGCTATGGCCTCAAAGATCCAGTTGCCTGAGTCACAATCCCAGTTAGAATATCAGCTATTTGTTTTTTTTTTCCTCCCAAATGCCAAAGATATAAAAGAGTTAGCTTACTGGTGGTTCTAAACTGAATAAATGTCCACTTCAATTGACTGTTGTCCAGGGTGGGATCCTACCTTATAGGTGATGTTGCCATGGTGGAGCAGAAATTAACCCCCGCTGCCTCGTCACCTCCTGAATGGAGCTTTTAAAGGGTTTTTCTTTGGACTCTCTCCCATATTTCAAAAATAATCCTTGGCAGTAAGTTGACCCAGAATGAGTGTGGTTGTGTGCATGAATGTGCCCTGTGATACGACTGGCACCATGTCCTGGATTGGCTTTCATCATACATCCAGGGTAACTAGAATAGGCCTAGCCTCCACTTGATCCTGAATTAGCTAAGCAGGTCTGAAATGAAAAGATTGATGAAAAGGCTAGGAAGTGTTATTTGTGTTTAGTGTATGTAAAACTAGTTCACAGAGATTCTTGTTATTCTTGCCAACCCAAAAAGACTGGCACTACCTTGTTTTAATGGTGACAGACCACTGGAATTTTACTTTGTATTTACCTTATGTTGTTTGTGGCAAATATTCATTTAATAAAGTGTCCTTCATAATAAACACCATCATAAAGCTACCAGTTTTGCACCCCACAGCTAGCAAACAGGCCAATTGATGGCTTTGCTCAGCTACAGTTAGTATGTTTTGGTTTCTGGTTTATTTCAATACTACACCACCATCTGCCTTTGAGATACGTGAAGAAATCAGTGACAATCCCAGAAAAGATTACACTTAATTTACGAAAGTTGCAAGTTGAAAAGTCAAACCAAATTGAGAAGTCCCCAGGGCATGCATCTAGGTTACATTTTATGAAGGTGATTTAGTAGGCATCATCTTGCACTTTGAGGCATCTGAGATGAATATCATAAGGAAAGGCACTTTGCACATTAGGAGTGTAGTGCAATACTTTCGAAATATGCCTTCTGAAGAGAATGATGTTAAAACTGTTAGCAGTGACAACATAAGGGTCGAGTGGGAGAAGTCATGAAGACTGAGGTGAGAATGCTTTGGCATAGCATGTGGGCTGGTGTAAGTCTGAGTGTTTAGCATGTAATACTGATATGTGGACAGTTTCTTTTCTCAGTTCATAACTATATTCCCCAAAGTATCTCTACAACAGGAGATAACAGCATTTATATCTCAGACATCACACCCTGCTTAGCACAAAGATGACTTTAGAAAACCAAGATGAAAGCCTATTCTTCAAAAACAGTAGGGATCCTGGGAACCACTGCCACAAGTTTTGTAAACCTGCTCCTCTAAAATGATCATGCTACAGAAAGCTACTGTCGCCTAGCTAACGGATGCCAGATGTGGGCTCTACTTATCTATTATCTGACAGAGGTGCACTGCACGCTAAGCTGCTAGGTCAAACCAGATCCACATTTCAAGCTGCTCGTCATCATTAGGGAGCAAGGACATTTCTCAACATACTCAGGCACTGAAAACAGGGAAACTCTCCAGCACAGCTGCACTTTTTCAGCTCTTTGCTTTTCAGATATGTGGATAGACAAACAGCTCTGCTCTCCAATGATGCTTGAGCTTGCAATCCATACCTCATGCTTTATGAACAATTGCATCTCAGGAAGAGCTTTAATAATTCAATAATATTTTGCCTGAGGAAATTAATCATATCAAGCAGAGTTGATCCAGAGATCTTGGTTTTAACACAAGCATGTCACAAAAAATTACACTTTGGACTTAGCTGTTCACTGCCCTTTTGACTTGTGCAACTCACCAAGACCTTCTGAATAACTGACTGTGTCAATAGCCTTTAGTACATTAAATGACCCATAAAATTTAATAGAAAACAAGAAGAGCAGTTCTGACATAGGTGGCGAAGGTTGCACAGTTCACATCTTCAGGAATACTGGGTTTAAGCTCTGGTTCTGCCACTATACCTGTGGAGTTTTCAAGTTCTTCCTTTGAGGGTTTCTTCCCAAGGTACTGTAACTTAATCCTGAAAGTTGACTGGTGATGCTAACTGGCATTGTATGAATGGATGTTAAGTGTGTCCTGTAATGTCTCCACTGGATTTAATATATGGCTTGCTTTGGATGTTGACAGGATAGGGTTTGGCCCCCAACAATAATCTAATAGAAATAAGGAGGTTTACAAAATAGATGCATGGACAGATTGGCCATTAGAGGATGGCGAACTATAAGAGAAGTTAGACAGAGGCATCAGGTCAGAAGACCTACCTGACGTCTTTAATGATTGATCAAGGCAAGTTAGTTCTGAGAGCTCTCTTGAGGTGGAAGATGTGGTCATTTAACAAGCCACTCTGCCACTGCTGTCTTTGTGTTTAAAATTTGGAAAATTGTATTATCCATTCAGGAATCATTTTTGGCATTTTGAAATTTTACTAGTGTGTTTTAAGTTTAGATGAAATGAAAATCAGTAAAAATGGGACACGTCTAAAGGGCTAGAGCACACAGATCATCTCTAGGGAATGTTTTGATCAATTCCTCCTTCAGCAAAATCTTTAAGGGCCGTGACAATTGCATCAAAAAGTCAGCATATTCATAGATTTTTAGAAACATTTTGCCTAAATCCATATAAGAACTATCAGACAATCAATTTTTCTACTTTAGTTGCATAAGATGAATATGTTGAACATGCACCAAATGCCTGAAAGTAACAGTTTTAATGTTGATACTGAATATTGGTTCAAATGTAAAAAATATATATTATTAAATTAAATATTTTTATTAAAGATATATTACACAATATTGCACTTAGATATATAACAGATAAAACACATTGAAGACCAGCTACTCAGGAGTTAAAACCAATTTCTAAGCTTTTATTTATTTTATTATATATATATATATATATATATATATATATATATATATATATATATACATACATACAGTGGAACCTCTAAATACGAGTTTAATTCGTTCCAGCACTGAGCTTGTATAGCGAGTTTCTTGTATCTAGAACAAACTTCCCCATTGAAAATAATGGAAATCCAGTTAATCCGTTCCGCATCCCAAATATATTAACATAAAAATCAATTTTCCTAACAAATAACACTGATAAATTATATATACTGTAGTCTACCTTTAATAAATAACACTGGTAAATAATATAACTGATTATTAAAAGAATCAAAACAGGTGTCCAAAGTGTAGTAGAGCATTCAATAAATCTTTAAATAAATAATCCTTAAAACAGTTGTGAAGTGGAGGTTTAAAATACACAAGAATAACAATCCTTTAACACGAGGTTAAAACGTCAACAGGAAGCAGTCTTCAAAAAACAGATGACAATCCCCGGTGCTTCTTCTCTGTTAGCGTCTCACCTGCTTCTCCCATGCGGGCTCTGCAATAGGCGAGACACTTAATGCAGCTGACCTTCTCTACACCGTCCTGCTTCAGCTGTTTGGCTCGCCTGTTCAGCTCACTGTTCAGCTACACGCGAGCCTGCACTCGCTCGCTCTCCCGCACCGAATTCCTACTGCTGCGGATTCCTGCCTCCTCCTGCAACCTCCGTTCTCTCTCCTCTCCTCTCCTCTCCTCTCTTTTCTTTTCTTTTCCTTCTTCTCCCCCTTAACCGGCTCTCGCTTCTCTATATATGCGGGGAGGAAATGGCAGCTGCAGCCTATCAGCCACAGGAACAATGGATGTGGGCAGTTTCCCACCTGTGCACTTAGGTGAGAAACGCAGACACTGCAGATCGCTCTGCGGCTCGCTACTGCTGCCACGCCCCCTCGCTAAGCCGCGAGCTATACCCACAGCCTGGCTCATGGCTCGTTACGCGAGCCAATGCTCGTATTTAGATCTGAATTTTTCACTCATACTTTCCTCGTATTTTGAATTTCTCGTATACAGAGGTGATCATATCTCGAGGTTCCACTGTATATATATATATATATATATATATATATACACACACATACATATACATACACACACTATATACATACACATAAACTCACACACACTAAAAGTGTTAATCAGAGAAAGATCAAAATATAGTTTCAAAACAAAAAAATAATTTAAAAACACATTAGTAATTTCTGCAAATTCAACCCATTTTGGAAAAGCATAAAAAAACCAGTATAAATATTACTATATATTTGAGTAACACCTTTATTCAATCCAACTTACAAGATCATGATATGCTGGAGCAGAAGGAGAAAGTCACCTCTCTGCTTAGGAACTAAGCTGGCGACCTTGGGTTTTACAGGCCATTTCCTTCTCCTCAATCCCACACTGTCCAGTAAATACTTCAATTAAAAATTAAAAAAAAAAAAAACAAACCTCAAAGTGTCATTTATTTATTTTTTCCAGAACTTATTAGGAATACTAAGAGCTGGCATTGCTTAGCCCTAACAGGTGACTTTTTTCACAAAGGAATGATTCAAGATAATAGCAGGCATGAAACTTTGTTTTAAAAAGTATAATAAACAAAAACAAAGCAGTTAAGAGTTTCGAATAGGGGAATGATGAGTACTTAATTGAGGTTTTGGGATAATTTTGCCCTAAAAGAAATTCACATTAAGATATTTCACAAAAAGAAATTCCACTATATGGGCAGACAGTTTAACTGTACATAAGAATAGACAGAAGACTCAAGGTGATTTAATATGTAGTAAGACTGGAGTGCATGAATTTACTTATAAATAAATACAACTGTCTACAAATCAAGAACAACAACATGTCCACCCAAAACATTGCTTTAACAATTATTTTATATTCAGTGGTGGGCATGCAAGCAGGAATTTCATTGTACTCCGTACACATGACACTACTATTGTTACCAAAACTAACTTGCATTATTTCCAAATGACATACCTTTGGACTGCTTCTGAATGCAGCAGTAAATCTGTTTTTCATAATTTTTAAATTTTCAACTCAGACCACAGTGTAGTTAATTAAACAGAGGAGCATTAAAAATGACACTGCACTTGATTCACACATATAGTACTTAGGGATTCAGTTTAATGTGGTTTGGAAAACAAACACCCACAAATAATGTGAAGTTTTGGCATGAATGTCTAGGAATGTCTATAGTTGAAGAAAAAAAAAAGTGCTGTTCTGTTACATTAAAGATAAAACCAACTAGGGATATAAGTATATGCAATTAATTGTTCAACAAAGGGACTTCACAGTATGGTCTCCTGTGACATTAGTTTTAATAACTTGCTAGGGATATTACAGAGGAATAGTCACCTCATACATTTTCACTATTAAAATGGATGCAGTTTTTTAAGAATTGGTCTAATAGTGCACCAATGTGTTCCCACTAAATAGTTCTACTTAAGCTTTATCCAATCAAAAATAAATCCATATTTTCAGTACCTTCCAGTAAGGAAACCATAAGCACATTTATTGCAGATAAAACTGTGAAATCAGCAGAAGTTCATAAGAAACACAAAATACTCTTAAATGCCAATTTTTTTTTAAATATACAGATGAGTTCACTGCATCAAACTGGAAAAACAAATTGGACTGAGTGACAATTTTCCTGATGTATTAATACCGTAGAAATGAGAGAGTACAGGTTAAAGTTTTTATTTACCTGGTGTCCAATCCTATAATGTTAGTATATATTAGCTTGTTTTTGGCCTAAAGCCATTTTTATCTTTCAGTAACCTTGTGCAATGCTGAAAAAGTCACATGTCTAGGAGTATATGTAGCTTTTCTATCTAGCTGTTAACATACCAGACAAAAATAAAATATAATAAAAAAGTAGTAGGTGTGAATTGCAAAATCCAGAAAGGGAAACCAGTAGACACAAGGTAGAAATGCTCCACAGTGAAAGCAGTAATTAGGAAAAAATGTACATTTATAACTCATAGACAGCCTGAATGGCAGGCAAAAATAACAGTAAAGGTTGAGAGGAGTATAATTTGAGTTAAATTAAAATTTGAAGTGTTAAATGTGTTTCTCGTAAAGTGATATACTGCATAAGACTGCGGGTAAAACAATGTATTCAATGTGATACTCTAATTAGACCTTGATAATTCAGTATTTTGTTACTCCACATGCTTGCAAATTCCCATTCGAATATGTAAAAATAATGCTGGCACATTTCTATTTAAAAGAGGAAAAAAAAAAACTCACACCTACAGAAAAAAAACACAAACAAAATTTAATTGGTCCATTGGGGTCCATTTAATTTATTATTTGCAGAGGTTAATACAAATATGAAAATTAATGAGAACTAATCTTTTACCTAGTGTTTACATTTCATTAGTAAAACCATTGTGCTGTAATACAGCTCTTTTACATTCTTCTTACTTATTTATAAGGAAATATAAATTAAACTTTGCTTTTTTTCCTAAACTTTCTGGTGCCATCAATGCAATAGGCAGGCTTAATACAAAAAAACATCAGCTTGTCTTCATCAACGAATGCTGAAAAGGAAATCCTTTAATCCTGTGTGCTTAAAGCTTTAAGATACAGCATCCAATTTGATAGATTTTATATCATACATTTTTATACAAAATAGATCTAAAAGGTAAAGGGTCAACCTTTAAGATGTTTATTCATTTTTCTGTATTATATTGTAATGTATATATATTATATTATAATACTGGCAATAACTGCAATTCATTCTGTTTATTTTAAAAAACTCAAGATTATGACTTGTTCTTAATAAAAAAGGAACCTCTTGTTTTAAAGTGAATGTTTTAAACAGTAGCTCCCTGTTTGAGAGATAAAGTACATACACTTACAGTAAAGTATACATTGATTTGTACTCTGTGAGGTAACTTAAGAAGTTCAATAAACCAAAGAACACAAATAGATTAGGGTTAAATAACAGTCTTTTGATCAGGGGTGTCGAACTCCAGGCCTGGAGGGCCACAATGGCTGCAGGTTTTCATTCTAACCCTTTTCTTAATCAGTGACCAGTTTTCACTGCTAATTAACTTCTTTCCCTTTCATTTTAATAGCCCTGTTTTTAAGGATTCAGTCCACTGAATTTATTCCTTTCTTTATTAAATGGCAGCCAAACAGAAATGAGATGTGAAATGAGCCTACAGATGACCAGCTAAACTGAGATTTCAAACTCCAACCAATTTCACTCCAACCAATCTCTTAATGAGAAGCTGATTCTTGCTGTTAATTAAACTTGTTATTTAATTCGATGGCTTGTTTCTGCTCTCATTCTGCCACAGAAGACATTTCCAAAACTGTTGATTTTTCTGTTTTTTCTCAGAGCACCGTCAAAATGTTTTGGTGACCCGAGAGTTCGAACTTACCGAGACCATCACCTTTATTTTCAGAAATTGTGTGATTGGCACAGCTGGTCATGCAGCGGCTTGTTTTGTGTCTCATTATTGTTTGGCTGCTAATTAAAGAAAAAGAGACAACTAAGGAGCCTGACTCAAGTTAATTAAAACTTAGGCAAAAGAAGTTAATTAGCAGCAAAAACTGGTCACTAATGAAGAAAATGGTTAGAATGAAAACCTGCAGTCACTATGGCCCTCCAGGACTGGAGTTTGACACCCGTGCTTTTGATAAACAAACCATATTTCAAGCTTTGCACAAATTGAAAATAATTCTTAATAAGTAGACTCTCATAAACAAAATCTTGAAAAAAAACAACCACAACAAAAGCCAACAGTTCAGCATGTGCAAGAAGCATTGGGACAATATGCAGAATTTAATAAATAAAACATGTAAATGATATGGTTCCATTGTTCTGTTAAAATAAATACTACCCAAGTATAGATTTATTTAATTTGTGTCCCACTGCTAACGTATTTTTTGTGGTTTTGCCATTACAAACTCACGTGTGTGACATGTTCAGTATTCCTGCCATTGGCAAGGTGGTAAAAGCTGGGCTGGATAAAAAGCTGCCCATGCTTAGAAAACAAACACTGCTATCTTGTAGCTTAGTAAATAATTACTAAATGCCATGATCCACATGTCTTGTAGCTGTGCAATACAAGAAAGATACAGAGGATACTTGAGAGATTGTGCCATAATTCACAGTTTTCAATTTTAGCACCCATGCCATAACTATTTTATTTGCATTCATTGGCTTTGTCACCTCATGAATTTGAAGAGTAAAGTATGTGCTACCATACAAGACTGCAAGACTGTTCATCATTTTGCGCCCTTTACTTTAAAATCTCAGTCACAAAACTGAAGCCTAACTTAATAGACAAAAAGTTCTCGTGACTCACCTACACACAGCTTTCACTTCTGCATCCAAATTATGAGCTTCATTGCTTTAGCAGTAATTGTCGACATCTTTATGATTTCATCATTTTTACAATATTGCTTACCCATCCTTGCAGTACCCAGCCTGAACAGCATCTGTTTTGAAAAGCTTTAATCTAATTAAACTAGTAAATGGGGTTATAGTTTCATGACCAGGTATAACATGTTCAGCTGTCAATGAGTCATATCAATGGGCAGAAGATTGCATTAGGACATAACATGCACAGCTCTCCAATGCAGCTTACTTTTCTTTGTTAAATAAAAAAGTGGTGAGCAGGAATTATAACATTGCACCATCAAATGCTTCCCAAAAGAGCAATATGATTCCTTTTAAATCAAAAGGTTAAATGATAGATCCTTTCTAAGGTCCAAGTCAACATCTTAAAATGCTTTTAAAAGTGTTACTTGTACAAAAATGTACACTTTAAAAATGTACTGCTCTAACAACTAATATGTGGGATGCTTTTCAGTGTGCAGGATGGAGATGGCTTACAAACACCCTAACTCTACCTTTCAAATCAAATAATGCCATGATAGTTTCAGACAAATTGTCAGTAGATGAAAATTACCTCTTTATATTTTGGTAAACAGAAAGTAATTAAATATCAGGACTCAACGTCCAATGGTAATACACACTGGTCATTTGCTTCAGGTAGGAAAGAATGACTCAAGCAGATATTAAAGACTTATGATAGAAAGATGTCAGTCTTTGAAATGTTGTAATGACCTCAGATGTCATATAGGGCAGGGGTGCACAAGTTCAGTCCTGGAGGGCCGCAGCAGCTGCAGGTTTTTTCCTTCCAACCCAGTTGCTTAATTAGAAGTCAATTACTGCTGAAGCAAAATTTCTGTGCTACATTTTCAATAACTTTGCAACATTTAACTGCTTCTTTAATCTTAATTAACTGTTTCCTGGTTTGTTAACCATATGGAAATTAAAAAATAAATGCAACTAACAAAGGAACAGTGGCACACCATCTAACTTGGTCCCACTTACATTTGTGTGTTTAAATAAAATACTTTGAAAGAAAAAACAGAGCAAAAAATGATGGACTGAGAATTACTAATCTGCTCCAACACAAATCATTTGGATGATATCGTAGGAAATAAAAAAAACTGCAATAAAACAATGACCTGACATGGCAAAATGGAATCACTAACAGCCCAGAATTGGCTTCAAATTCAGCAACTAAATTGGGAACAAAACCCTGCAGCTAATGCAGTTCTCCAGGATTGAACTCTGGACCCTTGATATGGGGTGATATCCCCTATAAAGTCAAGAAAACAAAAAACAATTCAATCCTATTCAAAATTCAGTTTGTTTTTATAAAGCATACTTCCGCTCATAAGCCATTATTGCTGTTCACCAATTATAAACAAAGAACTGTTAGTATAAAGTACAAAATGATTAGCACGGATAGTAAAATGATACTATTTTAAATTATAACAGATTTTTGACATGATGTTGCTATCACTCATCACCCATCTTTTTCTTTCATCATACTGGGTGCAATTTTAAATTTTCAGCTTCAGCCACAGGAGATGCACAAACCAGTGTGTTTCTTTGTGCCGGTCCCAAGCCTGGATAAATGGGGAGGGTTACATCAGGAAGGGCATCCGGTGTAAAATTTTTGCCAAATCAATATGCGGACAACAATACAAATTTCTATACCAGATCGGTCGAGCCCTAGGTTAACAACGACCGCCACCAGTACTGTTAGCCAACAGGGTGCTGGCAGAAATTGGGCTGCTGTTGGCCGAAAAAGAAGGGGAAGAAGAGGGGGGAGATGTGTCCAGAGGCAGGAGGAGAGGAGGAAAGTAAAGAGTGGAACTGAGGGTAGGAACTTTGAATGTTGGTAGTATGACTGGTAAGGGGAGAGAGTTAGCAGATATGATGGAGAGAAGGAAGGTTGATATATTGTGCGTGCAAGAGACTAAATGGAAGGGGAGTAAGACCAGGTGGATCGGAGGTGGATTCAAATTGTTCTATCATGGTGTGGATGGGAGGAGAAATGGGGTAGGAGTTATTCTGAAGGAACGGTATATCAAGAGTGTTTTGGAGGTGAAAAGAGTGTCAGGTAGAGTAATGATTATGAAGCTGGAAATTGGAGGTGTGATGATGAATGTTGTTAGTGCATATGCACCACAAGTTGGGTGTGCAATGGGTGAGAAAGAAGAATGTCGGAGTGAGCTGGATGGAGTGATGAACAGTGTACCCAAGGGACATTGGCGATTGGAGCGGATTTCAATGGGCATGTTCGTGAAGGGAACAGTGGAGACGAGGAGGTGATGGGTAGGTATGGTGTCAAGGAGAGGAATGAAGAGGGTCAGAGGATAATGGATTTTGCCAAAAGGATGGACATGGCTGTGGTGAATACATATTTTAAGAAGGGGGAGGAACATAGGGTTATGTACAAGAGTGGAGGAAGATGCACACAGGTAGATTACATCCTATGCAGAAGAGTTGATCTGAAGGAGATTGAAGACTGCAAAGTGGTGGCAGGGGAAAGTGCAGTTAAGCAGCATAGGATGGTGGTCTGTAGGATGACGTTGGAGATCAAGAAGAGGAAGAGAGTGAGGGCAGAGCCAAGGATCAAATGGTGGAAGTTGAAAAAAGAAGACTGCAAGGTTGAGTTTAGGGAGGAGGTGAGACAGGCACTGGGGTGGCAGTGAAGAGTTACCAGACAGTTGGGAAACTACAGCAGATGTAGTAAGGGTGACAGTAAGAAGGGTGCTTGGCATGACATTTGGAAAGAGGAAGGAGGAAAAGAAAACCTGGTGGTGGAATGAGGAAGTACAGGAGAGTATACAGAGGAAGAGGATGGCAAAGAAGAAGTGGGATAGTCAGAGAGATGCAGAAAGTAGACAAGAGTACAAGGAGATAAGGCGCAAGGTGAAGAGAGAGGTGGCGAAGGCTAAAAAAAAAGGCAAGAAAAGGAGTATGATGAGTTATATGAGAGGTTGGACACTACGGAGGAAGAAAAGAACCTGTACCAATTGGCTAGACGGAGGGACCGAGCTGGGAAAGATGTGCAGCAGGTTAGGGTGATAAAGGATGAAGATGGAAACATACTCACAAGCAAGGAGAGTGTGTTGAGCAGATGGAAAGAGTACTTTGAAAGGCTTATGAATGAAGAGAACGAGAGAGGGAAGAGGTTGGATGATGTGGAGATAGTGAATCAGGAAGTGCAACGGATTAGCAAGGAGGAAGTAAGGGCAGCTATGGAGAGGATGAAGAATGGAAAAGCCGTTGGTCCAGATGACATACATGTGGAAGCATGGAGGTGTTTAGAAGAGATGGCAGTGGAGTTTTTAACCAGATTGTTTAATGGAATCTTGGAAAGTGAGAGAATGCCTGAGGAGTGGAGAAGAAGTGTACTGGCGCCGATATTTAAGAATAAGGGGGATTTGCAGGACTGTAGTAACTACAGGGAATAAAATTGATGACCACAGCATGATGTTATGGGAAAGAGTAGTGGAAGTTAGGTTAAGAAGTGAGGTGATGATTAGTGAGCAGCAGTATGGTTTCATGCCAAGAAAGAGCACTGCAGATGCAATTTTTAGCTCAAAGTTTAGAGAAAGCCAGAAGGAGTTGCGTTGCGTCTTTGTGGACCTGGAGAAAGCATATGACAGGGTGCCTCAAAAGGAGCTGTGGTATTATATGAGGAAGTCAAGAGTGTTAGAGAAGTACATAAGAAGTTTTACAGGATATGTACGAGGGAAGTGTGACTGTGGTGAGGTCTGCGGTAGGAGTGATGGATGCATTCAAGTTGGAGGTGGGATTACATCAGGGATCGGCTCTGAGCCCTTTCTTATTTGCAATGGTGATGGACAGGTTGACAGATGAGATTAGACAGGAGTCCCCGTGGACTATGATGTTTGCTGATGACATTGTGATCTATAGCGAGAGTAGGGAGCAGGTTGAGGAGACCCTGGAGAGGTGGAGATATGCTCTAGAGAGGAGAGGAATGAAGGTCAGTAGGAACATGACAGAATACGTGTGTAAATGAGAGGGAGGTCAGTGGAATGGTGAGGATGCAGGGAGTAGAGTTGGCGAAGGTGGATGAGTTTAAATACTTGGGATCAACAGTACAGAGTAATGGGGATTGTGGAAGAGAGGTGAAAAAGAGTGCAGGCAGGGTGGAATGGGTGGAGAAGAGTGTCAGGAGTAATTTGTGACAGATGGATATCAGCAAGAGTGAAAGGGAAGGTCTACAGGACGGTAGTGAGACCAGCTATGTTATATGGGTTGGAGACGGTGGCACTGACCAGAAAGCAGGAGACAGAGCTGGAGGTAGCAGAGTTAAAGATACTAAGATTTGCACTGGGTGTGACGAGGATGGATAGGATTAGAAATGAGTACATTAAAGGGTCAGCTCAAGTTGGACAGTTGGGAGACAAAGTCAGAGAGGCGAGATGTGCAGAGGAGAGATAATGGGTATATTGGAAGAAGGATGCTAAGGATAGAGCTGCCAGGCAAGAGAAAAAGAGGAAGGCCTAAGCGAAGGTTTATGGGTGTGGTGAGAGAGGACATGCAGGTGATGGGTGTAACAGAACAAGATGCAGAGGACAGAAAGATATGGAAGAAGATGGTCCGCTGTGGCAACCCCTAACGGGAGCAGCCGAAAGAAGAAGAAGATATGATAGACTTTTTTTTATTAATCCAGAATTTTTTTAATCCAGACAATATGATGAACACTGGTTGCTAGCATTGGCTCTGCAGTAACAATGTCTTACTCTCCTGCTCATCTCTCAACAGTTCTCACTTTGACTGTGTATTTGAACCTCATTGTACTGTAACATTGGTCATCAGTAATCCTACTTCATAATGATAATACTCCGATTTTAACTGAGATAGATCCCAGACTTTAATTACTAGCACCAATGAATAACCCAACAAGGTCTGCTTCAGATCTGAGAGAAAAAAATGAAATCTTATTTTCCATGTTTTGTTTTGAAATTAAAACACATTTTTGATGTGAACATTGCATTCAACCCAATGGAATTTGTCATTTTCTATTCACCTACTGTTTAAAAAATAATTAAGACAAAGTTCTTCAAGTTGCTGTTTGGTAGTAAATTATTGGCCACTTAATTCTGAATCGACGGCTGTCTGCATGAAGAAATGTTTCATAACATTTGTGTGAAATTGATTTTCAACTATCTTATATTCATGCTCTGCTGTTGTAGTTGAAGAAGTCAAAAGTAATGACTAGTCTTCCACCTATCCACTCGACTAATAATTTTAAACATTTCTGCTTTGTTTGGGTTGGGTATGATAATTGCTGATATGAAGCTATATGTATCACAAGTGCACTAAGGCATCATAGTGTCTGAGGCTGTTGTTAAATGGGTATACTGTAAGCATGAAACTGACAAGAACATTCAAATATTATTCAAAGAATTGATGGACTTGAACACACAGACAGACATATATAAGACATATGATAGAACATTACTGATCTCTGTACAGAAATCTATTTTTAACAATTAAAATGTCTTGCCAAGTTTTTACAATGAACAAATTTATCCCTCTTCACACTTTTGCACATTTGTCACATTCTGCTGCCTAAACGCACATTCAGAATTCATTAGAGTGGAACATTATTCCACTCATCTACACAACCTACACCTCACTTTCAACATGAAATTATTATTGATATATTGAGAAAAGTAATTAATAATACTAAAAGCTATTAATTGCATCACCATCCTCAAGCATGTCACTCCAAAAATTTTTGGAAGCTCTTTTTTGAGCCAGCCTTAGCCTTGAAATATTTAAAGTATGTGTATTGCAACAATAAAAAGCAAGATAGTAAATGCCTCATATTCTTTCAAGTTGGTTTGTGAATAGCAGTGTGTTGTGTTTGCACCACAAACTTTATATTAGATTCACATTTCAAATTTGACAAGGCAACTTTTTCCAGAGCCACTTCATTGTTTTTAAATTTACACTTTTGTTTAGAATAGGCAGTATAGTGTGTTAGTGGCTAACTTGTTAAAGCCCTAAGATTGCCAGTTTCTGTATGACCCTGAGCAATCACTTAACCTTCCAGTAATCCATTGTATAAAACACATATGAACAGTAATGTATCCTAAACTTGATAGCTGCTATGAATAAAGTTTTAGCCAGATATACAATAACAATTGAAAGGTCAGACCTAACACAGTCTTTCAACAAGCAGAAATCACTTTTCTTCTGTGATTGTCTTGTAATCTAATCCTTGGATCCCTGTCTGTCTCTACTGGTATGAAGTATCCCCAAAACCTAATTCTGTCACCAACATTGTCTACTACAGAGTGACAGAAAAAGAGAGTGCTGTGGATTTGGTTTACACCATGCATTACTTCACATTGTATCTAATCAAACCACAAAACCATCTCTCACACATGTGCAGTGTCCCCCAATTGCTTTCTTTATCATAAAGGCAATGTCAGTGGAATAACCATCTTGTTTGTATCCAATCTTAGCTTTAAAGCTCAATAGCTCTTTACAAGTAATGTTCAGCCTTACAGTGACGTCCTATTTTAATATCCAGTGGCTATGGACTTTGGCATGATCAAGAAAGTCTCATGCTGTATCCACTAGACAGAAATGCAGTTAAAAATGATCCAAGAAAATATAAATACCTCCTTCTTAAGTAGTTATTGTAGCAGCTCCATCTTTATCATGTTGTTTACTCTTCTTCAGATTTACTTCAAACAGGATAAGCAACTTGACATGTTACTGGACATGGGCAAGTTCTTTTTTAGTTTTACTTAAGGAGATTTGTGGCATGTGAACAAATCTGGCACAAACGCCATGTCATCAAGATTTTTTGTTTTAAAATTTTTACAACTCTTGAAGTTTCCATAACTGACCCTTAATGATGAAAGTGTAGATTTTTTTATTGTGTTGCATTTTTGGCAGCAGGTCATAATCTTGAAGGCCATAAAAAGTTTTGTAAGGCACAGTGTCACACAGGCTGCCTCAAGTCTGCTGACTAGGTATTAGAAGTGATTTTCTGGGATTATTAGATGTTCAAAGTGTGACAAATAAATTGTCTTATGATATTTAAAAAGCAAAATTACAAAACAATTGTCACAATTTTCCATAATGCCAAATTTGAGACTCCTTGAAACTTGAAATTCTAAATTAATAATGTCAACCATGCTGCCTGTAGGGAACAAGGTCTTTATGCTAAGAACTAAGGGCTCTGCTCCTGCTCGTTTTACACAGAAATTCTGTTGACAGGTTCAACCTAACAAATCCCTCATGACTGCAGAAGCTCTGCTGTTTAAATAGTATAAACACTTAAATCTGCCACTAATTCAACATGACCTCTGTGAACGCCCTCTCTGCACATGTAATCTTTAGAAAACATTTGCGCTTATAAAATTTACATTGAAGGACGGATTAACAATGATGAGTCTCCATAATTTCTCCAAAAGGGAAAAACAAACTTTGACAGATTTGAGATTTTTTTAATCCAGACAATTGGAAATGTTCTGATAAATTACTTTACATTGTGGCATTGGAAAGAGTGATTTAGACAAAGCACTAGAATTTTTTATTCTTCTTATGTGAGACTGGTTGAAATTATTTCCATTTAACAGGAACTATATAGTAAAAAATGAAGCATGATACATGCAATTTGCATCACGGTGTACTGACTACAATAGATCCTTATACAGGTTGACAGCCATTGGCAAGAAATCAGCCAGTCACTAGCTTCAACTTCAAATCTCAGTACTTCTTGTCTCCACTAACCCAACGTGTGATTGCTTGTTTATGGTATTATACTTTATTTACCTTGGAGTAAAAACTGATTGATCTAAATTTGGAAAATTGTGGAAAGTGTTTTCAAAAGTTATATCGAATATATTTTAAATTAAGCTTCGTCTGGCTTCTGCATGGAGTTTATTAATTCAAATATGTTTTATGAAACACAGGAAAGATACAGTTAGGTCCATAAATATTTGGATAGAGACAACTTTTTTCTAATTTTGATTCTGTACATTACCACAATGAATTTTAAATGAAACTACTCAGATGCAGTTGAAGTGCAGACTTTCATCTTTAATTCAGTGGGGTGAACAAAACGATTGCATAAAAATGTGAGGCAACTAAAGCATTTTTTTTTAACACAATCCCTTCATTTCAGGGGCTCAAAAGTAATTGGACAAATTAAATAACTGGAAATAAAATGTTCAATTCTAATACTTGGTTGAAAACCCTTTGCTGGCAATGACAGCCTGAAGTCTTGAACTCATGGACATCACCAGATGCTGGGATTCCTCCTTTTTAATGCTCGGCCAGGCCTTTACTGCAGCGGCTTTCAGTTGCTGTTTGTTTGTGGGCCTTTCTGTCTGAAGTTTAGTCTTCAACAAGTGAAATGCATGCTCAATTGGGTTAAGATCCGGTGACTGACTTGGCCATTCAATAATTTTCCACTTCTTTGCTTTAATAAACTCCTGGGTTGCTTTGGCTGTATGTTTTGGGTCATTGTCCATCTGTATCATGAAACGCCGCCCAATCAATCTGACTGCATTTAGCTGGATTTGAGCAGACAGTATGTCTCTGAACACCTCAGAATTCATTTGGCTGCTTCTGTCCTGTGTCACATCATCAATAAACACTAGTGTCTCACTGCCACTGGCAGCCATGCACGCCCAAGCCATCACACTGCCTCCACCGTGTTTTACAGATGATGTGGTATGCTTTGGATAATGAGCTGTTCTACGCCTTCTCCATACTTTTTTCTTGCCATCATTCTGGTAGAGGTTGATCTTGGTTTCATCTGTCCAAAAAATGTTTTTCCAGAACTTTGCTGGCTTTTTCAGATGTTCTTTAGCAAAGTCCAATCTAGCCTTTCTATTCTTGAGGCTTATGAGTGGCTTGCACCTTGCAGTGCACCCTCTGTATTTACTTTCATGCAGTCTTCTCTTTATGGTAGACTTGGATATCGATACGCCTACCCCCGGAGAGTGTTGTTCACTTGGTTGGCTGTTGTGAAGGGGTTTCTCTTCACCGTGGAAATGATTCTGCGATCATCCACCACTGTTGTCTTCCGTGGACGTCCAAGTCTTTTTGCTTTGCTGAGTTCACCAGTACTTGCTTTTTTTCTCAGGATGTACCAAACTGTAGATTTTGCCACTCGTAATATTGTAGCAATTTCTTGGATGGGTTTTTTCTGTTTTCGCAGCTTAAGGATGGCTTCTTTCACCTGCATGGAGAGCTCCTTTGACCGCAGGTTGTCTGTTCACAGCAAAATCTTCCACATGCAAGTACCACACCTCAAATCAACTCTAGGCCTTTTATCTGCTTAATTGATAACGACATAACAACGGACTTTCCCACACCTGCCCATGAAATAGCCTTTGAGTCAATTGTCCAATTACTTTTGAGCCCCTGAAATGAAGGGATTGTGTTAAAAAAAATGCTTTAGTTGCCTCACATTTTTATGCAATTGTTTTTTTCACCCCATTGAATTAAAGCTGAAAGTCTGCACTTCAACTGCATCTGAGTTGTTTCATTTAAAATTCATTGTGGTAATGTACAGAACCAAAATCAGAAAAAAAGAGGTCCATAAATATTTGGACAGAGACAAAACTGTATATATTACAGTCAAAACATATAGTTCTCCAGATCACATATAGTCAGCAAAGAAGAAACGCAATGTTAATTTTTAATAGGCTGGAACCTGTTTATTAAATGGTGAGCTGCTCTTACAACAAGACCTTAAGACTAATAAGGGGTGACAGGAACTGAACTGAGCTAACAAGCAGCAGCACAAGAGATTTAATTCTTTACATTTATATAGCGCTTTCTCACTACTCAAAGTGCTCTCCACACAGGGAGGACCCAGGAAGCGAACCCACAATTTCCTTACTGCAAAGCATCAGCACTACCACTGCGCCACTTATGAGTTTAACAACAGACTGAGTCATAAAATGATTAACTAAGTCTTTTCATTTATGCAGATATGGCCTGCATTGTATTCTGCATTGTTTTTCTATTATTTCTTCTAAAAGGGTCTTAGAATACTTGATGTGAACATGCATAGGTGTGAATGACAATGAAAGAACTGCTCCTCAGAAGCACACTTTGTTATCTCTGCCCGTTTCTGTTCATCAGAATAAGATCACCATTTTAATTTAGCTATAAAGAAAGCTACATGCAAGTACATCAAAGAATCAGTGTATCATAAGTAAAGGAAGGGAAGTCGATTATGCAGAGTATAGCACCCATACGTATTGGTCAGAAAAGATATACAGATTACCAAAAATGAAGTGGTTTAAAACTACCAGAACAGTGAAAATGGTGGGGGTAAAAATTATTTTCGGATAATTTGTTGAAAAAATATTTACACTTGAATAGCTTCCCAATCACAAAGTTCCATTGGTATCAGAGGATAAAAGCAGATTTGCCTCATGATAAACATGACCTACAAAATTGGCTACTGGCCAGAAATTCATTTCTGATTTTTAAACCCAACACTTATCTTATATGCACTATTAAACCAGTTTAATCCACTTCAATGTTGTATGGGAACTGGACATGAAAAAAATAACATTCTTTATCGAAAAAAAGACAAAAGCACAACAGAAAAATCACAACCACAATACCACCAATCAAAAGCATTTAGTCACCTTCATAGAAGTTAGCAACAGATTGAGCACCAGCAAACCATGTAATTCAGGGAAGCCATGGGATGCTAACAGATCTATGGTTACTATAACGGTCGCCACATCCGAGGAACCATCTCAAGGAAGACAACAGTTTTAATTTTTCATTTTTGCTGCCATGCAGAATACTTCTTTACAATATTACTAGCAAATAAGCACCACTTTTTTGCATGTTTCAGTTTTAAAAACTACTCTAATCTTGTGATGTTGCTAAATGTTACAGCCAATGCCAAATTCTAAAGGAAAGCAACAGGTGCATTTTGGTAGATGGCTTGATAATGTTGTAACATTTTCTTGTAGTGAAGATGTGTTCAAATGGCAAGTTTGCGTAAAACACAACACTAAATCGGAAACCTAATACTGTACCATTATATACCTATTATTCATGTGAGAGTGGTGTAGTATATTATTACTAGAGATGACGCTATTGCATATTTATGCAAAACATATCTTTTATTACTTAAATATATGTAATTGATGTCACAAATTTACTTTCTGTCAGCAGAAAATCATCTTCCTGTTCCTCTGGAATACACTGTTATATTGCAAAACCCAATTCTAGCTCAGGTCAGGTGTTACAAATTTCCTCAAATGTGTGCATAAACTTTATTTTTATAGACCTCTTTATGTACTGAAAACAATTTGATAATGCAACAATGAAGTTCCCTGACAGGCAAACTTGGCTTTTGATCTAGAAATTGCTGAAGTAATACTTAAAACCACTGAATGGACTTTAATCCACAAGGATTCAGATTTAATCACTTTCTCCAATTCACTGTGTGGCCCTGAACAAATCTCTTAGCTCTCTTGTGCTCCAATTGAAACACATACAATATACATCAAAAATTGTGATGTGAGCTGATATTGCCATTGCCTCAGCTGACTTACATCTGCACAAAAAAACTATAATGTATTTACTTAAAAACTCTAATTTTGGGGATTGCTTCCCATTATCATTTGTATCACACCAAGAAAACAGCTCATTAACCCCAACATAAATGTCAATAATCAAACAACCAGATATTGAACTTGCAAAAGTCAATTTCACTATTATGATAAATACAGGACAGAGAACAGCAACAAACAGATATCTCAAATCAGACTGCAGAATATGAGGAAAAACTAGCATATTGACTTGATGTGTTCAGCAGAATTGTATCTCTTTGGGACTTTTAAAGATCTGTAATCTAAAAATTAAGATAGATAAGAGAAGGGTGGCATGACAGAGCCATGGCAGCACTGCTGCTTCACAACAATGAGACTGGGGTTTCCTGGTTGTTTCATCAGTGCAGTATGTATGTACTCCCTTCGTTCATGTGGGTTTCCTCCCACATTCCAAAGAGTTGCTATATTAGCATCTGATTTGTGTATGTGTTCACCCTGCAATGGAATGGCACCTAGTCCAGAGACTGTTCCTGCGTTGCGACCATTGCTTTCTGGTATAAGCGGGTTTCAAAGATGGATGAATGAATGGATGGATGGATAGATAGATAAGAGACCAATCAGTTCAAACAGATTTAGGTTTAATACAAAGACATACCTGCTGTATGCTTTAAATGAAATAATATTACATGCTTAATTAACAAAAACATAAAAAAATTCATAAAGCTGGATCTTTACTGTATAAACTAGATGGTGACTCGTCCCATAGGGAACATTCTTATTTAAAAAGATTTCTGTTGTATCTATTAATATTGGCATACATTATTTGCTATGCAATACAAGGTAAGATAACTAGTGTTTAATTTCAAAGGTTTATACAAAATGAGCAGTTTATGCAGTTGTCAGAAATTGTGTCAATACTCTTGTATGCAATAAAGACTTCCAGCTCCTCTGAGATTGAAAGATAAATACTGATCTTTTTGGTTTTTTCCAGAAGTTTCCTTAACAACACTAGGTTATCTAAAATGTAGATAGTAAGAATTCCCATGGCAATTTTGTACTTGCACCAGTTTTATCTGACAATGCCATGCTTAAAACAGGATGTCCTATTGTCACCACCTTAATTTCAGCCTTCCCTTTAACTGCTCCGAGATCTCACATTTGCATGCATGGATAACAAAGTGTGGTCACTGCTGCTTACCAATCACGTTGTATTTAATTTCATGGGGATACACAGACACGCTGGAAACCAAGTGTGATCATTTCCCTCAGAACCTGTTTCAGCTATGTACACTAACCTAAGTAAGGTTAGAAAAAAATCTATGAATATCTAATTTCACCAATAGTAACTAGCGAATCGGCATTTAATTTACCATTAAACTCAAAGGACTTCTATTCAATAAAAAATATTTGTGGTTGATTTTTCCAGCACATTTTGGCACAGTTGTTAATGCTCTAGAAGCTGCTTCTGTAAAATTTATTTATTTTTCATATATTCTCCATTATCTCTAGGTACTTCTGTTTGCAACCAGATCCAAAAGACATGCACTTTAGGTCAAAAGGCTAATCTAAACTGGTTAGGAATGAGAAAGTGCAAGATTGAGTCTACCACTGGCTGGCAACCATTCCACAGTCGATTAATACCATCTGCCCAATGTTGCCAAGATCGGCTCTGGCTGCCTGTAGCCCAGTAATGTTAATGGCAGTTGCATGAAATAGGTGGCTTATTTTTCAGTTTGAAGTGAATGTACTGTGGTTTTTGTGTAGGCTATGCCAAATCAGTTAAGAAATTGGAAAAGAGGCACACTTTCTAATATTTAACCTTAATCTCATTGTAGGTCAACTATTCCAGAAAAAGGAGACCATTACTGATTGCGATGGCGGTTGCAGCAGAAGAACTTCATGACTGGCTCTTCCTGTGTCTTCTCTTATTAACTTTCTTAGCAGAGGCTCTCGAGTCCAGCATCCACTGTCCACATGCATGCCGATGTGATACGGGCTTTATCTACTGCAATGACCGCGGCTTAACTGCAATTCCTCCTGACATCCCAGATGATGCCACTGTGCTTTATCTACAAAACAACCAAATTAATAATGCGGGGGTTCCATCAGAGCTGAGTACCAAAACCAATGTTAGGGTCATCTATCTCTATGAAAACGACTTGGACGAATTCCCTATTAACTTGCCTCGCTCGTTACGTGAACTACATTTACAAGACAATAATATACGCAGTCTCCCCAGAGACTCATTGGCACGAATACCTTTACTTGAAAAGCTTCACTTGGATGATAATTCTGTGTCTACAGTCAGTATAGAAGATGATGCGTTTGCGGACAGTAAACATCTCAGACTGCTATTCCTTTCACGCAACCATCTAAGCAGCATTCCATCAGGTTTGCCGCACACTCTAGAAGAACTTCGGTTAGACGACAACCGGATATTTACAATACCCCAACATGCCTTTAAGGGGCTCAGCAGCTTACGCCGCTTAGTCATGGATGGCAACCTTCTGGCTAATCAGAGGATCGCAGATGACACCTTTAGTCGACTCCAGAACTTGACAGAGTTGTCACTGGTAAGGAATTCCCTCTTGGCACCGCCTCTAAACCTACCCACTGCACACCTTCAAAAGCTATATTTGCAAGATAATGCAATTGGGCACATACCCTACAATACTTTAAACAATATGAGGCAGCTACAGCGATTGGACCTGTCAAACAATAATTTGACCACCTTGCCCCGTGGCCTATTTGACGACCTTGACAGCCTCTCCCAACTATTACTAAGGAACAATCCTTGGCATTGTGGTTGTAACCTAATGTGGCTGAGAGACTGGGTGAAAATCATGTCACTCACTGTCAATGTGCGTGGTCTCATGTGCCAGTCCCCTGACAGGGTGAGAGGCATGGCTATAAAAGATATCACCACTGAAATGGATGACTGTTTGGAAAGTGGTCAGAGTTCCAACAGCAATCATCAAGGTGGCACCAAGGCAACTTTAGGGGCTGGTCACACAACCACAACGCCACAAGGATCTCTGTTTACTCTTAAGTCCAAGAGGCCAGGGCTAAGATTGCCAGATGCCAATGTGGACTACCCAATGACCACTGGTGCAGGGACTAAAAACCTTATGATCAAAGTCAAGCCATTAACCCCAGATTCTATCCACATAACATGGAAAACTACTGTTCCAGTAAGCTCCTTCCGGTTAAGCTGGTTACGGCTAGGCCACAGCCCTGCAGTTGGTTCCATCACAGAGACTCTTGTGCAGGGAGATCGAACTGAATACTTGCTAACTGCCCTGGAACCAAAATCCACGTACATCATCTGCATGGTGACTATGGAGGTTGGTAGCTCTTTTGTTGCAGATGAGACTCCAGTGTGTGCCAAAGCAGAGACTTCAGAGGCACATGACCCCACATCTACAGGGAACATTGAGCCCGACTCGGACCATTTAGCTGCATTGCCTCTGGCAGGAATAATAGGTGGGGCTACAGCCCTTGTATCGCTGCTTTTGATATTTGCCATTTTTTGTTGGTATGGTCATAAATCTGGCTTCCTGTTTGCACAAGAACAGAGTTATACCCGGGGCAGTCGGAAAGCCGATGACTATGTAGAGTCGGGCACCAAAAAGGACACAACCATCCTGGAGATCAGGGGTCCAGGCTTTCAGATGATGCCTTTGAACAACCAGCAGCAACCGAGAGCCAAGGAGGACTTTGTCATTCACACCATCTTCCCATCCAATGGAACAAGTCTTTACAAGAGCACGCACACAATAGGCTACGGAACAAACCGTGGCTACAGAGACGCTGGTATTCCAGATATTGATTATGCGTACACGTGATTTAGTGTGAAGTAGGGTAGGGAGGGCGCAGAGGGGGCTGCACAATCATTGATCTGCACCCTGATCAAAACCACATAAAAGGAGCTGCTGGCAAAGGGCGGTATATTTTGTAAAGTTTGACAATATATAATTTATATTTCATAGAGAAAATAAACTGAAATGTAAACAGAACCATGAAATCCACCACAAGTGACGGAAGCTCATTTTATGATCCCTAATGCTTTTTTTTTTTTTTTTTTTTTTAATTTTTTTATAATTAAAAAAAAAAAAAAGAGGTACAAGAATCATTTAACTCTTTAAATTTCCTGCCATTTTAGAACCTTTTTTTAGGTTAAAAAATGAGAGAACAAACCACCCTCCTATTGTTAATGTTCTAGAGTTCATAGAAGAGATCAGATGGTGTACCTTTGAAATATAGCCTATTTTGTGTAGGGTTTTTTATTGCTACAATTAAAAGGGGTGTGAAACTGTGTTTGGCCTGAAATTATTTTCTTTTTAGGATGGGTTCTGGCGTTTAAAGGGCTTCTTTTAAGAAATATTTTTTTAGCTTTTGCTTAAAATAACAATAAAATATGAATATTGACAACTGCATTTTTTATGGATCCAATTCTCAAACTGTAAATGACGTCACTTCAGCATGGAAAAAAAAGAAAAAAATCACAGCTCTTTAAACATACAAATGAAGATGCTAATAATAAAATGAACAAATAGAAATGAAAAACTTTATTAAAATGCATCTAAGTTAATTAAACTACATAAATTTGCAATCCTTGAGAATAAATGCCCTCCATTAGCTGACTAGTTGTTTTAATAGCTTTATCCACTGCAATTAAACTCCCTTCCATACAGTCAGCATTGCTCATCCTATAAAGCTGGCATTTATACCAACCCCCCACTTTTTCTCTTAATCCATTTATTTATTTTAATCTTCTATTGAAAATCCAGCAGCGGTCACCTACTAAAGTGCATTACCTGTCTGGTGGGAATGAAAACAATCCCTCAGGGACCCATTAATGTCCAACCAAAGGCATGAACTATAAATTCTTTACATATAAAATAAGATTCTGGATAGTGTACATCTGCCCACAACCATCCCACACCTATGGCAAAAACATGTGAAAAATAATAACAGCCGACCTAATAATTATATGGTCATCACCTGAAGGGCCCTGTTGGCCAGCAAGCTAATTACTTCCCATGCAATCTAGAGGATTCAGCAACACCCCAGAGCTTAATGCATGAAAGAAAATGTTATGTATCATCTTATAAAGATGAGACATTTGCAAATTCTCAATTAAGAACAGCAAAATGTGAGAGCCGATGCAGTGCCTTCCAGTTTTCGGTTCAAAGATATTAATTCCACTCCAAAACCACAATGCAGGTAAGTATACATAAGCATTAAACCAAAATTGGTAATAATCAATCCAACAGCAATTCTGGGATCATTTCAACATGTCAAAGCACAAAGAAAAAAAGCTGCAAACTGGAATGCTTAAAGACTCCAAATACTTGGTGTATGATAGACACACGGGCGCCTCTGAGAAGTTGTGAAAAAATGTACTGACGGCCCTGTAATTAGCAGAATGTCTGCAAATGAATGCCAAAAGACTTGCAAACAGATTTACAGAGAAGAGGCAATGAGAGTGAGAGATAAAATTAGAAGAGGACTGAATAGCATGTCACAAATGTGTGGATGTATTGTATATGCACTACAAAGGCTGTCTTGAAGATCATCCTTAAAGCTGTTAATATTCAATACACAAACTGCTGAAAAGTGAAATGAAAGTCCCACATTCTTTACTTTGTAAATTTTTTCTATATTAGGCTTGTACTTTAGAGAGATATACAGGTGTACACTATACAGCAATAGAAAGCATGTTGAAGGATAAGTCTGGTATTTGTATCTTACAAAAGGAATAATGGGGACACAGGTCCATTAGAAAAATCCTTAAAATGTACTAAATGTGTTTATTTTTCAAGCCACAAATGTTATAGAGCATTGACCCACATCTTGAGATTACATACACATTGTAAAAGAGTGTATCCATGACCTTTTATGAAATAGAAAAGCAAAATATTGTTGTGATATTTAGCTATTTTAAAAGGAGACTGGCTATGCACATTACTTCACTTTACTTCTTCCTCCTCCGCGATGAACTTTTAGTCCAACGGGTATGGAATATCCTCAGAAATTCATTGCCAATTGACATTACTGAATGTTGATGTCCTGACTTGAAGCACAGTCTCTGTTCTGTAGACAACTAGATAATATTAAATGAAAAAAGTCACATGTTACAATTGCTTATATTTTTTTGCTTTATGGAAGCTTATTTCATTTATCCAACCATTGTCATTATTTCGCAAATAGATGTGACCAATGGATTGATAATGGATGTATGTGCTACAGAGAGAGACAGACAATATAGGCCATGTTTGAATTGATAAACAGTTGGGATGCAGGGGGTCTGTCATAACTCTTTGCATGATGGCGGCTGTGAGCTGAGAAGCAAACGGGAAATGTATTCTTACCTCAAGTGAAATAGAGCCAACAATCTTTCATATAATCATTATTTCTAATTTCCTTTTCTTTTTACAAGGATGCCTCATAAACATGAAAGGCAAGTTTTCTTAAATCATAATTGTTCCTGCTTCAAAGTGGATGATTTGGTACATTTTAAGGCTTTTTTTTTTTATTCAGGTATGGACCGGTGTTCTCATTAGACCTACTGTAAGCTGAACACAAAAGGCATTTTATCAATTTATTTAAAAAAAGCCTTACTTTAGAACACAACTTTATTAAGCAAATTAATATATACCATGATTGTGAAGAAATAACTTCAACTTGAAAAATACCAAACCTATCCTTTAAGTGACCTGGTTCGAGCTGATATGAGCCCTTGATTGGGAACAAATCTCTACACTTGCATACTCCAAGGTTACACTTTATTATTATTATTATGATTATTGTACACTTCAGAAAGGAAATATCCTATATAAATTAAGTAATATTTTAGGACGTTGTAAAAGTGTTTCTAGCAGATGATGCATCGCTAAAAATAATACCTGCAGGTCTGAATCATCCATTCATTGACTAAACATATTTAATCAGGTTTTAATGTTGTGGAAATTTTGTAACAGATGTATCAGGCATGAAATACAAAACTAGAATGGGACACCAATCCATCACATTGCAGGCCATGACTATTTCGATCAATATAATTTTGTATCAGGTTAGCAGTCCCGATCTGATCCCATAAAAAACAGAGCAAAAACACATAAGATACTTATTGCTTTATTATGTTGAGGTCTATACTGTATATATATATTTTTTTTTACAAAAGGTACATTTTATCCTGTTAATGGAAATATTGGAGGTGCCTACTAGGACAGTATGAGCACAACTTGTTAAAGCACTGGGATGATACTATGGCACAGCTGCATTCTTTTCCACTTCAGAAGGGTTTAAATCTAGGTCCATGCACTCTATATGTGGAGTCTGCATGTCATTCTAGTGTCTGGGGGGTTATTTTTAGGGTACTGTAATTTTGGTTCCACATCATAAAAACGTGTAAGTGGGTTTATCTGCTGTATAAGTAAGTGTAGGTGGGTGCATTGCTGTGCCCAGTGCTGGAGTGACACCAGGATTGATTCCTTTCTTGTATCATGTCCTGGATTACATAGGACAGATAAATGGAAGGAATGATGTAAGCATATGAACAATATGCCTATAAATCTATTTTATATAGTATCTTTCTAAGAACACACCACCATATGATACTTTACAAAGGTCATAAGAAAAACATTGACAGTAACCATATTAAGTGTGATATGATTTAATATTAAGTAGATGATAAAGCACAGCAATATAGAAGACCATAAAAATGAATTCATAATCCACAGCCAGATGCACAGTAAGCACCGACATACCAAACAGTAGAAGCAGAATCAGTACTGTAATTTCAAAAGAGCTTGCTCCAAATTAAATACACAAAGGTAAAGCCAAACACAGCCTGGAGAAAAAAGGAGGATTTTCCACTGCAGTCTGAACATTAACATTGATGGAGCCATGTGGACAGACCTTGAGAGAGATTTTCAGACAGAACACATCGCAAAGCTAAAAAAACTTTCACTGCAAGCTGTACAACAAGGTTTTGGAATACTGAGGGAGTGTTCACATCCAAAGATCTCAGGAGTCTGGCAAGCATACAAGGTAAACAATGATGAGAATTATTCTGGGGTGTTTGAATTTACAGCTCAGTAAGTTAACAGCCAAATTTTGAGGATTACTTGATGCAACCAATCCAAAGTAGTCAAGCCCTTGAAGGGGTGATGTCTTTAATCCTTTAACTACACAGGAATGTATGACAATCAAAAGATGGCATTTCCAAGGCAGGTAGGAAAGTGTGGAGTATAGTTATTGACTTACTGTAAAATTAAGGTTCAAAAGATTTTGACACTTTATTCAGAGTTCCCAGACCATATAGAAAAGCAAGTATTCAAAGAAAATAACACTTACTTAGCCTTAAAGTCTGCTTTAAATGCAAAGGAAAAACATGTAACTAGTGCATACTGTGGGAAAAAGTGTATGAAAAATCATTCCACCCATACACACTGAGGAATAAAAACCTCAAAGACATAAAGAAATCTCAATATCTTTTCAGTATTCAGAGAGAAACGTACAAACGCTGCAATATTCTCCTTCTGGGGAATCGCTCAGTGAGTCCCATTATAATCCTAATTTATGACTGCTAAATCGAAACACAATGAAGTTCCACTGGGGCAAGACGCTCCTTTACACCTTTAGTTTGATGGTTCAGCAAAGTGTGTTTGGTATAAAATCATTTTTATGCTGTGAACAATGCTTGTACAATGTTGGCATTAACAGTTGTATGGCTTTTGAGTGCTCTCCAGCAACTTTATGGCCACCAGCTTCGCACCCTGCGCTATCTTCCAGGGAGGTGCTCATTTTGCCAAAACATGCAACATACATTCTCACGCTCAAATAACTCAAGTTAGAGTCTCAGTGGACTGGAGCTCATTTTGGCAACAGCAGGAACACCATTGAGGAGGCACCAGTTAGTATGCCTGCTTTATTTCCTTTGACCAAAATGGAGCGAATATGACCTGGTCTGGTATGTGGGTTGGTTCTTGCATTGTTCAGCCTGGGACACTGAACTAGATATGAGGTGATGGATAGAAATGATTGCCTTTCAATTTCATCTCTGTGTATTTTTTGAGGCAACACTAAATGTACATTTTAGCCACAGTGGTTGCTTGAATACAGTAATCCCTTGCTATATCGCGCTTCGACTTTTGCGGCTTCACTCTATCGCGGATTTTATATGTAAGCATATCTAAATATATAACGCGGATTTTTCGCTGCTTCACGGGTTTCTGCGGACAATGGGTCTTTTTACTTCTGGTACATGCTTCCTCAGTTGGTCTGCCCAGTTGATTTCATACAAGGGACGCTATTGGCGGATGACTGAGAAGCTACCTTATCAGAGCACACAGTTAAAGTTCCTGTGTGCTGATTGGCTCAGCGACGGAGTGCTGCAGTAACCAGGAAGTCTCATCTCACTCATTTCAGCATTAACGTGCTCCTGCTACTGCTTCAGGGGCTGTGTCCAAGCACCAACAGAAGATGCAAATGATTGCAGAAAAGGTAAAAGTTTTGGATATGTTGAAGGAAGGGAACAGCTACACCGCTGCAGGACACCATTACGGCATCAATGAGTCCACAATTCTTTTTATTTAAAAAGGAGGAAAAACATATAAGATCTACAGCCGCAGTGTCCTTTAACCAGGGCGCAAAACGAGTTGCAAGTGGATGTGATAAGGCAGTAGTCTGGATGGAATCTGCTTTAGGGATTTGGATTGAAGACTGACGGAAGAAGAATGACGGCGGTGCTACACAGACGCCTGAAGAGGCTCCTTTAGAAGAGCTGTAACGCTATCCTTTGTTGTGCAGTAAAATTAAACTCATCGTTATCGGACAAGTCGTCATGTCATTGTTGGTGAGTAACCATAATTAATTATCTACGTACAGTACTTATTACATGTACATAGTTTAGTGTCACTGTACACAATTTTTCTTGCATTGTACGTATTTATTGCTGGTGGCCTGTCTGTCGTAATGGTTGTAACATATGTGATATCGGAGACGCTCGATATCTTTAAAATAATATTTAGGTTTTACTGTATATAAACTGTGTTTACATACATAATTTCAACGAATCTTACCTAATATCTAAGAGAATACAAAGGGTTTATGCTGTATAATTGTACGGGAAATGTTTATAATAGTGTGGGAGAGTTTATAAGGGCTTAAAATATATAAAAATAACCATATGAACATATGGTTTCTACTTCGTGGATTTTCACCTTTCACGGGGGGTTCTGGAACGCAACCCCCGCGATGGAGGAGGGATTACTGTACCTATATTTCCTAAAAACTATATGTTTTACATTTTATTGATTTTATAAACTGCACTGTGACTAGAACATATCAGTACAGTATACAGTACTATATTTATTCAAGCCAGACCACAAATCTCCTTTTCACACACTCTTTTTGTTTCTAGGGCTTTGAAAGAACAAGGCCGACTGGTATTTTTAAAAAGTAACACCATAGATATTTCAGGTTTGTATTAAGTTCACTTAGCTCTCTTAACTTGTACCACCCAAGGTAAGTCATGGCCTCCACAGTAAAAACACATGAAATAGTAGAATCAGGCAAAAATTGCACACAATATAAAAAGTGTAAAATTTGAGTCTGTAAAATGAGCGTTCCTTTGCTCAACAGAGAAACTGTTCATAACACACAGATCTAGCACACTTGATGCCAAAATGGGGAAAAAGCATACTCATTGAGAAATTGAATAGTATGAATATTATTCCATTTGTTACATTAAGGATTTGGGATTTTCTTTAAAATTGTTCACAGACAAGTATAATAATGTTCTATTATCAAGTATGCTAATAGGACACATACCTGCTGCGGATAAAAGTCATTACTTAAATCAAGTGGATTGTTAATAATAATAATTCATTACATTTATATAGCGCTTTTCTCAGTACTCAAAGCACTAACCACACAGGGAGGAACCGGGAAGCGAACCCACAATCTTCCACAGTCTCCTTAGTCTCCTTGGTGCAATAGGAACTGTATAAAGGCTATGTTACTTTAGGCGACTTTTCCAGTGATTTTCAGTCATAGCCTTCATTTACATAATCTTAGCAAGTCGGACGCAGTCAGCAGTACACTCCTATGAAGGCAACCACCTCATTTGAGATACCCAATTAGCCAACAACTTGGTCTAATAAAATCAAACAGGTCTGATTTTTTTCCTTTAGTTGTTATAATTAATGAATGTTCAATGTAAAAAAATGTAGAGACAAGGAATAAAGAACATGGGTGTTTTGAACCCCTCAAAGGGAAATTTGGCTGTCTGACGTCTCTATGCCCTTCTCCACCACAACCTATCATCTATGGGGGAGGAGCAAAAGCTTTAGATTTGTCAAAAATTTCGATCTCTGGTTTTCGATGTATCTCAATGTTTTAGGGACCCCTGATACTGAAAACATCGAAATCTCAATGACGGGTGTGTGTCTGTGTGTTACAGTTTCTTGAGGACAGTCTAAAGCTAAAACAGCTAGAAGGAAAAATACCAAAATCAAAACTTAATGCTGTCTTGAGATGACGATGAGCTGATTCATTTTCAAGCCAAATCGTGCAAGAGAAAGAGGCACTCAAGAGGAACTTTCATATACCGTATTTATGCAATTAATTATGAATTCTTCTCATCAATTGCTATCATAATGACCTATTTTATGATCAGAAAGATCAGAATAAGAGTGGTCAGTAATTACTGAAATGTTACAGAATAGTTCGGGTAACTTGGTTCCTAGGGTGCAAAGCCTACTGACACTCACGTCCGTATATTTTATGTACTAAATCAAAAGGAAAAAAGGAAAATATTGCTGAGACTATCCTGAAAGTTCCGCAGCTATTAACCCTTTGTACAACACTGGCTCCGCTCAGGTAGGACAAGGGGCTGTGAACCTCAAAAACAGAAGAGAAGCTCATCTGTCGGATGTCTCAAATTTTACATACCATATTCAACAATGAGGAATAAGGAACGCAGGTGTTTTGCAAACAGAACAAATATTTATTTGTCCGATATCTTGTGTTTTGGTTTTGGTAAGTTCGTGTCTTTTGAGTATCGTGCCGCTGTTTTACAAGGAGTTTCTCAGTCTCTAGTATTGTCCGTGTATAGACCTCCTAAATATAATGCATCTTTCTTTGTGGAATTCTCAGACTTAGTGTCAATAATAACTAACTATTACAGGTTTCTAAAAGTTGGCGACTTTAATTTTCATATCAATAATTAGTGTAACCCGAAAGCCAAAGAATTCATGAATCTCCTGCACATTTGTGATCTGAGCCGGAAAGTCAGTCAGCCAACACACAAAAGGGACACACTTTGTATTTAGTGATTACTGAAGGATTAAAAGTGGATGTGAGGTAGATTGTGAATATAGGTGTATCAGACCATTTTCTCTTACTATTTAATATAGAAATACTGATGGATAAAATTAATGAGAAGCTAAAAAAACAATTCTTTGATTCATCTGCAGCTTTAAAGATTTAAGCAACCAATCCATTTGTAATGCTTGCTACAATAGTGATAATAATATAAATAGTAAGGTGGAAAATTTTAATGCTAAAGAGAGCTGATGCTGACATAGTCGCTCCTGAAAAGACAGTTAAAAAATCCTCCAGCATTGTTACACCATGGAAGACCCAAAGAGTGTCTGATTTAAAGAAAACATGCTGGAGAGCTGAGCATAAATGGAGAAAAACTAAATTGAATGTCCACTATGAAATATTGAAGGCTAAAATAACTGAATACAACAACATACTCTGTCTTGAGAGGAGGTGCTACTTCTCTAAAATTATAAATAACAATGCTAGTAGTCCAAGAGTTTTATTTTCTAATATTGTTTTTTTGCTAAACCTGGGTCACTCAATGGAATGCCTCCAAAAACATCTAGTGAAACTTGTGAGGCTTTTGCTATATTTTTTAATCACAAAAATAATGATATTAGAAATAATATAGTGCATCCCTCCAATACCTATCTTATTAAATCCCGGTATTCCATTTTAAGCAAATTAAATTCTTTCACCAGGATAGATTTACCTGATCTATATTCAACAGAGGTTCCCAACTACGGTCCTGGAGGGCCTCAGTGGCTATAGGTTTTCATTCTAACCCTTTTCTTAATTAGTGACCTGTTTTTGCTCCTAATCAACTTTTTTTAATTAATTTTATTTGACTTGCTCTTGAAGACTCAGACCGTTTAATTGTTTCTTTATCCTTAATTAGCAGCCAAACAATAATGACATACAAAATGAACCAAAACATGACCAGCAAAACAAGACCAACAATGTCAATCATTCAAAATCTGAAAATAAAGAAAGGTAAAGGTGTCAGGAATGTTGATCTGCTCAGGTCCCTAAAACATTTTAACACTGCTCTTAGAAAAGAGGAAATCAGCAATTTTTGGAAATGTGTGCTATTTCACAATGAGAGCAGCAACAAACACTGGAATTAAAGAACAGATTTAATTAACAAAAAGAATCAGAGCCTAATTAAACAACTGGTTGAAGTAAAATTAGTTGGAGTTTGAGGCCCTGACTTATTGGTCTTCTGTTAGCTCACTCACTTCACATTTCATTTCTGTTTGGGTATCACTTAAGGAAAGAAATGAAGCAATTCAGTGGAACGATAAAGAAATTCAGGAAAACATATCTTAAAAAACAAATCAATTAAAATTGATTCAAAAGTAGTTAATTACCAGCAAAACCAGTGCAATAATTAAAAAGAAAGGTTTAAAATGAAAACCTGCAGCCACTGGTGCTCTCCAGGACCGGAGATGGGGACCCCTGAATCCTTGACCCAATACCAACAAGTTTTTTCAAAGTAGTATCCAATGTGCTAATTGAAAGTGTTCCTGACATTGTAAATTCATCATTAGATATGGGGTCTTCCCAGACTGTCTTAAGACTGCTGTTGTTAAACCTCTGCTCAAGAAAAATAATCTCAACTCCTCTGCTTTTGACAATTTTAGACCTATTTCTAACCTGCCTTTCTTAAGTAAAATCCTAGAAAAGGCAGTCATTACACAGCTAAATGATCACTTGAATAAACATTCTATTCTTGACAAGTTTCAGTCAGGTTTTAGAACAAATCACAGTACAGAAACTGCAATCACTGAAGTAGTAAATGACTTGCGGGTTAATGTGAATAGAGGCTATTTATCTATTCTCATCCTCTTAGATCTGAGTGCAGCGTTTGATACCATTGAACACAATATTCTCATAAAATCGCCTTAGTCAGTGGGTGGGCCTCTCTGGCAATGTCTTAAATTTGTTTTAGTCTTAGTTAACAGGTAGAAAATTCTTTGTTAGTTGTGGTAATTATACTTCAAAGACACAATATTCTATATTGTGTTCCACAAGGATCTATCCTGGGTCCACTGCTCTTTTCGATCTACATGCTTCTATTAGGTCAAATTATCTCAAGGCATAATGTGAGCTACCACAGTTACGCTGATGACACACAACTGTCTTTATTAATAGTGAGTGATGACCCCGATTCTTTTGGTTTACTGACCCAATGTCTTACTTGTGCTTCTGAGTGGATGAGTAGTAATTTTCTCAAACTAAAAAAAAGAAATCTTAGTGATTGGCAAAAATGGATATAGTGAGGATATTAGAAATAAACTTGATCCATTAGGCTTAAAAGTCAAGACAGAGGTAAATTATTGACTCTGACCTGAATTTTAAATCACATATTAATCAGATTACCAGGACAGAATTTTTTCACTTAAGAAATATAACAAAAGTTAGATCCCTTATAACTTTGCAAGATGCTGAAAAATTAGTTCACGCTTTTTTTTTTTGTCGATGACTATAACACACTCCTCTCTGGACTACCTAAAAAAAGACATCAATCGGTTGAACTAGTGCAGAATGCAGCTGCCAGAATCTTAACTAGAAAAAGAAAATACAAGCACATCTCTCCAGTTTTGATGTCACTACACTGGTTACCACTGCCATTTATAGTTGACTTTAAAATACTGCTTCTGGTTTACAAAGCCTTAAATAATCTCGCTCCATCCTATATTTCAGGATGTCTTTCACCTTACACTCCAAATCATAACCTTATATCTTCAAATGAGTCTGGAATAGCTTACTGATAGAAATTCACCAGGCTAATATGGTGGAGCACTTTAAAAAAACTGCTAAAAACCCATTATTTTAACATGGCTTTCTTATAGCTTCTTTTTAGTGTAATCCTGATATTCTGTATATGCATTTAATTATCATTTTTATCGTGGCTCCACAATCCGTAATAACCCTGACTTTCTCTGCTGTTTTTTTTCCAGTTTTATGGTGGCGAACAGTGCCACCACCATCTGATCAAGGCATCATGCAGTCCCTACATCAATGGATTGAAGGCCAGATGTCCACATGACCAATCATGCGGGAGAATGCGGGGGCTGGGCAGTCTCATAGCCTTGGAAGCCCTGCAGATTGTTTTTTTTTTTTTTTCTCCAGTCCTCTGGAGTTTTCTTTTTTGTTTTTTCTGTCCTTCTGGCCATCGGACCTTACTTTATTCTTTATTACTTAGTATTGCCTAATCATATTTTTATTTTTTTAAATAAACTTTTCTTTCTTTATTTTGTAAAGCACTTTGAGCTACATCATTTGTATGAAAACATGCTATATAAATAAATGCTGTTGTTGTCCATCACAAATTGAACATACACATTCACACACACTCACCCCAACAACACACTAAGGCAAACTTAGTATCACCAATTCACCTTATAGAAATATCAAGCAGTTAAAAAACAGACTGGCAAAGATTCAGTTAGTACTGTCATGGTTTTCACCATTTTGATATACTGCAGTGCCAGATGCTATATACAGTTATTGAGAGCATTACCCAGTGCTGCATGGAATAACGAGTGAAAGAATGAAAAGTTAGAAGTAGTTACAAATTATATATTAAAAAAACTCTGTTACCTTTACACATATTACATTTAGTAAATGAACTATTACTAGCATTGAAAAACGGTTTGCATTCAATGTTGTTGTTTTTTTCTTTTTTCAGAACTCCAGCCAGAGCAATTGGGAACATGTTAAAAATAGTAAAGAAAATGCATACTGTAGCCAAAGAAAAAAATACAATAGGTGGAAATCAAACCCGGGTTTCTTGATTGAAAGGCCAGCATACCAACCATCACACTACCATCACTAGCTGCACAGTCCTGTTTCTGTGGTGATAAATCACACTGCAATATTTCTTGCTCCAACCCCAAGTCACCTTTCCTTTAAGTAAAGCCAATTGTTATGTGTCAAAAACCTGACTTATGACAAATTTTAAGTCTGAGGTTGAAAAACAAAAGTGCATAATGAACAAAAAAAGAAACAAATAGTGGCTTATAGATATAGGGAGCGCTGCTGCCTCGCAGTTGGGAGATCTGGGGACCTGGGTTCGATTCCCGGGTCCTCCCTGCGTGGAGTTTGCATGTTCTCCCCGTGTCTGCGTGGGTTTCCTCCGGGCGGTCCGGTTTCCTCCCACATTCCAAAGACATGCAGGTTAGGTGGATTGGCGATTCTAAATTGGCCCTAGTGTGTGCTTGGTGTGTGGGTGTGTTTGTGTGTGTCCTGCGGTGGGTTGGCACCCTGCCCAGGATTGTTTCCTGCCTTGTGCCCTGTGTTGGCTGGGATTGGCTCCAGCAGACCCCCGTGACCCTGTGTTCGGATTCAGCGGGTTGGAAAATGGATGGATGGATGGATAGATATAGGGATGAATCAGTAGAATGAGAAACAGCAGAGTGCATGGGCAGTGAGAGCAAATCAAAAATACAAACTGGACAATAGTTGCTACAACCTGTCCATGCCATGTGCATACCAGGCTAAGAAACTGTTCAAGAGAACATAGCAGACTGTAGAAGTGACAGCCATAGGCCCAACTGGTGCAAGGAGTAAGAGCAGTGTGGGAGAACACAGCAGCTGTCTTTACCTCAATATGCACACGTACACAAGCCCTGGGCCATTATTTCTAAAAGCCCATGCACTTACTGGGAAGTGTGTGAACACAGTAAGCTCTTAAAATACTTAGCTTTTTTATATTTGGAACATTTTAAACCACATTGTCAGTTTGTACTACACATCTTGTAGCTCACATCCCAAGTAGTGTTAATTATGTATACTGTAGTTATAACAGTTTTTACAGGTCAAAATAAAAAATACACCATAATAATAAAGTGAGCAATAAGAATGTAATTAAATAGTCATATGTGCTTTGAACTGACCCGTCTATTATGATGTTTTGGAGATCCTTTCTTAAAGCATTTTTATTGAAAACTGTAATAAAAAAGAAATTTATACCTGCCAAGATTCAGTATGGTTCAATGTGAGAAATATAGTACAGTGGAACCTCGGTTCATGACCATAATTCGTTCCAAAACTCTGGTCATAACCTGATTTGGTCGTGAACCGAAGTAATTTCCCCCATAGGACTGTAAGTAAATACAATTAATCCGTTCCAGACTGTACAAACTGAATGTAAATATATATATTTTTTTAAGTTTTTAAGCACAAATATAATTAATTAAACCATAGAATGCACAGCGTAATAGTAAACTAAATGTGAAAACATTGAATAACACTGAGAAAACCTTGAACAACAGAGAAAACTAACACTGCAATAGTTTGCGCTATAGTGCTACCAACCACTGGCTAAAAACACTTTTTTTTTTAATGAGCTTTAAGCACAGGGAAAAAATGAACATTTGAAAAAATCCGTAATTTAATAAACCATCAAGAAAAGTAACATTGCACGCTACAAACCGATCGCTGTAAACAGAAGTGAAAACAAAAACAAGCCCAGTGCATTCTTTAACTGCCTTCTCTACCTTATGAGTCCAGCTCTCTCGCTCGCCTGTGTGTGTGTGTGTGTTTGTATGTGTCTTCTCTCTCGTGTGTGTGTGTCTCTTTCGCGTGTGTGTGTGTGTGTGTCTCTCTCTCGCGCCTCTGTGCGTGTGTGTCTGTGTGTCTCACTCTCTCTCGCGCCTGTGTGTGTGTGTGTGTGTCGCGCTCTCTCGCTCTCTCTCTTGCTTGCTGCACAGGAACTGCACAGGGAAAGACTGAGCACGTATAAACCGAAAGGGAAACTGGCTTGTTCGTATACCAAGTGTGTGGTCGAGAACAGATGCAAAAGTTTGTCGAACTTTTTGGTTGTAAACCGATTTGTATGTGTTCTGAGACATTCGTGAACCGAGGTTCCACTGTACATTCATTCATTTCTTTTATTGACTTGTGCACTTCAGGATTATGAGGAGCTGGAGCCTATCCTAGCTACACCAGGTTGACAAACTGCAGGGCATGCCCCCTCACATAGAGCCACCAGTCACTTATTTCAAGCAACTCTGTGATATGGATATAGGAGAAAACCCATACAGACAGTAGGAAACAGTGCCAACTCCATACAGATAGTGACTGGTACCTAGACTCGAACCCAGTCGCCTTCAGCTGTAAGGCAGCAGTGCCACAATGCTGCCTTGTGTGAAAAATACTACAAATTTAATTCTGGTAATATTGGTTCTTTCTTATCCCATCAATAGGTCAGGAATAATCAAAGGGTTGGAGCTCACCCTGAATTAAAAAGTAATACATAGTACACATGCAGCCCATTTGGGTAAATCTTGGAACTGCAATAACACACTGGCTTCCTTAATATTTTACATTATTTCCAAGAAGAGCATAATCATGAACAACTTTCAGATTACTCACCCTCCATACAAGGGCATTTAATTAAAGCTAAAATTCTGAGCATCACCTGAAAAAGGACTGTAGTTTGCAAAAACCAAACAGTGCTTAAGCTGTAAGGAGTCCCCACATGTGACATACAGGTACAATAAGGTTCAAAGGTCTCAGTACCATGCACTGCACCACTTAAGCATCAACACACTCTCTAATAGGTCGTGCATCACTACCCACCCCAATTCCCATTGTATACTGTGTCAAACAAAACAGGGGCCAGCAGACTAAAAATAATTACCAGAGGAGAAGCTTTCAGGTTTTCAGGTTAAATTAGGCAGATTCCGGCCATTCAAAGACAGCCAGCTAGAATCTGCAGTTCGCAGCAGAAACCACACTGCCAGACATGGGACAGGAGGGGGTGGAGAGGAAAGCAAGAATGAGGAATGAAAAATAAAGGAAGCATGACAACGAAGGCTGTACTGCAGACTAATTGCAAAAATAGGTAATAACCATTACTCATACAATACTCAATGCATACAAAATAAGCTATACAAGGCACATCACACAAACAGCCTGTGCTATCTTCCTAGTCAAAAACACTGGTTACACCGGTCAATCTGGCATGTCAGCCAATTAGCTGCAAATCCATCTATCAAGTGTAACAAAAGGGTTTAGGCTAAACTCTTTCAGGTTATGACTAAAACAAAGAAAATCAAATTATGTAAACGGCTATTACAAGAAACATAGAACTTAATTTATAACTTATTGCAAAAAAGAATAACTAATCCAAATTTGTAAATCCATTTGAAACGAAAATTAAATGAGCATTCAGGGAATATCGTATCTCAGTTCTTACAACTAAGGAATGATTCCATCCACTTGTGGCCTAAAAACAAGCTGACTTTACAAAGGAGAGTGGGCACATGAGCTCAAAAGCAGGATGGAGAGGCTGTAATGGTCACGTAATAGCCATCAGCTAGCAAGCCCACAGATTGAAGTCAGTGCCTCGGGGAAGCAGGCAGGCTGCCTGCAGGCTCACCTCTAGTTCAGAGGAACTTGGAGCAGCCTGAAGCAATCCCAGAGCGCCAGAGCGTGCTGCAATCACAGCATGACAACTTGCCTTGCCGCTGATAGCAGAGGGACAGCAGTCGCCAAGGGAATGGACAGGAGGAGGAGACAGCTGCCCTCCAGCTTCCAAATCAAAGGTTTTCCAAAAGTTCTTTCTTTCAGAAACACATCTACAGTACGACATGTATGGCTTGCTCTTCAGGTTTGTTTTGCAAACAAACACACTTTGAAAGGATTTGTGGTAGGCAAGAAAGCTAAGTATCATGCAAAAACATAAAAAGAACTGTACTACACTACTGATATAAAAAATATATCCATCCATTAATATAATTTACTTAATTCACTTAATAGTTACAGGGAGAACTAGGCTAAAGGTAGGATGCAACACTACATAGGGTACCAGCCCATCACAGGGCACACTCATGTTCACACCCTGGCAATTTAGGGCTGGAAATGAACCCATCTTGCAAATTTATGGGACGTGGGAGAAAAATCAGAGTAACCCGATAAAAACTCACACATATACAGGGAGAACAAGCAAATTCCACCAACAGTGGCTGAGCCACAAAAAAAGTCTTAGAAATCATGTTAAAAATTATTGATTAACTAGAAGACACACAGACCTCCAGTTCTCCCAAGATCAAGATTCTAGCCCAAAGTGATTTGAGAGTACAAATAGGATGGATGCAGCAGATGCTTAGGCAGTAATTTTTCTTCTTCTTCCAATCACGCAACAGGACACGGTCCAACCTGAAGAGAAGCATCAGAAAGGCTAAGAGGGACTACAGGAGAAGGAATGAGGAGCACCTGGACAGTAATAACAGCAGGCAGGTTTGGCAGGGAGTCCAGCACTTCACCGACTACAGGATCAGCCATGGAGCTGCTGAAGGTGACGCCTCAATGGAAGAGGAACTGAACCACTTCTTTGCTCACTTTGAAATGGAACTACCAAAGGCAGCTGTTACACACGCAGCAGCAACTCACAAGAACATCACCCCCTCCCTTAGGGTGGAGGAACATGAGGTGAGATGCTCGTTCCAGGCTGTCAATCCTAGGAAGGCAGAAGGTCCTGACGGTGAACCTGGACGTGTGTTGAGGAGCTGTGCAGAGCAGCTGGCTGGGGTCTTTACAAAGATCTTTAACTTGTTACTGTCCTAGGCCTCAGTTCCTCCCTGTCTGAAATCCTCAATCTTACTCCCTTTACCAAAAAAATCACCCATAACCTGCCTGAATGACTATCGGCCAGTAGCACTCACCCCAGTGTTGATAAAGTGTTTTGAGAGACCGGAGTCATATCATGTCCTTCATCCCTCCCACCTTTGATGCACACCAATTTGCTTATAGGGCTAACAGATCTACTGAGGACGCTATTGCTGCTGCTATCCATGCTACCCTGTCCCATCTGGAGCAACAGGGAAGCTACGCATATCTCCTCTTTATTAATTTTAGCTCTGCTTTTAACACCATCCTCCCTCACAGATTGGTGTGCAAGCTGCTAGCGCTGGGACTCCTGTATTCCACCTGTATATGGATTAAAGACTTCCTGATAGACCGCACACAAAGGGTTAGGGTGGGCCCTCACATCTCCTCAGCCATCAACATCGGCTCTCCTCAGGGCTGTGTGCTGAGCCCCCCTGCTCTTCACGCTGTATACACATGACTGTGCCCCCACCCACCACAGCAACACCATCATCAAATTTGCAGACAACACCACTGTGGTGGGGCTCATCTCTGAAAAGGATGAATCCGCCTACAGGGACAAAGTGGAGCGGCTGACAGCATGGTGCACTGACAACAACCTGCTCCTGAACACAATTAAGACCAAGGAGCTCGTTGTGGACTTCAGGAAATAGAAAACGGACATCAAACCACTCTACATCGGAGGGGACTGTGTGGAGAGGGCGTCAGACTTCCGCATCCTGGGAGTCCACATCATGGAAGACCTATCCTGGGGTGTGAACATAGCTGAGCTGACGAAGAAGGCTCAGCAGAGACTATTTCCTGAGGGTCCTCAGAAAAAATAACATCCCCCAAAAACTGCTGGTGTCCTTCTATCGCTGCTCTATTGAGAGTATCCTGTGCTACTGCCTCTGCGTGTAGTTTTCCAGCTGCACAACAGCACAGAGGAAAACACTTCAGCGAATCTTAAAGACTGTCCTGCAGATCATTGGCTGCTCTTTACCCTCTCTGGATGAACTGCAAAGCTCTCGCTGCCTCAGGAAAGCAGAAAATATCTTAAAAGATTCCTCACACCCCGCTCATGACATGTTCCAACTGTTGCCATCAGGCAAAAGATATAGCAGCATCAAAACAAAGACTAATGGACTGAATAACAGTTTCTACTCTGTTGCTATTAGGGCACTGAATGCCACCTAATCACCTCCAATGCAGCAGTGCAATAGATAACATCTTGTGCAATAGTGTTCATGTGCAACTAAGGTCTTATGTTGAATGTTTGTGTTCTACCTTATTTCTTCTTATCCTTACTAATTATATTTATTTATATTTTGACACTGCAGGGACTGCACCTAATTTCGTTGTATTTGTTACAATGACAATAAAGATATTCTGATTAGCTTTCAATTAAGGCCAAGATCAAGGTTATGTGCAGTGGATGCTGGGGCTGTCATTCTTTTTCTTCTTTCTATCACAAAGTCGGCTTCAGCAATTTGCTTCAAACTCAGCAGATGTCAGTGCTCTTCTTTTTGTCTCTGCCATGTATCCTTTCAAAAACATTGGTGACACTGGTCAATCTGGCCTGTCAGCCAATAAGCTGCAAAACCATCTATCAAGCGTAAAATGTATCAGTTTGCTCATCCATTTTGTCACAAGACAGACGCAAAACTTGATAACTTCATGGAGGACGCTGTTAGACAAATTTTTTGCTTTATAAGCGTGTATCACATCATAAGGTTTCAGTTAAAACGATCAAAGTTCTAGTGGTTCATGAGTAACCACATTATAGAAATACTCAGCCCCTAGTATTTTACATACATAGATAGCCTAGCACTCATTATGTTATACATTAGGCTGACGCCTTTATCCAGAGTGACTTACAATATGTTACAAATAATTAGACTAGGTTTTCTTTTTTCAGCTTGAGGAACACTATTCTGTGCCAAACTTCCCTTCGAGAGTTCTGTATTTTTTGTTCTATTACAGAAGCCTCTCCATGTCTTTATTAGGGGATTCTTTCCCTTCAACCCACTGAGTGAATTAAACTATTGAAGATTGTGGAACCCAACCTCAATCTAATAAACACAGCAGGCCTTGTTGAACAAAAAGAGCAAGTGTTTGGCTCCTATTTATTCCACAATTACCCTTCTAACTGCATATCCAAGAAGAAACCACCACCACCGAACCCCCCTTCTCCACCCCCAAAACTGCCCTCAGCTGTCTGCCAGACATAATTGAAAAGCCATTAGTAAGTGCCAGGGGATGTAAAGGGCTATTAAAACTCCCCTCACCATTTGACGTGGGTCAGTATAATTCTGAAAGGCATTGTGCATTACGTTAATTAGACTAATTGCAAGGCAAAAAAGGCCAATGAGACTGCATATGTAAAGTCTGGATCACAACCCTTTGTATAGCGGCAGAACCAAAGAAAAGGCTACGCTAATGACTGTGCCCACACGGCAAAAGTGCATCCTGCAGGCTGGCTTTCACCGCCACGTGTTTGGACAAGATTCTATATGAACTTGCTATCCTTCCAGCAAGAAAGTAAAGACCAAAACCTCATTTCATAAACCGTTGTTAGTAAATGAATAAAACAGTTCAGCAGGTAGGCCTGAATCAGAGTTAGAAGCTGAATCCTTCAAGAGGCAATAGGACGCAAAAAGCAGTGGTGCATGACAATTTGCCCTCGGGAGGAGCAGCAGCTCCAGCGGGTTGAAAGTCCTTTTTCTGGTTGGTGTTATTTCATTTTCCATCTGGACATACTGTAGGTATGTACCCACAGCTTAACACAGCACTTGGTTTTGCCCTAGGAAAACAGAAGGGGTATATAAAAAAAAAAAAAAAAAAACCAAGAGCCTGGAATACAAGTGTTAAATTAGCGCAAAAAAAAAAAAAAAAAAAAACCATCACAAAGCACACATAGGGCTGCCAGACTCCTCACAGCTCCAGCATGTATTTTAATTTATTTATTTTTTATCTATAAAGGCAAGAAACTTTTAATTGGCTGCTTCTAATTGACTTGCTTCGTTTGCAAACACACACATCACACAGCATTTAAATTAACGCCTCAACAATTCTAATAAAAGAAGCAAAAAGCAAGCAAAACGTTAGGATCTACACACACAGATGCCTGAATGGATATGCAGAAAAAGACTGCCTCTTCCATCATGCTATCCAGATTTACTACTCTAACACTTTTATTGTTTTTTATTCCTCCTTTAAAGGTAACACACTCCATGTCACAGAAATAATAAATAAAATCTATTGTGCTCACAAAAGAAAATGTTTATCAAATATTTAGTCCTTCAATATGCCGGCATATTGAATTCTGACAGCGTGGCCATGAATAAATTAGCAATTGCAGGACAGGAGGTGTCAGAGAAGCTCCAAGCTGATAGGGATGGCGATGATAGATACATAAATATATAAATAAACAATAGATAAATAAATCAAAGGTGTGATGTTCAACCTAACAACACCCCCCAAATATTATTTGAATGTGGCAAGATTGTTTAGAATTCAGGCAAGCATTCAAATAAAACCAAATCACGCTATGTGAGAGATACTAGAGCCATAGGTAAGGAGAGTCGCGAGGCACTAAAAAACACAACAGCTATGTATAAAATGCAAAGCTCTGACTGTGTTGTGTTCACTGGCCCACATCACATTTAATATGGCCAATAGGGAAGTCAGGCCATATATTTGCACCTCTTCTGATTTATGATTGAAAGATTAAATTGATTAAAGGAGTGTAGTAGTCTCAGATACATCTAAACAGGTGAATAAAGAAAGCACATGAATAAAGGAAGACTTATAGGAGAAAGAAAGGAATACAAGAATGAAGGAAGTATGCTTATTATAGAGCACTAGAGGATGAAAAGATCAAAAGCAACAATACACTCACAAACACACCTACAACAAAAAATTCCCATCAGCATTACCTATTCATAAGAGTTGTATTTACACTGCAACTTGAGCTGTGTCCATCCTCAGCTAGCCTCCATGTGAATTCAATACTTATACAGTACAAGGCTACAAAAATACAGCCCCGACTACAATTCAAATATGCCACATTACACATCAAATTCATTAAGCTGCTTTGAGTATATTAAACAAGATTTTCATCCATCCACCCATCATAAAATCCACAGTTTAGTTCTTAAGCATCTTATACCTGTGGCACTGAACAGGAAACATGAGCCAACCTTGAACAATAAATTAGATGGCACACTCAAAGACATACACCAATATTAGCTTATAATTGGCCGGTTTACTATTGCCAATAAACTTAACCTGTACATTTTTAAGAGGAAAACTGGGGTACCTGGAGAAAAAAAATGAATAAACACATGGGTAAGTGTGCCAATCGTACAGACACACTGACCAGACCAGGATTTCAGCTAAAATTGTGGAGCGCTAAATACTGCATCTCAGTGCCACTATGGCAAAATGTTATCAGATTTAAAATTTGTCCCACATACTAAACGCTAATAAAGAAAAATAGAATGTTATTGTGTACGTCATCCTTAAATGTCCTAAAACAGTAGATAATCCTATATTGTTCAGAAGAAATAACACTATTCAGCAAACAACTAAAATAATTACATTATGGCATTACATTCTTCGCACTGCATTTTACGTACAATCTAAATGACATGTCACATTTTACATCTTTTCCAGCAATTTTCAGTCTTAGCTTTATTCAGAAAATCTTAGTTAGTCAGAGGCAGAAGGTGGCTAGCTCCCATGAAGCCAGTCACATTATGTCCCAGCAACTAGTCAGTCAGTGACTCAACCCGACAAAATCAAACAGGTTTGATTTTGCCTTTAGTCATAAGGGTGGGCTCTATGTGCATGAGAACTGTCAACCAATAAATGATCATCCATAAGTAAAATTCATATAATGCAGCAACAAGAAATAAAAAAAACAAAACACAAGCTCATATGTCTGATGGCTCATGTTTTAAGTACCATGAAAGAATTGAAAAAAGAGCTGTGACGGTGGCTGAACTCATCATAACTGTCAAGATCAACAGATCGTGTTAATACCCTCATTTTTGCCATTTTAAACTGCTTTCTTAAGAATGTGGTGTTAGGCACTGAGCTTTAGTGGTTAAGACATCATACTTTGAGCTCTGCAGTTGTCGCTTCAGTCTCCACTGATGCCTATTGCTTAACATACCTGTGCTCCAGTTGTATAAAATAAACATTCAATGCATTTGTAAATACCTTGGGACAGTACTCACTGTATGAATTAAACATTGTTTATTTGAGTACAACAGTCATATGTCAAATTTTGTTTTTATTGTAACCCATGGACACGCCACACATCTGAGCCCTGGAGATGGAATTAAATGAGACAATTCGCTCTCAATTGCCCTCTTGTGCCTGCTTTCGTGTATAACCATAAGATCCCCTGTCCTCCCCCCTTGCAGATGTAAACCCTTGCCTTAAAAGAGTATGGGAAAAGGGCAGAAACCCTCCAGACCCCCTGATCATGCACCTGCTCAAAGCATAAGTGCCCTACTGATTTGCCACTAAATATTTTGAATCAAGTCATTTACACCACGTCGGTTCATTTTAAAGACTGAGAATTATCACAGAGCTTGTTTTAAATAACTGGTGTTGCTGAAAACAAGCGTAGTACAGAGTGTGAAAAGCTGCACATTCCTACATCCACAGTGTGTTAAAAAAATCTATGCACTCGATTTACAGCTGCTCTGCAACTAGCACAGACCCCTGAGTGTGTGCAAGAACCAGTCGAACGCCTCATAAAGTGAATGTGACGCGATTTAGAGACACTTAGAGGCGCATGCAAAATAAGAGAGTTTACACCTACTCTTTGTGGTAGTGGGGGAGCATCTCTCTCTCTGTCTCTTTCTGCGTATTTCAATTTATACCAATTTGAATGAATGAATGAAACACTGTAGGTTTCTTTTTTATAATTTTATTTATTAATTTTTATTGTAATCATTCCATACAAATAGATCATTTTATAACCAAACAAAATTGAAGACAAATCAAACCCCACCCCTGAGACGGAGAGCTAAGCCAAAGGAGAATTGCCTAGGGCTTTTTAATAAGGCAACAATAAATAAAAGAAAAGGAGAAATAAATATATAGGTAAATAAGAGACGGAGAAGGGAATTAAATGCGGTAATAGTTATTTCTCTTATTCTAAAATAATATTGATTAGATCCTGCCAGGTTTTGAAAAAATTTTGTACAGATCCTCTAACTGAGAATTTGATTTTTTCTAATTTCAAATAATATAAAACATCGGTTTCCCACTGACTTATCAGAGGAGAGTTAGGATTCTTCCAATTTAACAGAATAAGTCTGCGTGCCAAAGTGTAGTGAATTCAATCACCGTTTGCTTGTCCTTCTCCACTTCAAGTTCGTCTGGAAGAACACCGAACACAGCTGTTAATAGGTTAGGAGGAATTGTGATACCAAGGCTGTCTGAAAGGCACTTAAAAATTTTGGTCCAAAATGATGTTAGTTTGGTACAGGCCCAGAACATGTGACCCAGTGAGGTAGGAGCTTGGTTGCAGCGTTCGCAGGTTGGATCTTGCCCTGGAAACATTATGGATAGTTTTAAGCAAGACAGATGGGCTCGATATATAATTTTTAGTTGAATAATTCTATGCTTTGCGCATATGGAGCTCAAGTGAATTCTCTGCTTTGCTACCTTCCACTCCTTTTCTGATATATTGATTAAGAGATCTTCTTCCCAATGTCCTCTTGGATCTTTGAAAGGTAGGGACTCTGATAGGATTTTATATAATGTGGAAAAGGTGTTTAATTCCTCGAAACTGAGCAGTATTTTTTTCCAGCATTGTGGAGGGAGTGAGGTGGGGGAAATCGGGCAATTTCTGTTTAACAAAATTTCTAATTTGAAGATAGTGAAAGAAATGTGTAGCTGGGAAGTTGAATTTTGAACGTAATTGTTCAAAAGATGCAAATATGTTGTCTATATAAAGATCTCTGAGCATTTTAATCCCAAAACTTTTCCAGGTATTAAAAACTGGATATGTTTGCGAGGGTTGAAAGAGGTGGTTCTCTTGCAGAGGTACCACAGATAAAAGATTTTCCATCTTAAGATGCTTTCTAAGTTGGTTCCATATTCTGAGAGAGTAAAGCACAATTGGGTTATTAGTATATTTGCGATAACTTGCATTTATTGAAGAGCAGAGCAGGGAGTATAAAGAAGTACTACAGGATTTTACTTCTATTGCGGACCAAGCCTGTGTACGTTCATTTACTTGTGTCCAGGTTTTTATGGCTTGTATGTTTGCTGCCCAGTAATAAAACTGAAAATTAGGTAAAGCCATGCCACCTTCTGCCTGACGCCTTTGTAGGGTCGCTCTTCGGATACGTGGGTGTTTTGAGTTCCAAATGAATGAGGTTATTGTTGAATCTAACTGTTTAAAAAACGATATATATTGAGATATATTGGAATATTTTGAAATAAAAAAAAGACGTTTAGGAAGGATATTCATCTTAACAATGTTAATTCTTCCGGCTAGAGTGAGATGAAGGGTTGACCATCTATGCAAGTCTTGCTTAATTTTTTCCATACAGATGGCAAAATTCTGTTGATAAAGAGCTTTATGTTTACTTGTGATATTTACCCCTAGGTATTTAAACTGATCTGCTATGGTAAAAGGTAGGGTGTCCAATCTAATATTATATGCTTGTGAATTCACTGGAAAGAGTATACTTTTATTCAGATTAATTTTAAGACCAGATATCTTTTGAAATTCTGTTAGTGCTGTTAAAACTGCAGGGACAGTGTTTTCTGGGTCTGATATATATAAAACCATATCATCTGCATATAGAGAAATTTTCTGTTCCAGTCCTTCTCCGACAATCCCCTTTATCTGATAAGAATTTCGGCAGTGAACTGCCAGTGGTTCAATGGCGATTGCAAACAGCAGTGGCGACAAGGGACGTCCTTGTCTGGTACCACTTTCTAGCTTAAAGTAGCCTGAGCAAATGTTATTAATACAAACTGAAGCTTCGGGATTGGTATACAGTAGTTTGATCCATGCACAAATATTCGGGCCAAACCCAAATTTCTCCAATGCAGTGAAAAGGTAGTTCCATTCAATCATATCAAATGCTTTTTCTGCGTCTAATGATAGTAATATCTCTGGGGTGTTTGATTTTGATGGTGAATATATAACATTAAACAAGCGTCGGAGATTGGAAGATAGATGTCGGCCTTTAATAAATCCAGTTTGATCCTGTGATATTACCAAGCGCAGCACTTTCTCCATCCTTCTAGCTAGAATTTTTGAGAGTATCTTAACATCATTATTCAGGAGTGAAATTGGTCTGTATGATGCACATTGTAACAAGTCCTTATTTCGTTTAGGAAAGACGGTGATTAATGCTTGACGAAATGTTTGAGGTAGTATTTGGTTGTCTCTAGCTTCTGTAAATGTTGCCAATAAGAGGGGAGCTAGCTGAGTGGAGAATTTCTTATAAAATTCTATGGGGTAACCATCAGGGCCTGCTGATTTCCCGCTTTGAAGTGACTTTATAGCATCTAGTAATTCTGTTAGCATTAGAGGTTTATCCAGTTCCTCAGCACTTAAAGCATCTATTTGTGGTGTCTGTAATGTATCCAGAAATGCATTAGATTGTGTGTTGTCTTCTTTGAGCTCAGTAGAATATAAGGATTTATAATAATTTCTAAATGCGTGCATTATATTTTTATGGTCAATAATTTCTTCTCCATTCGTGTTGGTGATTACTGGTATTGCATTGTGAACTTCTTGTTTGTGAATTTGTTGAGCTAAAAGCTTATTAGCTTTTTCTCCGTGTTCATAGTAATGATGTCTAGACTTATAAATAAGTTGTTCAGTTTCTTTAGTTGTTAAGATGTTAAGTTCTGTATGCAGGGCCTGCCTTTTCCTGTGGAGAGCTTCACTTGGATGCCTGGCTTGTTCTTCATCTTTTCTAGTAATTTCGCTTCTTAGCTCTGACACTTTCTTTGTTTCTAATTTATTTCTGTGGGAAAGAAATGAAATAATCTGTCCTCTTAAGAAGGCCTTTAGAGTTTCCCCAGAGTGTTCCTGCAGAAACCTCTGTGGGCGTGTTTGTCTCTAGGAAGAAGCTGATTTGTTTGGATATAAATTCTGTGCAGTTCTCGTCTGCCAATAGAAGAGGGTTAAGGCGCCATCTGTGAGGTGAGTGTGAGGGGCTTAATGATTTTAGCTCCAAGACTAGAGGGGCATGGTCGGAGATAACAATTGTGTCGTATTTGCATGATTTAATTGTAGGCAGGAAATTATTATCTATAAAAAAATAATCAATTCTTGAGTAGCTATAATGCACTGGTGAGTAGAACAAATATGTTCTTGAGTTTGGGTTAAGAAACCTCCAGGGGTCTGATAAGTTGTGATCATTTAAAAACTGTGTAATTGTCTTTGCAGTATTAGATGTCGTCCCCCCTGTCACAGGAGTCCTATCTAAAAGTGGGTTTAAAACACAATTAAAGTCCCCAGCCATTATAATTTTATGAGTGTTCACATTGGGAATGGATGCAAATAGATTGTGCATGAATTCCTTATCATCGACATTGGGTGCATAGACATTTATCAAAATCATTTTACTGTTATATAAGTTGCCCATGACCATCACATATCTCCCTTCAGGGTCCGATACTACATCTGATGCTACAAATGGAACTGTTCTATGTATGAGAATTCCCACTCCTCTAGTTTTCTTTATAAAGCTAGAATGGAACATTTGGCCAGTCCAGTCTTTTTGTAGTCTGAACTGATCCTTGCTTAGTAAGTGGGTCTCCTGTAAAAATACTATTTTAGCGTTTAAGCCTGTTAGGTGAGAGCATACTTTCTTTCTCTTTAATTCGTGATTCAGGCCTTTAACATTCCAGCTCACAAAGTTAACTGTCCCATCATGAAGACCTTGATTCTGAGTTTTTAATGTCATTTTATAGTCTTAACTGGTAATGAGGCAGTTTTAATCTTAGTTTTAAGATTCCCCATGAGTTATTGAATTTTAGCCTATTGTTGCATTGATACTTATAGTTATAGGGATTAGAAGAATAGATTAGATATAGCCTGCTCTCCTTCTCTCCCCCCTTTATCCCCCCCCCCCCCCATTTTGCATCCCCACATGAAGCTTGATCCCACTTCACGATATCCTGGTCCTCTGACATAAGAAGAGACATAGCATGTCCAAAACAAAACAAACCCCACCCCGCAGCGGCGTTAGAGAATTAAAACAAAGAGATATCTAGTGCAGCTGAATTCTAAATACTATCCGCCGAAAATATAATCATTAACAGTCTTTAAGCTTAAAATAATCTTCAGCAATTTTAAGATAAAGATAAAAAAAAAGAATGAACTCTGAGAATGATTTTAAAAAGTAGTCTAGGATAAACATGGTAATTCCTAGTGTAATAGTATAATGTAATAGTATAAATATAATAGTAATGTAATAGTAGAAATAGCAATAAACCAAGAGTATGATGTTAAACCATCTACTTTAAGGTAGTTTTAAAAAAAAAAAACAAAAAAAAACAAAAAAAACAAATCCTACTTTAATTACTTTCACACTCATGTCTATAACTCTAATTAAGACATAAACATATAATGTCCAGATAAAGAAAAGGATGTATAATTATAATACCAGTCTCTTTAAAAACTGGATCCGAGAGCAGATGATAGGTCCTTCCCATGCGGAAACAGCTTCTTTAATTCCTTTTCAGCTTCTTCCTTGCTTGAAAAAATATAATATTGATCTTGAACTTCCACTTTCAGTTTGGCGGGATACAAGAGGCTGTATTTGATATCGGCTTTCCGTAGCAACTTTTTAATGTCAAAGTAGGCTGCACGTTTTACAGCTGTTAATGGTGAGAAGTCGGGGAAAATACGAATAAGATTATTTTCAATTATAATGTCTTGCTTGTGTCTGAGAAGTGCCATCACATCAAGCTTACATCGTAGTTGCTTGAAGCGGACAATAAAAGACCTAGGTTTAAAGGTACTTGACCTGTATGTGCGATAAGCAGCTCATCTCCAATTATTTTAGACAAATAACAAAAGCACATGTTCAGAGACCCGCATATGATATTTCCATTGTCTTGATTTTCAGAAAACATTTGATAAGATATACACACAGTATATACTTTATACACACACTGTCACACACATGCATTTAGGAGACAATTTAAAGTCTTATCTAATGGTAACTCACCCCGAGTTGAGGGTTGGAGCTGTTGCCTAATACTTCTCCTCCTTTCTCTCCTACAGATCACATGACCGGCAGTCCCAGTGACATCACTTCTGGGTCACAGTTTTCTGGCCCCGCGGTTTCTAATCTGGCATCTTATTAAGGGGCACTGCTACCATTTTGAATTTTGCATTTGACTCCAGTCTAAAAAGACCCCTTTATAAAATGCTGTATTTTGTTGTTTTCTTCTATTCATTTATACAGGGTTCGCCTTCCTGACTTTATCTTGTCTTTTCTCCTATTTTACAATATATATCAAACACAATATTAAAACCACTAACAGGTACAGTGAATAACATTTATTATTTCTTTACAATGGCACCTCTCAGGAGGTGGGATATATTAGGTAGCAAGTGAACAGTCAGTTCTTGAAAGTAACGTATTGGAAGCAGGAAAAAAGGGCAAGTTTAAGGATCTAAGCAACTCTGACAAGGGCCAAATTGTGATGGCTATATGACTGGGTCAGAGAATCTCCAAAGCAGCAGGTCTTGTGGGGTATTTTCAGGATGCAGCATTTGTACCTACCAAAAGTGGTTCAAAAAGACAATCAGTGCACCAGTGACAGGGTCATGGGGGCCCAAGGCTCACTGATAGGGGTTGGGGGTGATGCCTGGTCCATGAGATCCAATCCCAAAGAATAGCTGGCAATGATAAAAAAAAAAAAAAAAAAAAAAAAAGGGTCAGAATGAACAGTGCATTGCAGCTGGCTGTGTATGGGGCTTTGTAACTGCAGCCTGGCCAGAGTACCCATGCTGACATGGTCTACTGCCAGAAATGCCAACCAAGGGATACTTGAGCATCAGACATAGACCACAGAGCAATGGAAGAAGGTGGCCTGTCTGAGGACTCACATTTTCTTTTGATCATGTGGATGGCTGGGTACGTGTGCATTGTTTACCTGGGGAAGAGATAGCAGCAAGATGCAAAATGGGAAGAAGGCAAGCTAACGGAGGCAGTGTGATGCTCTGGGCCTCACTCTACTAGGCAATTCTGGGCCCTGGCATTCACATGGATGTTACTTTGATTTGTACCACCTACCTATATATTGTTGCAGACCACGTAAACACCTTTATTTCAAATGTATTCCTTGATGACAGTGGCCTCTTTCAGTAGGATAATGCACCCTGCCACACTGCAAAAATTGTTCAGGAATGGTTTGAGGAGAATGACAAAGAGTTCAAGGTGCTGACTTGGCCTCCAAATTCCCCAGATCTCAGTCTGATCGAGCATCTGTAGAGTGTGCTGGAAAAACAAGTTTGATCCATGAAGGCCACACCACACTACAACTCTCTTACAGGAGTTAAAAGGATCTGCTGTGAATGTCTTGATGCCAGATACCACAGGACATTTTCAGAGGTCTTGTGGAGTCAACGCCTTGCTTACTGCTTTGTCTGAAATTTTCTATTTAAACAACACAGACAGCCTTTAAAGCAGCAAATCGCTTAACACTACTTAGCCTTAAGCATTGAGTAAAGATTGGCTACTGTCCTTTCCTTTTAACCAGGATCACTTAAAAATTAACACAACTTTGCTTGACAAAAAGAAAGCTTACCTTTTGTTTTAGATGTCTGATTATATTGCAGAGTGTAAAAGGAAATGAATCCAATTTGAAGATCTCATACTAAAAAGGAATTGATTGTGCAATAATTGTGAATGCCAACATTACATCAGTGAAGACATTTAAATAAAAGGTAAATGTTGTTGCTGCTGTTATGTCCATGCATGGTGTTGTTGCTGCTGTTATGTCCATGCATGGTTAGTCTATACACGATTCAATGTCTGTGCTCTGTTAACAGGTAGACTTTGTCTGCGTATTGGTTTTGTTGTTGGTGAGAAGTCTGACAGCTCTTTATTTTTCCATTCTTATTTCAGTGTATAACAGAATATTTTTTGCCAATTGGCTGTCCAGAGTAGACGCGTGGACAGACCAATCCAAGGCAGAAGAGCTACCCAGCATCCAATACCCAATATTTGGTAGTGAACCAAATGATTTGATGCCCTTCTAAACATGAATCTTACCAAATAACAAGTGTGACCACTAGGGGGTATCTTACAATCCCAAACACCAATACAGGAGTCCAGAATGTCAAAACCAAATACAGTACAGTAATCCCTCCTCCATCGTGGGGGTTGCGTTCCAGAACCCCCCGCGAAAGGTGAAAATCTGCGAAGTAGAAACCATATGTTCATATGGTTATTTTTATATATTTTAAGCCCTTATAAACTCTCCCACACTATTATAAACGTTTCCCGCACAATTATACAGCATAAACCCTTTGTATTCTCTTAGATATTAGGTAAGATTCGTTGAAATTATGTATGTAAACACAGTTTATATACAGTAAAACCTAAATATTAAAGATATCGAGCGTCTCCGATATCACATATGTTACAGCCATTACGACAGACAGGCCAGCAGCAAAATACGTACAATGCAAGAAAAATTGTATACAGTAAAATGTGTGTACAGTGACACTAAACTATGTACATGTAATAAGTACTGTACGTAGATAATTAATTATGGTTACTCACCAACAATGACACAACGACTTTTCCGATAACGATGAGTTTAATTTTACTGCACAACAAAGGATAGCGTTACAGCTCTTCTAAAGGAGCCTCTTCAGGCAACTGTGTAGCACCGTGACTACTGCCTTATCACGTCCACTTGCAACTCGTTTTGCACCCTGGTTAAAGGACACTGCGGCCGTAGATCTTATATGCTTTTCCTCCTTTTTAAATAAAAAGAATCGTGGACTCATTGATACTGTAATGGAGTCCTGCAGCGGTGTAGCTGTTCCCTTCCTTCAACATATCCAAAACTTTTACCTTTTCTGCAATCATTTGCATCTTCTGTTGGCGCTTGGACACGGCCCCTGAAGCAGTAGCAGGAGCACGTTAATGCCGAATGAGTGAGATGAGACTTCCTGGTTAATGCAGCACTCCGTCGCTGAGCCAATCAGCAACACACAGGAACTTAACTGCGTGCTCTGATTGGGTAGCTTCTCAGCCATCCGCCAATAGCATCTCTTGTATGAAATCAACTGGGCAAACCAACTGAGGAAGCAAGTACCAGAAATAAAAAGACCCATTGTCCGCAGAAACCTGTGAAGCAGCGAAAAATCCGCGTTATATATTTAGATATGCTTACATATAAAATCCGCGATTGAGTGAAGCCGCGAAAGTCGAAGCGTGATATAGAGAGGGATTACTGTACACCCCCGAAATTCACGGGGGTTACATTCCTAAAGCACCCGCGAATTGTGAAAAACTGCAAATTTTGGATGTGGTTAAAAAAATGCCTATTTTTATAGTTTAAACCCTAAATATGCCCCCAAAACACTTTAATTTCATTTCAAACTCAGCTTAATACATTACCTAAAAAAAGAATGTAAAGGTAAACCAGTATACTGTACAGTACTGTACTGCTATGTCTCCTGCACTGCTAGAATGTAAAATACCGATGTTACCGCTATATGTACCATACTGTAATTCATGCAAGCGTGTTTTCATTGCCAGAAGCCTTAAGGTGCAGGGCATTTCTGCCGCATCTTGGGGCTTTAAGAAGAACAAAACGAAAAACACAAGAACACTCAACTGGAGATGCGTCACAGGGCAGCAGTCAATCAGCAGCAAGGAGAAATGGATAACACTGTAGCGGTCGGGTGCTGCTAAGATTCACACCGTCGAGAAGACGGTGATTTATTTATTTTTATGGCCCGACCCGCACGCACTCACAAACAGAGACAAAAACAAGCAAACGGTAATCAAACAGCAAATAAAGAATGTAAAACAAAAATAATGATACCACCCCTGTTCCCCTTACAGCGATTACACATTAAATACAACAAAGTTCAAACAAAACACACACAGTAAAGTCCATAAAAAATGGTAACAGATGAAATGTAATGATGAAAATAGATAGTCCAGAGATCCGCACGATGAATGGGAATGTAAAGATAGTCCTACTGGTAGTTCCTGAAATGGTGAAGATGGGTGGACAGGTTCAGGAGCACTCCTTTCTTTGCAGAATGCCCATGAATCCACTTACAGTCCTCATGTACACAGGCAGATGGCAGACAATCCGGACGCCAACCATGAAACGATACAGAACAAAACGATTAAGTACAGGTAACCCAACAGAAGACAGACAGACAGGAACTTGAAACACAAATTACAAAAACTTTTTTTTTTTGCTTTTGGTCATCGGCCCCCTTTTTAAAAGCCGTGCTGACATCATAGCCCCTGCACCCTCTGCAGAAGACCAATCAGAGCCACTGCAGGGACTGCTGGGAGTTGCAGTTTCAAATTCTATTGGCTACTTTCACCATCCCAAGCTTCGTTTTCCTCTACGGTCGCTTCCTGTTCACTCTACAGTACAGTATTGCCACGAAAAAAGCTATAAAAATTGTGGCAGATATTTGTGGTTTCCGATAATTATTAGTTAGGTTCTAAGGAAAAATCCATGAATGACTGAGGCTGTGAACTCTGAACCACGACTTTGCAGGGGTCTGCTGTACAGGATTTAATAATAAAAGGGGAACAGAAAAGGTATAACAAACAGAAAACAATAACTAACTCTGTCCCCCAACCCCAGGTCTAGCTAAACAGTTGTAACCTCTCGCTACACACATTTCCCCTGCTCATATCCCACTACTTCGGCTTTCCATCATTCCTATGACCAGCTCTCTCTTGACACCAGCTGCCTCTCAACTCAGATATTCCTGCACGTTAGCCTTACTACAGAACTGCACTGGAAAGGACCAGATTGGTTGTCCTTCCCAGTATGCTTGTGTTGTAAAACACAATGCCCCCTATTAGTATGGGGAACCCTGAGACTGGGCTTATATTATGACCTATGAGATCTTGAATGACCTCCTGTTGTAACTGTAGTCCCCTCTATTCATCAATACCACTACCCAGACATATCTATGCCTATATGCACTTTTTGCAAGTTAAATTAGGCCTTTACTAGCCTTCTAAAAAGCAGATGAAAGTTGAAATACAATATTATGAACACTCTATTCAGCCAACTACCTCAAAAACAACAGTGCACCTGAAGTCCAAAATCATAAGATATAGTTGAGGAAAAAGCATTTGCAAGCTATGGCTGTTATTTGTTCTCTTTATTTATTTATTACAATAGATACACAGGGGTGCTACTGCCTCACAGTGCAATGCTTGGGTTAATTTCTGAGCCTGATAACCATCATTATGAAGTATACGCATTAATCCAAGAGTTTGAAGACAATAGCTCCAAATTCTTTGTTTGAGAAAAGGTTTTAAAAACATAGAAGAAACAGGTTGCTTGAACTTTATGTAATGTCCCGGAATCAGCTCCACAATAGAACCTTTTACTGCAATACCTATTTCTGATTAAATCAACAGCACCAAACATTACTTCACCCACTGCAACTTTTTTAGATATACTTGTGTAATTTCATGAGAAAGGGAATTAAAATGTAGGTATAGTATGCAGTACTATAAAAAGACCTGCACATCAATAGACACAATAGCATGAAAGTGAAGCAGAAATAAATGTCTTATGCAACTGCCTGACACCAGAACCTGGAGGTATATTTAAAACCTTTTCAGATCTAACAAATATAGGCATTACCCGTCATGAAATGTTCAATTATAAAAGAGGCAGCAGCCCTTTAAAATATGTAGGTGTACCTAACAAGTCAGTTTTTTGTTACTCTAAATGAAAAGGAAAAATATCCCACTTAGAGTGTTATTTTTTAAGTTACCTAACATGAAACGATAAACCTAACACCCTCTGGCTGGCGAAGATAACCATGCTACACTGGAGTAGTGCAGCCCATATTGAGATGGTTTTGCCAATCACATTTCAGAAATACCAGGAGAGAAACCAGCTGCCTTAAGCAAAGTAGAACAGTACAAGTTAAAAGAAACTGTTCAGAAACAGTCAGGATACTAATCAAAAAACTTAACCCTTTTCGTTGCCGTTTTTTTTTTTTCACTCATTTAATGAACTTCATAATAAAAACAGTCTTCAGTAAAGATCTTAAACATACCTTCAATCATACTAGAACAAATAATAGTAACCGATAAACCTAACATTCACCCAGGTGCGGCAAAGACACAATATTAGCCTTTTAACTTATTGAATATAAATTAAATACTGTATATACATTAGCTTGTAGAACAAAACTAATATGAATTCTAAAACTCACTCAAGTCATATTATTGTCAGATTTGTACTTATTTCCATAACTGTATAAAGGCAATCAGACACTGAATATTCAGACTAGTTGCATAACATTTAAAACGCTAACGTGGATTTCTTTAGTTACCAAAATATTGCAAAATTGTCAAACCAAAAAGCTTATGGCCTGCAACCAAGTTGTCATTTTTTTGGTTTACATCAATGTTCCTTTAAATTATGGGCGGTAAGAGGTTTGTGATGCGTCACCCCATAATTATATATTAAAATTAGCCAAGTTCATCCAAATGTGAATTCTATGTTGAATGATATGGCACCTATTAGTTAGTGTACCGTTTATTGCAGCAGTAAGTGAAACAGCGCCGTTGATGTGTCACAGAGACTTTTCATTTCTGTGGTTCGAAAATTTAATATACATTCACCACTTCAATTCCAATATATTAAACAGTCAGTCTGAAAAGACTGAAAGCAAAGGCATGTATAAGAAAGGGGGAGAAGGGCAGAAAAACTTGTGAGGTGAAGGGACTGCGGCACTAGATTCAAAGGTCAGAATGAAACAGATACATACTAGGATATGATGATTTTCAGAGTGTTATGATGGGTGAGTAAATTGGGCGAGTATATATACTGTATAGTACCGTGACAGTGTTTGTTATATGGTAAATGCAGTTTCTGTAACCATGAACAACTGCTCAGTGCCTTATCACATGTTCACTGTTACAGCATATACTGAATTTAAACCTATAATGCATTAAGCTTAATGTGTCTCGTCAGGAAGAATTCCTTCTTGTCACACTATTTTAAAGTGGTTTGATTAATGTCCATGTACTGGTAGTACAAAAGGACATGTTTGTTAGACCATTGAGAAAAGCACAAACACCAAAACATATCAAAAGGCTGGGACAAGCAGTAGATATTCAACCTGATGTTAGTTGTTAGAGTTAAACATTTCAAACTGGACTGTTTGCTGAATTATTCAGCAAAACTTCCCCTATCACCTGTATAAAACAAAAATAGCGCATACATTTTTAAGAATAGTTTATCCTTTTTTAACACAATTAATTGAACTGTTAAATGGGAACCGGGGTTAAACAATTTGCGAACACATTTAGTAAAATGTATAATTAATGGTGCTTATTTAAGAAAAGGTATACAATGATCCCTCGCTATATCGCACTTCGCCTTTTGCGGCTTCACTCTATCGCGGATTTTATATGTAAGCATATTTAAATATATATCGCGGATTTTTTGCTGGTTCGCGGATTTCTGAGGACAATGGGTCTTAATTTCTGGTACATGCTTCCTCAGTTGATTTGCCCAGTTGATTTCATACAAGGGACGCTATTGGCAGATGGCTGAGAAGCTACCCAACTTACTTTTCTCTCTCTCTCGCGCTGACTTTCTCTGATCCTGACGTAGGGGGTGTGAGCAGGGAGGCTGTTCGCACACCTAGACGATACGGACGCTCGTCTAAAAATGCTGAAAGATTATCTTCACGTTGCTACCTTCTGTGCAGCTGCTTCTTGAAGCGACATGCTGCACGGTGCTTCGCATACTTAAAAGCTCGAAGGGCACGTATTGATTTTTGACTGTTTGTTTTTCTCTGTCTCTCTCTCTCTTTCTCTCTCTCTCTCTCCCTGCTCCTGAAGGAGGGGGTGTGAGCTGCCGCCTTCAACAGCTTTGTACCGACGGTGCTTCGCATACTTAAAAGCCAAACAGCACCATTGATTTGTTTGCTTTCCTCTCTCTTTCTGACAGTCTGTGCTCCTGACACGCACTCCTTTGAAGAGGAAGATATGTTTGCATTCTTTTAATTGTGAGACAGAACTGTCATCTCTGTCTTGTCATGGAGCACAGTTTAAACTTTTGAAAAAGAGACAAATGTTTGTTTGCAGTGTTTGAATAATGTTCCTGTCTCTCTACAACCTCCTGTGTTTCTGCGCAAATCTGTGACCCAAGCATGACAATATAAAAATAACCATATAAACATATGGTTTCTACTTCGCAGATTTTCTTATTTCGCGGGTGGCTCTGGAACGCAACCCCCGCGATGGAGGAGGGATTACTGTACACTGCATCGATTAAATAATTTTTGATCTACTTTATTCATTACCTGGCTCTATACGTCAAGTGACTAAGTGAAGTGACCTTTCATAATATCCTTTCAAAAAATCATCACATCCTTGCACTTCATCTTATGAATTTCTTTCTCTCAGCTTAACTAAAGCTTCAACTAAGCATTTATTCTGGGTGGGATATACCTCAGGAATCTATTCTTTTTCTGAATGATAATAATTGTTTTAGGTTCAAGCCCCAGGTGCTCCCTGTATAGAGTTTGAAGAGAGAGAGGAAAATGGAACACCTGAAGGAAAAACAGACATGAGGAGAACATTCAAAGACATGCTGGTTAGTTGGATTGGAGATGCTAAATTGGCTCAGAAGTTTGTTTGTGTGTATGTATGTTCATTTTGAGATAGACTGGCATACAGCCCAGGGATTGTTTCTGCCTTCAGCCCATCGCTGGCTGGGATAGGCTTCAGCTGCTGTGCAACACTGCTCTGAATGAGCAAATTTGAAAAATGGTTGAATGGAGTAATGTGTTAACATTTGTTTCCAGTGTTTCTCTTTCAGTATTATTCCTGTGGGACAACTGCTTAAAAAGAAACAAATACATTTACTTTATTACTATATGGTCATTGTTATTTTTCTGTTTATGACAATAATCCACTTCTTGGGTTCCAGTATGGTACTGATTTTCTAATTTGGGTCTTCAGGTTAAGAAGTTTAAGAACCCCTGGTTTGAATCATAAAAAAATGTTAAAAGAATAAAACAAAAAACTTAAAACTACAATACTGTGACACAGTGAACTTACTGTATGTATAAAAGACCAAAAGCTAACAAAATAGGAAATGTCTATACAGAGTGCTGAGGCAGGCCATTACTTATCTAAAGCTGATGATAAAAAAAAATTAACAAGCCTACCCCTGGTTTTTAAAACAAGAAAAGTAGTGTCTGACTAAAATACAAGTCTCTTTAAGGTTAACTATGACTCCATAAATATAACACAAAATTGAAAAATTGACACAAAGTTAGTGCAATGTAGGTTAAACACTGTTTTGACAAAGGCACCAAATATTATATAACTCAGATTATCAGTAGGTAAAGGCACTTATACAGCACTTTGCAGGAATGTGATTTTTTTACAACATTTTTTTTTCTTTAAACAAGTCACACAGTAAGGTAAGCACATGAAATGAAGGGACAATAGTTAGTCTTTGTGTGTCATTCTGGTCATGCCTCCTTTGATGTGCACCAAGCACACACTGTGTCATTTACTCAAAAGAGGCAAACAAAATGGTGGCATTTAATTTACATTTGTATGCAGGGCTGAATATCAAAGCCCAGAACACTGGTAAAACTGAACTTGAATGTAACATTAGACCCAACAACTGTCTTGTGGGTTGGCAAATTGGTTTGCATGAATCAAAATTACCAAAAGAAAATGGAAGGCTGAAACCTTTTACTGGTTCAGACCTCAGAACCAAAGTATTCCAAATTTTGCTGTGCAAAAAAAGAACATTGTATATGTTGAGGGGTTAAAAGTAACATTTTGTTGAGCTGGTAGAATTTAGCATTTAACATAACTGGGACAAGTATTAGATTGGTTCCTGACTTGTGCTCAGTGATGATACAATAACCTAAGAAATAAAGATCAGCAAAAAGATGGATGGATAGATGTACTATAACTTGTAATAAAAGTTAACAAAAAATAGTAAGATTACATCACTGTGATGATTATTTATCAATAAGCATGTACTTACCAATAACTATTGTCAGGAGGCACTACTAGCAAATGTTTATAAGTAATATGCCAGAGATTCTCATTTTATGGCAATATAATTTCATACAACACTAACTGGCTTAAGTTCACATGTTGGTAAGTTTATTGATAGTTCAGAGCACTCTCAACCTTAATTCTCTTCCTCTGTGAATTGTGTTCAGGTCTAGTCACCACACTGCAATAGGCATTAGGCGTCTAGAACCTGTGCTGGAAAGGGCAACCAAGTGCATCCTGGGACTATAAGACAGGTCCTCCTCTAGCAGAATAAAATGAAATCTCTTTAGCATTGAGTAGATCAGCGGTTCTCAAACTGTGGGGAAGTAACAAAAAAGGGGGCGCGAATGTTGCCATATGTGGTGTAATTTCGGTATTCGTAGGGAAATTTTTAACTTGTAGCGGTGTATCGGCAGCAAAAAATATAGGAATAAATTTTATTAGGGTTTCAAAAAAAACGTTAGGGGGGGCGCAACTAAAACTGTTATGAAAACTCGGGTCGCAAAAACTTAAAGGTTGAGAAACGCTGGAGTAGATAAGGTCACAGGACAGCTTAGTGAAGGTCTTCAAAATCCTCACAGGCATTGATTGAGTGAAAGGATTCTGATGGATCAGTTTAAGAGGAGCACCAATGAAATGTAATGGGAACAGCATTTTTGATGGAAGTCAATAATTCACCAAGTCATGGAGTAAAAGCAGAAAGCTGAGTTGTCACCTATGGATGAGGTGCAAGGCAATCACAGGTCACACTCGCCCACACCCTCACATTCATTCACATGGGGTAATTTAAGACTAGCCAATTAATCAAAAACCTACAGCTATGAAAAAAAATCAAGAGATGAGGCATTGTGTACATGATTGCTAATAGTTGCATTCCTAATGGCACAAAAAAAATAATGAGAAGGGGACTCCTCAGCAACGCATTCTTATGCACGGCATGCAAGAACAAGGCAATACATCCAGTTGCAGATGCCGTTCACTTCTATCATACTGAAATATTTCTGATAATCTTTACATAAGTGGTGCAGGAGAGTGGAAGATAGATTATACAGTATATACACATACAAATATGGGGAAAGCATTGTGACATGGAGACAAGTTCATTGGATTGCCACATTTTCAAATCTTTCTACATTTGCATCGTTGAATGCAGTCAGACATCGCTTTGAAAAATGGTCAAATTGTATATCTATGTATCAAGACTTAAATCTGTGTACATAACTCAAAAATGAATCACTCATTCCAAGTGAAACTTGGCACAGTTATTAGTATTGTAAAATGCGTCAAATCTGTTGATTTTGAACAGTATCCCTCTAGCAGATTTTCCTGTACAGAGGCAACCACATAGAAGTTGGGAGCATGCACGGATAGCAAGTTGCCAAACCCACCACATGACGAACCATCTGGATTGGGACCCAAGTGCAGTGAGTGACACCTCAGCACCACACTGGAACAGAGAGAGGCTTATTATAGTGGCTGGAGTAAGTTGGAGGACCTGGATGCAGATGAACATCATACTCAGGATGAATCTCAAGGGACCAAGGAAAATCTTGTGCTAAAACAATAAGATTTTTTTTTATTATTGCTTGTATGACCCAAAGAACTTATGCTTTTTGCCCAGAAGACAGAGTGCTTCAGATTATATTTCAAGTACCTATATTCGGTATACTTCTCACTCTTTAACGGGGTTAAACCTAATTTTAATTAAAAAGTCAGTAAACTTGGTTACAGGATTTAAATATCAGACACAAAAAGTGAGTAGGGAAGATGATAAAAGAGTGAGGAGAGGATAGTGAAGGGGTGGGGCAGCTTTCAGAGTGATGCTGAATCAAAGCTCAGCAGGCAGCATGTTCAGGATCAATGCTTCACAACAAAGTCTGATCCCATCTTTGTTCTCCTATACGGATTTTCATCTGTCATTTGTTTCCTGCTCCCCCTATAAGTACACACCCAGCCACACAGGCATATTCATATTCAGGCAAGACAGAGCGCACATACACAGTCTCAAGGAACTGAAGCGTGACAGCAGCCTGAGAGAATGGCCTTCAGCTTTTGAATTGAAATTCAAAGTACCAAAGGCAGTTCCCCCAATCTCAACTCCATAAGCAGGATGGAGATCGAAAAGGAAAAAAAAAATGTACTCTAAGACTAGATGCAGCTTCTAAAGTGCTTCTACTTAATTCCCCGACAGGAGTAAAGAGGCATGTCACAATTGTTACACAACTCTTTGTGCTTGTTTATTCACAAATCATTTTAAATGAGGGAAAAAAATCAGGCAAGATAAGAGGAGAGCTAGCTTTGGACCCGCAATACAGGAATGTGTATACAGTATGTGTGTTAAAGAAGGTGTCTTCAGTTTGTCTCATTGCTCACATGTCTTGAACAAGGTTCTTTCGCCTGTAACAGGGATGTCTCTCTCCCGGCTATCTTCTAACTGTGTCAGCCTTGCTGGATGGATGAGAAGTTTTTAATCAGCAGTCGCCAAGCTGCCAGCGTCTCTGAAAGCCAGTCAGAGAAATCCGAAAGAGCCTGAAGATGTAATTAATCCTGCATTATTCACTGTCGCTCAGCTTTAGCAGTGCACTGGACAAGTGAGAGGCTACACTAATGGTGCAAGACCAGAGCAAAGCAAGGAGGATGAGGATGTGGAAATGGTCACAAAGAATTTTAACACATAGCCATTAGAGAAGGAAAGTATAAACTCTGTGGCAGTTTAAAAACGCACTACATCTAATACCACAATACATTCCTAAAAGGGTTAATGATAATCCGCCACTGAATACCACCTGATGATTAATGTCACAAATTTGGCACAGCCTGTCTGCATTTCAATTTAAAGCAGCAAGAGACATGGAGCACTGTACGGGGATCAAGAGAAAAGAAGAGGACAAAAGATAAACAGGGATTAAGAAGGAGAGCAGATTTGGAGGGAGATACAGAAACAGGGAGACTGGTAAATGGAAAATGTGTGTGTGTGTTTGGGGTTGGGGGGTTCTGCATGCTACACCAGTCAAACCAGACAGACTTGTACACATCTTATTTCAACAGAGGAATTCTTGCATTATAAACCAGGATGCAAAAACAAGCAAATTAAGGCAAACTTAGATTATATATGTTGCATAGTTTACTGTCAAATAATGCAAAGAGTACGCAACATGTGTTTCACCCTAATTCTGGGCTCATCAGGCGTACATACTCACTGCACCCCCTCTCGGGGATTGAACCTCAGACGTCAGCGGTGAAGCCTGTTTACACTGCGCCACGGCATGTGGTTTGCTTATTTGACAGCATGTAAAACGGGTATATATATTTATTAAATATATCTACAAATATAAATAAAATGCTAATGTCTGTCCATTGGTCATGAGTATACTGACAACTAGTGCCGCTAAACCCGTGATCGTGGTCTTCATTAAAAGCTTATGACATAATGTTATCTGGAAAATCAAAAAATTTTAGGTAGCAGCAAAATGACCGGCACTTTACCGACGTGCAGAAAAGTTTACTGTAATTAAAGCATGGTTCCTGTACTGTATGCCCACTTATTGATAATCCCCCAGAATACAGTATATAGTGGTTCAGAATTCATAATCAAATGTAACTTTTGTTTGAAAACAACTGGAAGTGAGTTTACTATTGTTTATATCTAGCCATTTGCAGCATCTTATTGTAGGACCGTAGGTCCACACTTTCACTAGTCTTAATATATAATTCGCCTGCCTCCTCATTCACGTCCGTCCGAAGCCGAATGCACAGTCGCCTTTTGCGCACGTCCAAAGCCGAATGCGCAGTACCCTTCTGCGCAGCTGCCCGAAAAACCTTACAAGACCAACATCCAACCCCAACATCACGGCAGGCGGCGGATTTACGGCCGCAAAAATTCAAAGAGAAAGGCAACTTCGATTAAAGCTCTAGAGGCCTGAAAGGCGATTTCGACTACAGCTCGAGGCCTAATTACGCATTCTGATTCAATTACGCATTCATTCAATACACCTATATCAGGTTTGTGGTGTTTATACTTATTACTATTCCATATTGTACTGGAACATTCATCATTCAATATTATACTATGCTGACACAAACTCGTGCCCGTTTCATCTTACATTGTCGAAACGGGCTCTTTGTCTAGTATTAAATAAACAGACAAATGTGGAACATGAACCAAAAATCCAAATTATGAGATTACTTTTAGGATATAAAATGAACACAATATCTGTATTTAAATGCCTATTCTTTTATAAAATTTATCTGTCTTTACAGTAAGCAATACGTTTTGGAAGGAGGGCTATAAATTCGTAAAATTATGACCCAGAATTCTGACATTTTCTAGAATATTAGATTGACTCTAAATTGACCCAGTTTATTTGTTTTGCCACTCACAAAACTCATGGTTGGCTCCTTCATTAACTCCAAAGCTGTCGAATTAGGCTGTGACCTCCTGCAAACCTAAATGGTGTGCTACATTGAAAAAGGGAAAGTTGCACTCCTAAACCAGCTATGCATTTTTATGACATTTTCAATACGAAGCAAGTTCCTAGTTAATTTCAGAGAGCTTCCCAACAGACATCTTCCCATTTGGGTCACCCAAATGTTTCAGGTTCACTCAGAACAGGCAGTGTACTGTGAGAGTGGTAGAGCAAACTCCATAGCCCCTATATTATCTTCTGACTGTCCAATTTAAATGTGGTTACCAGGCTAATTAAAACCTGCTGTGACAGTAAAGCCTTGCCAAAGCTCATTAAAATATAACAAAAATTACCATCAAGGATTACAGAGACATACTGATCACACATGAGAGCGTGTGAGAAAGAGAGAGATTGCTGTCTGTCCTGAAAGCTAATGTTCCAGGCAGCTGTGAGAAAACAGGGATTAACAGGAATTAGCAACAGTCTGTCGAGGCTATGGAGCATTTAACACACCCCCTGCTGGCACAGGTTCAAATCCATCACTGCACATGCACAATGTATAACTAGGTTGGCAGGAACCCAGTAACCAGCCTTTAAAAGAGTGCTTTATCATTCAATGATCTGAGATATAAACGCTGTGGGACACAAGGTCATGCTCCAGTCCCTCAGCTCCCACTAGACGAACTACCACGCCCTCCTCACATTTAACTCTTATTTGGTCACAATGCTCGCACAATCTTTCTCCCCTCTGTCTCTTCAAGCAGCAAGCTGTTACAGTATGTAGTCTGCTAAACTGCAATATACTGTGGTCAAGGCTGCAGAACACTAAAGAACCCCTTATGGAAATGAAACGTGTAAGGTTGTTACCAGCTCTTAATAGAACATCAATCTATTACAGGGTGCACACAAATACAGTCTAATACTGTATTCAAACACACTGTAGGGGCAAATGAGAATAACCAACTTCTTTGCGCAATGTCCTCAAAAAAGAAAGCTGCATGATAATTGAAGGTCTTATCCCAGGCCCTAACTGAACCAGAGTATTAAATTCTGAGCAATTATTTCAATTTTTAAATACCATAGCGTAAAATAAATAACAAAAAACAAACATATTCATGTGATAGTAACCCAGCCACAGGGTATGTACAAACCAGTGTGTTTCTTCGTGTCGGTCCCAAGCCCGGATAAATGGGGAGGGTTATGTCAGGATGGGCATCCGGTGTAAAATTTTGCCACATCAACATGCGGAAAACAATTTCCATGCCGGATCGGTCAAGTCCTGGGTTAACAATGACTGGCACCAGTATTGTTAGCCAACAGGGTGCTGGCAGAAATTGGGCTACTGTTGGCAGAAGGAGGAGAAGAAGAGGGGGGAGACGTGTCTGGAGGATAGAGGAGAGGAGGAAGGTAAAGAGAGCGGAACTGAGGTTAGGAACTTTGAATGTTGGCAGTATGATTGGTAAGGGGAGAGAGTTAGCCGATATGATGGAGAGAAGGAAGGTTGATATATTGTGTGTGCAAGAGTCTAAATTGAAGGGGAGTAAGGCCAGGTGGATTCAAACTGTTCTATCATGGTGTGAATGGGAGGAGAAATGGTGTAGGGGTTATTCTGAAGGAACAGTATGTAAAGAGTGTTTTGAAAGTGTCAGAAGGAGTAATGATTATGGAGCTGGAAATTGGAGGTGTGATGATAAATGTTGTTAGTGCATATGCCCTGCAAGTAGGGTGTGTGATGGATGAGAAAAAGATTTCTGGAGTGAGTTGGATAAAGTGATGGACAGTGTACCCAAGGGACAGAAAGTGATGACTGGAGCAGATATCAATGGACATTTTGGTGGAAGGAACAGAGGAGATGAGGAGGTGATGGGTAGGTATGGTGTCAAGGAGAGGAATGAAGAATATATATATGAACAAAAACAAATAACAGATAATTGAAATGTGACAGAGAGAGGTCAAGCAAGTATGAAATGGTGCATAATGCAGTCTGGGAGAAGGCTGCTGTTTACCCACAGCTACAACAGATTTATATCATACAGGCAACTTCAACTTCTAAAAGAGTTGCAACAAGTCAACAATCGGGATACAGGTTGTAAAGAATTAAAAAAATCTATCTTCAGATCTATGCAAATTCCAATCTTTATTATTACTGAATTGTAAAATTTTTATTATGATTACTTTTGGTACTGATATTTGTGCTCCAGTCATGCTTTTTTGTGCAACCCTCTAAAGCCATCTTGCAAGCTACTGAAATGCTACAATGTACTAACTAAAATGTTCATTAAGCATGTAAGGCCCATAATGAGTTAAAAAAACTTATCTCTTTGCTCTTAAAAGTACTCCATTTTTATTGTCACACATCCATCCACCTTCCGAAAACCACTTACTCCATTACAGGATCCTCTGATATCAGAGCGGATACCAGCTGCATCCGGTACAAGGCAAGGACCAGCTGTGGGCTTAATGCTAGCCTATTGCATAGCATATTCACTCATGGCAGCCAAATAAGCTGCAAATCAACCCTGCTTGGCTTTCTTTGGGGTATGGAATGAAACCAAAATACCTGAGAAAAAATGCTTTTAGCTTCTATACCTACCCACACAGAATTAGAAACAGGTACCTGGAACTGTGAGGGCACAGCATTAAACTCTATCACCATGATGCTCAATCCTGATGTTGTAGTGAGAAGCTAATTTTAGAGCAAATCTATTTTGACTGTTTTCAATATACTGCTGTTACACATAATTTTACTTTATAGCCTACTGCTTTACAGCATTGCTTAAACACATTTTTTAAATATGAATTTCTTTTTAAAACAGCTTTCTGACAATTCTCACTATAAAATGTGCAAGATAAAGATTGACAGGCTAGAAAATGCTGCTTAGTCTTTGGGAAATTAATTATTGTATTAATTATTGAACACTGTGGTATTAATTATAATCATCCCTAATGTAGCACATCAGTACAAGAACTTGATGAGATTAACTGCATGGTGTTTTTTTTAATTCTAAAGGATTTGAAATCACCGTAATGAATTTCTTCAGGGGCTGAAGTTGCTTTCTCTTTTGTAAGGGCAAGCTGTTTGGTTGAAATGTGAACACAAAAAGTTACATTCTGTGCATGAATGCATCTACAATGAATACATACCAGTCACACTGGTGCATAAGCCAAAATGTTGTGTAGTGCTTTTTTTTTCTTTTCAAGTAACTACTGAAAATAATAGACATTGTAGTATTGATATTGGAAGATGTTTTGAAGTGGACATGCTACATTTTAAATGAACAGAAACAGCCTAAAGGCAGCACAGTAGTTTAATACAATCCCTTGCAAAAACCAGAACATGCTGCAGCATCTTCAACACTCTACTTCAAATGCCAGTGGATTTCAGTAGAGAATATGTTAATTACTTACAGTTTTACTTTCCCATATTTAGCATAAACCTGAAGCTTCACCTGAATCATATTGTGGCAAGAACTTCAACTACTGGTTATTCAAACGATGATGTTAAATCCACTTTTGAAAAAGTAAAAGGCAATTCGTAGAACTGATGTTTTCATTTGGAAAGAGTGGAGCAGGGAGGTTGATATTTATGCAACACCAAACACATTTTAAAAAAGTAGTTAACATCCATCCATCCATCCATTTTCCAACCCGCTGAATCCGAACACAGGGTCACGGGGGTCTGCTGGAGCCAATCCCAGCCAACACAGGGCACAAGGCAGGGAACCAATCCCGGGCAGGGTGCCAACCCACCGCAGGACACACACACAAACACACCCACACACCAAGCACACACTAGGGCCAATTTAGAATCACCAATCCACCTAACCTGCATGTCTTTGGACTGTGGGAGGAAACCGGAGCGCCCGGAGGAAACCCACGCAGACACGGGGAGAACATGCAAACTCCACGCAGGGTGGACCCGGGAAGCGAACCCGGGTCTCCTAACTGCGAGGCAGCAGCGCTACCACTGCGCCACCGTGCCGCCAAGTAGTTAACAGACACATGTAATTAAATTAAAATACCCAATTGCTGATTAATGAATACATCTACTAAGTAACCTAGATTTATTATCAGTGGTATTATCTGGAGTCATCAGCTATCTTGAGACTTTCAATATCAGATTCCTCAGGTCAGGCTAATAAGCAGGTTGTTTAGACCAACTTGTGTCTAGGCAGCAATGGACACAAACTGGTTCACTAAATTCATAGCCCCATTTCCTTTATATTGCCTCTTTTATTGATCTATTGGCTTTCCTCTTGCACATACCTTTAATGTTAAATAAGATTTAATACCTTACTGAGAACTGCCAAGAAAACTTCCTTCAACCAGCTTATAAGATGACATTGTGCAGACCACGTCTTGCTGTGGCTGTCTTCTATCAACTAATCATATTTGGCTTAGTTTCTTTCAAAGAAGTTCTGTCTGCTGCAACATAAACACTAACCTTGTTGATTCACACTGCAAGACAATGTATGGCTATGATGATCGACTCAATAATCTGAGCAATATCCAGATGTTACCTTTCAATTACTACTCTAATGTACTACCAAGGAGCCTTACTGGAATCTTCACCTACGAATGAAGCTTCTCTCATGCCCCAATGAATTTTATAAACCTATGGACATTCACCACTTGTCATGGTATCATTGACTGCATCCCTACCACAATGTAATTGGGCAGCAACTGAGAATATACTCCAGTGTCACATTCCTGCCATACAGTGAACATGCTAGAGTGTAAGTCTTTTTCCCAATAAATGCTGGATGGACTGGGAATGATTGCATTAGGAACTCAGACCAAGAAATCCTGCAATTCAGAATGTTGACCTTAATGCTTCCTAGTTAATAACCTGGAAGAATGTACTTCATCTCTGCTCTCACCTCCTGTTGGACAAACTTGCTGTCAATAAATTTGCAGAAGCCAGAGCCAAATGAACCAAATTACCAAAGCCAAAATGTTAGACAAAACTCATAGTCAAAAAAGAATGGAAAAATCCTAACTCTCTAGAAAGATTTACCTCAAATTAGCGCCACAAAAAAGTTTAATTTGAGAAGCCAAAATGGTGGTGCCTATAATATACACACTGGCAGCACAAAAATAATAAACTTGATGACACAAATTAATACCAAGTCTAAAGCTGACAAATATATGTACAAGTGGTACAAAAATTAAATCTGCAAGATCCAAAAACATGTTAATGGTAACATTTGGCCTTCTGCCTTCTCCCAGTACTCGCTCATATCCTAGCTACGGATACCTTCAGATGAGCTGATGACCTGTATTGATGGACACTGTGAGCTGAGCAAGTTATGTGTTTATTCAGTGCTCTTAACCATGAAATAATGTGAAGAGTACCAATTAATGGACCACCAAACAGCTCTCATATTATAGGAGATGTTCTCACCACCACATTTTTATTAAAAAACAGCAGTTTTAAACAAGAATGATCTCCATCCACATTAGTGTTTTCACATCATTGAGGAAAGTATCTTTGCCCACACTAAATGACCGAAAATGAATATGACATAGGCATTTGCCTACACTAGGTATGCGCTAATCAGCAAAAACACGAAGAGAAAGTGTTGTCTTTGAAGGAATGGTTATGTTGCCAGCAGTGACTGGAAAATTCTTTGAATTTATGGAGAAATCAGACTGTACAAAACACAATTTAGATATATACAGGTTGCACAACACAAACAGCACCATGGAAAGCATCTCTGCTGTGTCCACTATGTTGGAATATTGTTTTCTCCCCTAAAGGGAGAGCAATCAGGGAATGAAACATTGCAATGAGCAGGAACCAAACAGGAAAGGGCCATGTGCAAAGCATGCACCAATCACAGCATGATTAGGGTCTGGCTTTTCAAAACTCTATAATTTAACCTGTCAACAATGCAACATTGACCCTGCATTTTCAGAAATATAAAGCTCTGGAGAGCATTTTCCAAAAGTCTATGTTTTCAGGTGTTAAAAACACCCGGGTAGTGTGGACAAAACTCAAGAACAGAGGCTAATGTATGTGTTTTTAAATGAAAACGTAATAATGTGGAGGAAGCCCTTGTTTCAAATTTGTATATTTTTTTCAGATTAACATACATTCAGTGCTAACTGCTCCTTTTTAAAATTACACAAAAAAACTGTGATCGGGAGACATCATCTTTTCTTTCAAGGAAGCAAAAAAACTAATTATGATTTAAAAGTCTTCCAATGGCCTATGTCAAGCTGTTCTACTAATAACAGTAGTGTTCATGACTTATCACCTAAATAGTGAATTATCCCATTTTTTTAGTTCCATGATCACTTCATCTCTATGAAAGGAAGTGAAGAGAGAACTGAAGAAAAAAAAAAATAAAATATGCTGTGATAATTTATACAGCCAACAAATTTCAGTACTGTTGATTCAATTTCTTTGTGGTTGCTGAAACAATAAAAATATGAAATGCAAGTCAAGAACTTCAAAAATGCATAATTATGTAATTGTTTCTGAATATTTCCCATTTTTTTCTCACTGTTTCTATTACCTGAAATTTATACTACAACATCAACACATGATTGACTGAAAACATGAAGACATGGGGTCTACAGAGATTTTAATTCCAAAGCTCTTGCTATATTATAGTATTTATTTGCATTAAAATATCTGAAGAAGACACCAGATTATTACTATTATATATTTCGCTATCACCTTTATCCTAGAGGACTTCTAAATGAGAACATATTATAAAATGTTAAGTAACTTGCTCAGAGTCACACAGTGAGGCTGAGGTGTGAACTGAACTGATAATCTTGTAGTAGCTACTATATTAGACTTATGCAAAACATCACACTGTCTTAATTGACCAAACCAAAACTGTTCCTTTACCCCAAACAGGCAAAGTGAGAGGAACAAGAAAAAAATGACCATAATAATCATTCCTATTCACAACAATTTTTTGAAATTCATTCATTATTAGTGAGGCAAGTGATTCTGGTCTTAGATTGATTCAGCACAAATGGAAGGTTATTCACAGCATTTGATTCTATGATTGATGTTTTCTAATATAAGCAAGCAAAATGAAAACAAAAGGATGCAAATCCTATGTTCCTGATCCTGTTGCAGTGTAGTGTAATCCCATGTGCAGCCTTCCAAGTAGTGCAGGGATTTCAATTCTACATGGCTGGATTATTCTGCCCTCTAGTGGTCATGATAAGAAATTTTAAAAAGGCTACTAAATTCAGGTTGTTGTCTCATCCAGTGCTACAGTGGCAACCCTGCTTCTTCATTGGGCATCAAACAAACAAAAAGGAGAAATGGATTATCTTAATGGATGGCATATCAGGAATCCAGGAAAGCAACAAAATTACACAAGACCCGAGGTTAAGTAAGGTATAAATAACATTCAGATAAACTGACACTTTTAGAAGGTCGCAAGACTAGTAAGTCCTGCATAAATGCATTTACACTACCAGACAACTCTCACTGAAAACACAGGAAATAAGAGCTCATTCCCAAATGTCAGCAATGAGTCTAATTTGCAACACTGATCTTACCCTAAAGCAATTCTACAACTGACAGCTTCTTCAACAAAAATTGTTCATAGAAATGGAGGATACAAAAAGGAATAATTTATTTTAGCTGTTCCTATAAATAACATACAAATAAACTCGCACTTGATGTATGCACAGAGGACTACAGCAATCCACCTTTCACTTCAGCAATGAAGCAAGCAACAGATAATAAATTTAACATGGTGTGTTCACTCCCAACACATCTACCCAAATCTACTAATAAAAAAAAGGATGTTCTGGGGAAAAGTGAAACTTTTACTTAATAAAGTGAAAATAAAGAAGCAGTTTTGTTCAGCAGTTACATATTTTCCAAAATGAAATATTTTGAAGAAAACCAGAAAAGATTTAATGAGAACAAAGAAAGCATCCCAACAGAGCCCAACAATTTGTATTCACCTAATGTTTCCTAAAAAGTCAATATTGAGGGTCCACAATAATGCTATTGTTCGCTTCTTCCTAGGTATTTTGTTATACAGTAGGCACCTACAATTTGCGGTGTGAAATTAACCCTTAACCAGCCTTTACTGATGCCCCTGTGATTTTTGTTGAAGAACCTGTTTTAACGAAACATCTGGCATATATCCTCCTTACTGCCTTAGTAATTTTAAGCACAATTTAGTTACCCTTTACTCTCCAAATGCTAAAGCCAAACAGATTTAAGTCCTTTGTATTTTTAACATAGCTCATTTATAAATTTGAAGGCCAAAACCACACATTTTTGCAAATGTGGCCTGATCATTTCTGTAAACCCCTATCGTGTAATTATATGTCATATTTTCATTCTGTGTGTATAAGTTTACATTTTGCAAGTTCGTGTTCTTTTGCTACATAGCAGCCTAAACCTGGTATCTCTTGAAAAGGATCTGTAAAAATATGCAAAATTTTTAGAGACCCACAAGCAGGGTTTCAACAGTAAAAATGGTCTTTTTTTTTTTTTTTTTAAAGGTTCCACATATGTGGATGGTCCCCTTACAAAAATGTTTGTGATTCACACTGTTCTGTAACCATAGTTTTCATAGTGCTCAGCTAACATTATAGCTAGGAGGTGTGTTGATCAGATGTGCTGACCAAACTGCTTGTGTACCATGTCATCTTTTTTGGACTTGGTGCTGAGCTGAGAGCTGTACATTGTTTCTGTGTGATTCTGGTGCATGCTTAATTAATATAAGGTATTTGCTCCTAAAAGTTTGCTTTTTGTTGCTTGAAAGGGGCCAGAACTTTTTACAACTTTTTCCTCCATTAAGTTGCGTTTTTTTTCTGCTATTTCATTTGTCATACTTATGGAGGTGGATAAAGATAATAACATAAAAAAACAAGCTGGTTAAATTTTAAATACCAAACCAGGTGGAATGGTAGATTATATACAATTAGCTGAATCATTACTAATGGATTTGAACAGAATTCAAGCTTGAGCAAATTTGTGGCAGATTAAATTTAACGTAAATAAATGTAAAGTGTTACATGTAGGAAGCAAATATTTAAGATTTATATACAAAATAGGAGTTCTGAACGTTGTACACACACTTTATAAAACAAACCAGGAAGCTGTTGTGTCTTCATATTCCACATGCAAATAATGTACAGAAGTGATTTAGAAGGCTAGTGAGATTCTAGATTATATATCAGTGTGTTTGGAGGCCATATCTGAAGATCTGTGTGCAGTTTTGGCATCCAAATTACAAAAAAAAAATAATAAAACATAGCAGTGGTAGAAAAAGTTCAGAGAAGATCCATTAGGCTGATTACAGGACTAAGAGGTCTGAGCTATGAAGAGAGATTGAAGAAGTTTAACCTTTTCCATTTGAGCAAACAAAGATTTAAAGGTGACATGAGATTAGCATTGGCTCCATGTTGTTATTTGAAAACAAGTTCTTCAAACAGGTAGAAATTTAAGGTTAAATTTCACACAAATATTAGAAAGATTTTCTTCACAGACAGAACTATAGACACATGGAATAATTACCTGGTAGAAAGTAATACTTTAGGGACCTTCAAAACTCAACTTGAGGTTATTTTGGAAAAATTAGATGAACAGAATTGTTGAGCTAGGTCATGTCAAAATTGCAAGAGATGGAATACATATGTAGTTTAAAATGATGTAAAACAAATTATTTCTGCAGTTATACTATATTTGCTTAGATACTTCTCATGTATTTCCCAAAATGACTAACACAGTATATGTTTTACAGATGCTATTCATTCCATCATGTTCTTGATGAATAGTAACAGACTGAGTTGATTGAGAACCACGATGAATACCTTGTTTACAAGCCCAATCCTCCTCCAAGGTGCATTATATATAGATTTATTTGCTTCGTCAAGAATGTAAAACCTAGCAATACAAATCAGATAGGGTGGACCACTGGAGAACCCAAGCCTGTCATTTTAATTCAACTAACTATAAATGTTGCCTTTCAAATTAAAAGGGGACAAGACTACAAAGATTAAATCTTAATGGCACATTCCTTGGTGCAATTGTTGAATATGATTAACTTCCAATCAGTTGTGGTTAAGATGGAGATGATGCTAGATTAGTCACAACCTTTACTGATCACAGAATTTTTATTTCACTACATAGTGATGAATTATAACAGTATTCAATTACATTGATTGTATTATAGAATACTTGTCTGCAATACTGCTTGAGGCAGGGATCTCAGATGAGTCTTTGTACATCCTATTGCAGAATATATTGCAGTAAACAGCCCATCTCCTTCACAATAATGAAATTCATCAATCATGCAGTCAATAGCTATAATCAAACACCAATACATTTTCATAATACTTCTTTTTATCCTCCTAGGTCAAGTTATCCAATCCATACAAACACATCCAATTTTTTAGATGATTAGGAAACATCCTAAAGGGTCTCTGTTTATCTTGTTCAGGTTGTTCAGGTTGTCCAGGTCCAAAAAAAATCAGGGCACTCAAACTGTTGTATCAACTAAGTCAGACCATTAAATGCTCTTTTCTAAGCCCTATTGAAATTCAATAATTATAACATATGGGACAGACAAGAGCTTACGGTTTCTTTGGCCAAGCACAATAAAGAGTCCTGTTCCACAACCATCTGTTTTCTGCTGCAGAGGCTATCCATATCTGCCTGAACATAGACTGTTTTTTTATAGTGCTTGATTGCAGTTTTTGAAGTATTGATATTAAACTATTTTACCTGCATTTACTATAGCATCTAACTCCAGTCTGGTGATGTCACCACGGAAGAGGGAAATCCTTCTGTCTACAGGCTCTGAAACAAAGGAAAAAGTCTGAGTAAGTGCAATTCAAGACTACACATGGATACAATTAACCAGATTTCCAGAATCATTGTGGTGCATCTCTACATTATAAAAACAACACACCAGGGCTTTTCTTTACAATGTAAAATGCATGACTCTTATTTAACTAATACCATCAGAAACGGAAAGGCTGACCATCCTTTATTTCACATATACAGCAAGAAAACAAATGTTTAATTTAGGTAAACATTAGGGTTATATAGAAAGTTTTGAACTTTTGGAAAATTTTCTCATGAGGTCTAAAGCACTTTCAGATGTGGAGATGAAAGCTAAGATTTCATTGAAAATTATGTCTATCCAACAAATAAATCCTTTTCTCATACATATTAGAGAAAACAAGTATACATAATGCACACATCATATCAAACCACCTAGTAAGAACACTACATGGTGCCAAAACAATTTGGATGCACTACAATATGGAATGTTCTGGCATCTGAAGTTCTGTGGGACCTCTTTGTACAGGATTTTTTTCCACTATTATCTTATTGATGAAGAACATAGTAAATGTGATCTCAGACTCTATTCTTCAGTCTCCCTTATGTCCTCATTATTGTGACGAGAAGGCCAATTCTTAAAGCTACAAAAGAATTCTGAAAAAGGACAAGTGAACACAAATCCTAAAAGGAAAATATATCATTCACGTTTTATGGAAGAGTCTGAATGTCTTATTCCTAGAATGAAGTACTCAAGAAAATGGTCTTTTAAGTATGCACCAATACCTACCCTTTTCTCATTTCTTGTCTGCTCAACAGTCTGTTGTCTGTGACTAACTCATTTGAACATGCTTTTCTGAATTTCATCCCTGTCGGTTCTTTCAATCCAATTTAAGGCCTTTCATCTTTCCATTGTAAACTCTTCATTCCATAAGTAAGTACATGAGAAATTATACATCCATCTGTTTAACTACTTTAATCCAGTTCAAGGAAGGAACCAGAACTGGACAGAAAGCTCTAATTATGAGATTCAGTCCACCAAGTCCAGTTTTCAAGAAAATATCATCAAATGCAGAAGCCAGACAAGGCTTAGAGGGACAGTTTTGAAGGTAACAACAGAGAAGGATTATGAGGTCACACCACAGCACACATTTGTTTTTGTTTCTAAAGTTGGGAGGAAATGACACAAAAGAATTCTAACTAATATACTGCATACATAATCATTTCGCACTTTGAGCTCCCTCTGTTTTACTGTATGAATAGTGTAATATACAGAACTGTAAATAGCTATTATTAGTAGTAGTAAAATCCAGTATACTGAGATGTCTTCATCTCTGAGGATCACACCAAATTAACCTCAGTAATCATTTATTCAAGGTCTATTCTTCTAGCCATGCAAGCTAAAATAATAGGAAACAACGCCTGCTCAGCATTTTAACATGACCCTCAGCACATATGAGCATTAATTACTTTTTTTGCTAATTACACACACACACACACACACACACACACACACACACACACACACACACACACACACACACACACACACACACACACACACACACACACACACACACACACACACACACACACACACACACACACACACACACACACACACACACACACACACACACACACACACACACACGGCACGGTGGCGCAGTGGTAGCGCTGCTGCCTCGCAGTTAGGAGACCCGGGTTCGCTTCCCGGGTCCACCCTGCGTGGAGTTTACATGTTCTCCCCGTGTCTGCGTGGGTTTCCTCCGGGCGCTCCGGTTTCCTCCCACAGTCCAAAGACATGCAGGTTAAGTGGATTGGTGATTCTAAATTGGCCCTAGCGTGTGTGGGTGTGTTTGTGTGTGTCCTGTTTTGAAGGAGTATTCAGCTCTCATCCCCTTTCATCAAAGTCAAGTGTCTGGAACCCAGGATTGAAATGCACTATTTGTGAAATTTTATTTGGGAACTGTGTATTCATCTTCACAGAATCTTTTCCAAAAAAGAAAGAAAATAGTAAGCAATAAATGAAGAAAATGTGAAAAATAATACTCTTAACCCTAAAATCAGTCAGAGAATAACTGTATCAATGGAACTCTAGAAGATGTAATAGTTAAAATTCTTTTAGAGAATTCTCCGTTATAAACACTGCATATCATCATGAGCTAATTTTTGTCCACTTCTTCTTGCAACATTGTTTACATTGTCAAGTTGCTAGAGAAAAGCTAATAAGAGCAATTTTAAAGTCATGCCACATACGTTTGATAGGGGTCAAGACTCTGACTGACCCATTTAAAATAAAAAATAACTGTCCTTAAGACACTGCAGTGTTGCAATAGCAGTGTGCTTTTAATAACTGTCTTTTTGAAGTATAAAGTGGATATCAGAAGTCTACATACTCTTACTATAATTTCAGCTTTAATTGAGTTAAAGGCTAAAATTAAGCCAAATCATGTCATTCTTTTTTTATTCCACTTTTTGTAAGATTTGGAAATTTTAAAAGGAGTATGCAGGCTTTTGATATCCACTCTATAAGCCTTCAGTGGTTTCAGTTTTTTGGCAGAAAGATGCTGGTTTTCATATCAGTATTTCTCTTTAATTGTGACCTATTTATTTTTCGAATAAATCCACAAAGATTGTCAGAAAAAAAATCCACTTTAGTCTTCTCAAACTATAATGATATAGCTAGAGTAACCTCTAGGTGCAGTTTTGCAAACACTTTGCAGACTTCATAGTAACTGGACGAGAATTAAATACACCTCATGTATGGGGCTTGTTTACCAACACTTTACTTAACAAATAACCATGGCAGCTTTTGCATTCCAATGACCTTGTGCACATAGCAAAAAGAAAAGCAGAACTGTATGGGAAAATAATTCACTCAAAAGCTGCTATGATAAAGTCTAATGATCAATGCAGGAAATATTAAAGCAATGGCTGGAGGTGAATAGAGGATACTGAAGAAGTGGATCTGAGACGTGTGGCAAAAGTATAGTAAAGTTTCTTAGGTATAATGTACGATTGAGACAGTGTTAATAATAGTAAGCAGATAAACGTGTGAGAGGAGTGCTACATGCTGAAACAGTATGGGCAAACATAATCCATGGAGGTGCAGTTGTGTTATACACAGTAGAGAACATAAATTTGACATTTACAACAGAGATGGAGGTGCAGATTCAGTGGTGGAAGCAAGATTGAGAGTAGCATAAAATGAGATCTAGGAGCTCTCTAATTCCAGTTTCTAAAGAAACCTCTCACACATTAAAATAAAAAACTAAAGTAAGTTGTGTGAAGAACTGTAGTTGTAAATTAGTATTAAACAGGGCCAAGTTGAGAATGATTGTGTGTTCAAATTAAATGAGAAGGGTAAATTACAAGTATAAAAGTTTACAGAAAATGTGGAAGCATGGATGGAAAATGAACGATTGAAAAGTGGTGGAGTAGAAGGAAAAGCAAACTGGTAAACTGAAGACTGGCTTTATTTTGTCATGGGCAAGTTAAAAATGCATCTCATGTCCAAAACTAAGAAAACTGAAGGAAGAAAAGTCATGGAAACAAACTGTAAACCCTAAATGGCTCTACCCAATGGGAGATCAATAACTGGGTCTGAGGAGACAGACTCATCGATGTAATAGAGAAAAATAGCTAGCATGCAGAAGTGTCTACCAGCAGAGCAATTTCACAAATTAAAATGAATCACTATAGACCAAGGAGTGGTGTACTGGCTCTTTGCCACCTCCATAGGCTATCACTGTTATTTTTGTCTTGACAATCAGCAGAGCATGTGAGCAGAACAATTTTGGATAGAGCAGGAGCGATAAATCCAAATGCTTTTGAATATTTGACAAAATTGCTAATAAAGTTGCCAATAATTGTAACAAAAAATAATTTTGTCATCATGAAACTAATAGAAAAGTCATGAGCATACCCACACATATGCAAAAGTTTAGCTAAGTTAGCTTGACTGAATAGTCAGGAAATCGTAGGGGAGAAGAGGAGCACAGGACATTCTCACCTGAATGGGAGTAGTAGTATTTTTTGGAACTAAATGGAAAACCCTGCTGTTTGGTGTATCAGACTTCACTTTCACATTTTAAAGCTTCAAACCCGGAGCGCCTTTTAACGTCACTCCATGCTAACATGGTGCAGGGGTTTCCCAAAGGCATGTAAAAGCACAAAGAAGGCATGTAAAAACGTCAGTCAGAGAAGCAGACCCAGTTTTTTCGAAAATGTATGAAGCACTCAGATGGTTACATTAGAATCATATCAAGTGGCATCCTCTCTCCTGAAAGTGACAACTTGAAGCATTCTGTGTCACCTGCAGGTGCCACGCAACACCGTTGAAACAAGAATATTGCATACCAACAACATAATTGAAACACAGTTATATATTGATGTTGAGAAATGCATGTATTTTAGTATTGCTTTGAATGAGTCCTGCAATGTTCAAGTTAAGCCACAGTTGGCAGTATTTGTACATTTTATATTTGTATTTGTACATTGCCGCCCCTACCAATACAGCTGCAGAATATAAAAATCATAACTTTGAAACCATGGAAAGGGTTAAGAGTGTGTCAAATTCTTGCTTGCTTTTAAAGCATTCAACTAACATTGCACAATTCTTAAATGTCATCTTATGTTCATTACTTTTAATTATGTATCCATATTATTGACATTTTCCACTAATTCTGTAACAGCTGCTTATTTGAGTCTATGCTTTTCTGAGTTTCATCCCTGTTGATTCTTTCCTTCCACTGTGATGCCTTTCATCTTTCTAGTTTAAACTCTTCATTCCATAAGTAAGCAAATGAGAAATCATCCATCCATCTGACTAACCTCTTTAATCCAATACATGGTTTTGATGAAAACTGAAGTGACCCTAGAAGGAATAGGATCAAGGCACAAATGAGTGCTGGACAAGATGGTCTAAGTCAGGGGTTTTTGAGTTCAGTCCTGGGCTCCCTGTGGCAGCAGGATTTGATCCCAAAACAATTTCTTATTTTAATTTGACTACTGCATTAATTAAGCAAGTTACCATTTCCTAGTTTCTAAGCATTGTTGTGTTAGTCCTGAAATTATAAGTTGGATATGCTAAATTATTACTGGATGAAGCAAGTATTTATGTGTGTTAGGTAGAAATTAATTTCTTTTTTTACCTTGCTGTTTAATATTGTGTTTTTTTAAAATTTCCAAGCTTTTTAATTTTTTTTAGATGTACAAAGGTGGGTAACACTTTTGTAGCTGCTTCTCGTTAGCATTTAGTGTCATTTGCACTTGTGTCATCTTCTATGATCATTACTTGTCAGTATTCAGATGCAATTAAGAGTAAGTGCATCAGACAAAAATGAATTAAAATGAGAATGACAAAACTAAGCTATTTCTTTTAAAGCTATTACAAAAAGTTTTATAAACAAATAGATCACAGTACTACGCTTTTCTGAATGCAAAACAAACAAATGAAAAAATGCTGGTCTTTTAAACAGTGAGATCAACTGAATTTAAAATAATGGCTCATTAATTGTGGAATTGGTGGGAATGAAAACCTGCAGCCACAAAGAGATACAGGACTGAACTTGAAGACCCCTGTCTTAAGCAAGGCTACATTCGAACACACACCCTGACATGTACACAATGGACAAATTTAAAGCTAAGAATTTGAAAAGCTTGTGTGTCTTGAACAACCTCTCCTACATAAACACCCACTTCTGTAAATAAAATGAACAAGGCTTACATTAAACCCACCTCTTTCATTTGGGGGTATCCAGGGGCTAATCTTTTCCAAAGGTACAAAATCTTGAGTGTGATAAAACTTTCTCCTCTCTGAGGAAGTGAGGCTCTCCAAAGCTCCTGATTGGTGGGGGGAGGAAACAGTGAGTTAAATGAGGATAAAGTATCCCAGAATCTTATATAGAAATAAAAAAATAAGGTAATTCAAAGAGTAGCTCTAAAGTCAGTAACTTTGCTGGGTAGAGCCTGTTTTCTTCGGCCCTTTGCGCAGTATCTACATAAGGCAGAATGAGGTTAACATTATTTTACTCATTGTTCACTTTGAAGTCAGTCTTAAAATACATATAATAAACACATCTGTTCTACATATTTTGTAAGAGGAAAAAAAAATAAAAGAACAGCAAATCATCAAGTAAATTGCCTTCAATAATGTGATTCCCTAGTTCAAACAGATCAAGATATGAAATATTAACAGGGAGGAAGGCAAAGGTCCAATTCCCCAAACTGCAGACACTGGTATCTCAAACTCTACCAGACTGACAAAGCATTAAATTAGCAACACCCCCAATTCCTCATGGATACAATTAAATATAAAACTCAACCACTGAAAAGGCGAACTGCCAGCAGTTTTAATAACAGCACCTTCAGCAACGGAATTTCAGATATGCAACCTACTGTTTAAAGCACACTTTACAATAATGAAAAAAGATTTTGAATTTGAATTCTAAAACTCAATCTACCTTCACTTAAAATTATCTTATTAAATTATGCAATGAATCTCTTTCTGACACTTTTAAATAACATTATCTTTATTATTAAAAGCAAAATTATTTTACTTAATATGCTAAACAAATTTGTCATTTGTTTTAACAATATGAAAAAGGTTACACATAAAAACCCAGAAATCTAAAGCAGGCAAGTATAATACTCAAGGTAAAAACATTTTTTAAAAGTCTGAGCTTTTGTCGTAAATGATCAAATTTGTCAAGTAAAATGTCATCATTCTTAAAAAAAAAAACAAACAAAAAAAAAAAAACTAGTGGGCACAACATTTATAATAATGCATATAATGAATATGCTAAAGTAATAAGGCACCATCACTTTATAACTTTGTACTTATCTACCCACTTACAACTTAATTCTGAATTAAAATGCAAAAGAGATTTTCTCTGGAGCTTTTTTTCCCACGACAAAATATGGAATAGCTGTGTAAAAGGTGTCAAATACTGTAGCTCAGCAAAAAGTCATTTACAGACAGGAGTGATGCCAAGTTTATTTGGATTAGGACCATTTTTCTTTCTTCTTTGGTTATTTTAAATGAATTACATAAATAAGAAAGATCCTTCTACCGTCAGTTTTACACTTCAACTGCTACATATACTGCGGTGGGTTGGCACCCTGCCCAGGATTGTTTCCTGCCTTGTGCCCTGTGTTGGCTGGGATTGGCTCCAGCAGACCCCCGTGACCCTGTGTTTGGATTCAGCGGGTTGGATAATGGATGGATGGATGGATGCTACATATAGTATATACTAACAATTAATGCCTATTTTGCTTGAATCACCCTTTTAAATTGCCAATTAGATCAAGCAAAACAATAGTATTATGGAAACAATCATCATTTGATAACACACATGAAAAGATGATGTTCAGCACTGTTACATAAGAACACAATTCAACAACAGCAGAATGGCAGAACACTGGTCAGCACTGCTACCTCACAGCTCAAGCTGCCAAGGTTCAAATTCTAGCACTATGTGTATATTATGTTTTTCCTCGCGTGCAGAGGTTTTCTCTGGATACACCTGTTAAATCCCAAATTTCTAAGAAGGTTAAGTTTACTGGAGACTTTAAAGTAACCCAATGCGTGACAGACTATGGGTATGCATGCAAGCATGCCCTGCAACACACTTAGACATACTCAGGGCTGACTTTAGTGGTTGCCATTAGCCAAAAGTTTGAGGTTACTATTAGAGCTTGGGTTGCCCACCTGGTTGCCAATGATTCACTGGTTTTTCAGCAGTGAATTGGAAAGAAGCAACTTTTGCTCAGTATGCCCATTTAGCAGATCAGCATGTGTATTTTCCAACTGCTAGTAGGTTTTATGAATAAAATAAGTAGTAAGCTGCACTTACAACTTGTGCATACTGCACTTCCTGGCTTTCCTTTATGTAGGTAAAGTAAGTTAAAAAACAGTGTAACCTGGCAGGGGTTGAGTTCAGGTTTGTTACGTTTGACTTGATTGTATGTAATGTTATTTAATTCGTTGTAAGAAAAATTCTTAACTGTTTTATTCAGAGTTTTATTCTCTACAATTGATTGTTACTCAATGGAATGCCTGAAAAAAACTTCCAGTGAAACCTGTGAGGATTTAGCTATATTTTTTAATCACAAAATGAATGATATTATAAATAATATAGTACATCGACCCATTACTAATCCTATTAAACCCTGGTATTACATTTTAAGCAAATTAAATTCTTTCACCACGATAAGTTTACCTGATCTGTATAGAATAAGTTCTCAACTGAGACCCTCCACCTGCGTACTTGACCAAATACCAACAAGTTTTTTCAAAGAAGTATCCGGCATGCTAATTGAAAGTATTCTTGACATAGTAAATTCATCATTAGATATGGGGGTCTTCACAGACTCTCTTAAGACTGCTGTTGTTAAACTCCTGCTCAAGAAAAATAATCTTGACTTTTCTGTTTTTGAAAAATTTAGACCTATTTCTAACCTGCCTTTCTTAAGTAAAATCCTAGAAAAGGCAGTCATTACGCAGCTAAATGATCACTTGAATAAACATTCTATTCTTGAAAAGTTTCAGTCAGGTTTTAGAACAAATCACAGTACAGAAACTATACTTGTTAAAGTAGTAACAAAAGTCAAGACAGAGGTAAAGAATTTAGGGGTAATTATGGACTCTGACCTAAATTTTAAATCACACAATCAGATCACTAGGACAGCATTTTTTCACATAAGAAATATAGCAAAAGTTAGATCCCTTATTAGTTTTCACTTATGATTTTAGTCGACAAGATTATGTAATGCATTCCTCTTAGGACTACCCAAAAAAGACATCAATCGATTGCAACTAGTGCAGAATGTAGCTGCCAGAATCTTAAATAGGAAAAGAAAATCCAAGTACATCTCTCCAGTTTTGATATCACTACATTGGTTACACGTGGCATTTAGAATTGACTTTAAATAGTGCTTATGGTTTACAAAGCCTTAAATAATCTTGCTCCATCCTATATCTTGGAATGCCTTTCACCTTTCACTCCAAACGTAACCTTAGATCTTCAAATGAGTGTCTGCTTATAAGTCTAAGAGCTAAACTTAAAAGAAGTGGTGAGGCAGCCTTCTACTATTATGCACCTAAAATCTGGAATAACTTACCAATAGAAATTTGCCAGGCTAATACGCTGAAGCATTTTAAAAAACTGCTAAAAACCCATTATTTTAATATGGCTTTCTTATTTTAGTGTAACCCTGATATTCTGCATATGCATTTAATTATTACTTTTATCATTGCTCAGTGATCCGTACTATTCTCTACTTTCTCTGCTGTTTTTTCCGGTTTTCTGTGATGGCAATCTGTGCCACCACCACCTGATCAAGGCAACATGCAGTCCTTACATTGATGGATCAAAGGCCAAGTGTCCACATGACCATCATGATCTAATTCTTTCACGTGAAGCCTGAAAACCATGAGGACTGACTGAGATCATTTATGTTAGGTAGAATGCCCAGTGGGGACTAGGTGGTCTTGATGGCCTCCGAACCCCTGCAGATTTTGTTTTTTTTCCAACCCGTCTGGAGTTTTTTTATTTTCTTTCCTCATGGCCATCAGACCTTACTTTATTCTTTGTTACTTAGTATTGTCTAATCTTTTTTTATATTTTTCTTTTCTCTTTATTCATCTTGTAAAGCACATTGAGCTACATCATTATTGTTGTTGTTGTAGCATTGGCAGTTGTCTTGTCCATGTGTTCTGGTATTTTTAGGGTTCAGCAGTTGTGAAGTTCTTAATGCCAAAGTGTGGCAACACTTCATAAAATACTACTTTTTCAAATTTCTATTTAATTTTCAAAAACAGGCATACTACAACAGCAAGTTATTCAATCAAATGAATAATAAAAACATAACAGATACAAAAATGTACTTCAAAAATCAATACAGAGAAAGCAAAGGAAAATAAAAATACAAAGGAAAAAACAAGCAAAAACACTGTATTAGTTCAACAAACCAAGCAGTGTTTAATAAGGATTTCAGCGGTTCTCCTGGCAGAGCCCAAGAAATATTTTTGTCACATATTGATATTGCAGAGTAATGAAACCAAAACACAAGACGGTACAGCATAATAAAAAGGACAACAAAAAGAAAACAATGTAATATAATAATAAGTACAAATAAAATGTGGTACTTGAACAAAAAATATTTCATAAGCAGGTTAGGGGAGTACAAAGCTTAACAAATGCCCAGTGTTGTGTGAGCCTAGATTTACGTGCATGTTGTATTTTATAGCTGTTTTTGTTATCTCTAAAAAATGTATGTCTTGTCCCTTTAACTGTTCTTATGTTTTATGTACTTTGTGGGTGGAACCCCGAGAGGTGGGACCATCCTGACATCACTGCTACGGAATTCCCCCTCTCTCTGGTTATAAAACACAGTGAGCAAGAGAGATCCAAAGTTTGGTTGGAGTTTACTTTGTAAGAATCGATTTTCACTTGGATTCAAAGATTTTCAAACTTATTTTTGCTACTGTACTTGGGTGTGTTTATGTAATTTATGTAATTTGGAAGTGTTCATTGTAGGATTGTCTTTCAGGCAAATCCTTTTTTGGTGTTATGTTTAAGCCAGGGTTCCAAATTTCTCATTTATGTAGGTTTTGTTCACTTTTTATGTTAACATTGTTGAATATTTAGTTACTACATTTTTATGCATCTTCTTCTATGTGCCATGTTTTTGTGAACGGAGGCCACCTGCTCATCATCATAAAGGAGATAGATAGATAGATAGATAGATAGATAGATAGATAGATAGATAGATAGATAGATAGATAGAGTTAGGTCCATAAATATTTGGACAGAGGCAACTTTTTTCTAATTTTGGTTCTGTACATTACCACAATGAATTGTAAATGAAACAACTCAAATGCAGTTGAAGTGCAGACTTTCAGCTTTAATTCAGTGGGGTGAACAAAACGATTGCATAAAAATGTGAGACAACTAAAGCATTTTTTAACACAATCCCTTCATTTCAGGGGCTCAAAAGTAATTGGACAATTGACTCAAAGGCTATTTCATGGGCAGGTGTGGGCAAGTCCGTCGTTATGTCATTATCAATTAAGCAGATAAAAGGCCTGGAGTTGATTTGAGGTGTGGTGCTTGCATGTGGAAGATTTTGCTGTGAACAGACAACATGCGGTCAAAGGAGCTCTCCATGCAGGTAAAAGAAGCCATCCTTAAGCTGCGAAAACAAAAAAAACCCATCTGAGAAATTGCTACAATATTACGAGTGGCAAAATCTACAGTTTGGTACATCCTGAGAAAAAAAGCAAGCACTGGTGAACTCAACAATGCAAAAAGACCTGGACGTCCATGGAAGACAACAGTGGTGGATGATCGCACAATCATTTCCATGGTGAAGAGAAACCTCTTCACAACAGCCAACCAAGTGAACAACACTCTCCAGGGGGTAGGCGTATCGATATCCAAGTCTACCATAAACAGAAGACTGCATGAAAGTAATACAGAGGGTGCACTGCAAGGTGCAAGCCACTCATAAGCCTCAAGAATAGAAAGGCTAGTTAGGACTTTGCTAAAGAACATCTATAAAAGCCAGCACAGTTCTGGAAAAACATTCTTTGGACAAATGAAACCAAGATCAATCTCTACCAGAATGATGACAAGAAAAAAGTATGGAGAAGGTGTGGAACAGCTCATTATCCAAAGCATACCACATCATCTGTAAAACACAGTGGAGGCAGTGTGATGGCTTGGGCGTGCATGGCTACCAGTGGCACTGGGACACTAGTGTTTATTGATGATGTGACACAGGACAGAAGCAGCCGAATGAATTCTGAGGTGTTCAGAGACATACTGTCTTCTCAAATCCAGCTAAATGCAGTCAAATTGATTGGGCGGTGTTTCATGATACAGATGGACAATGACCCAAAACATACAGCCAAAGCAACCCAGGAGTTTATTAAAGCAAAGAAGTGGAAAATTCTTGAATGGCCAAGTCAGTCACCTGATCTTAACCCAATTGAGCATGCATTTCACTTGTTGAAGACTAAATTTCAGACAGAAAGGCCCACAAACAAACAGCAACTGAAAGCCGCTGTAGTAAAGGCCTGGAAGAGCATTAAAAAGGAGGAAACCCAGCATCTGCTGATGTCCATGTGTTCAAGACTTAAGGCTGTCACTGCCAGCAAAGGGTTTTCAACCAAGTATTAGAACATTTTATTTCCAGTTATTTAATTTGTCCAATTACTTTTGAGCCCCTGAAATGAAGGGATTGTGTTCAAAAAATGCTTTAGTTGCCTCACATTTTTATGCAATCGTTTTGTTCACCCCACTGAATTAAAGCTGAAAGTCTGCACTTCAACTGCATCTGAGTTGTTTCATTTACAATTCATTGTGGTAATGTACAGAACCAAAATTAGAAAAACGTTGTCTCTGTGGAGATATTTATGGACCTAACTGTAGATAGATAGATAGATAGATAGATAGATAGATAGATAGATAGATAGATAGATAGATAGATAGATAGATAGATAGATAGATAGAGATACTTTATTAATCGCAAGGGGAAATTCACATACTCCAGCAGCAGCATACTGATAAAGAAACAATATTAAAGAGTAACTATGCAGGTAACTAAAAATTATATATCGAGCCCATCTGTCTCGCTTAAAACTGTCCAAAATGTTTCCAGGGCAGGATCCAACCTGCGAACGCTGCAACCAAGCCCCTGCCTCACTGGGTCACATGTTTTGGGCCTGCACTAAACTAACATCATATTGGACAAAAATTTTTAAGTGCCTCTCAGACAGCCTTGGTATCACAATCCCTCGTAACCCATTAACAGCTGTGTTCGGTGTTCTTCCAGATGGACTTGAAGTAGAGAAGGACAAGCAAACTGTGATTGCATTCACTACACTTTTGGCACGCAGACTTATTTTGTTAAATTGGAAGAATCCTAATTCTCCTCTTATAAGTCAGTGGGAAACCGATGTTTTATATTATTTGAAATTGGAAAAAATCTAATTTTCAGTTAGAGGATCTGTACAACATTTTTTCAAAACATGGCAGGATTTAATCAATATTATTTTAGAATAAGAGAAATAACTATTATTGCATTTAACTCCCTTCTCCATCTCTTATTTACATAGATATTCACTTCTCCCTTTCTTTTGTTTAATGTTGCCTTATTAAAAAGCCTAAAGCAATTTTCCTTTAGCTAAGCTCTCCTTCTCAGGGGTGGGGTTTGATTAGTCTTCAAATTTGTTGGGTTATAAATTGATCTGTTTGTATGGAATGATTACAATGAAAATTAATAAAATAAAAATATTAAAAAAATGCAGGTAAAACAGACAATAAATTTGTATAATGTTAATGTTTACCCCAAAGGGTGGAACTGAGGAGTCGCATAGTGTGGGGGAGGAATGATCTCCTCAGTCTGTCAGTGGAGCAGGACAGAGAAGAAGTCTGTCGCTGAAGCTGCTCCCCTGTCTGGAGATGACACTGTTTAGTGGATGCAGTAGATTTTCCATGATTGACAGGAGCCTGCTTAGCGCCCGTCACTCTGCCATGGATGTCAAACTGTCCAGCTCCATGCCTACAATAGAGCCTGCCCTCCTCACCAGTTTGTCCAGGTGTGAGGCATCCTTCTTTATGCTGCCTCCATTAGAAGGTGGCCCCGCCTCTTGGGGTACCACCCAAAAACACATGGAAAACAAACAAAAGCAACTTATATGAATAGACAAAACCAAAAATAAAGATGCATATAATCAACATAAAAAGAATAAAAAACGAGCATCAAACATGAATTTGAACAACCAGCTAGAGGGGGAACCCTGGCTGAGACTGTTTTCCTCTGGATTGTCTTGTTTCAGGCAACTAATTTTGCCTTTGTGTGCCTCGGGGTTATTTTTTGTGCCATTAAGCATTTTTGTAATAATATTTTAATTTATAAAGATTCTACTTTTGCCTCTTTCATTACTAGCCATGGTTTGATGGTTTTCCAACCCTTGTGAGCATATTTGTTGTATTTTTGGTTCATTACATTTGGTCTGTTGAGCATTTTGTTATATTTTTAACTTTAAAAGACAGTTTCCCCAGCTTGGCATGTTTCATACCTATAGAGTATTGTTTTCTGAGGAGTATGGACATTTTCCCCAATTCCTCAGACGTCCCAACTAATTATCAACACTAAATTGGCCTAACAAAAGTGATTGTGTGTCCTGTAACATATTGGTGCCCCTACTAGTGTTGGTTCAGTGTTGCAAAGTATACTATCAGGATAGACGCCAGTTTCCAGGGACCTAAAATGACATAAGAGGTTAGAACATGGAGGCATAGATAAAATAATGATACTAACATGGAGAAACTATAAGATGTGCACCAATACAGTACCCTAACCAACCTCTGCTTATTTTGTTAATATAAGAGTGGGAAATTGAGCTTTTAAAATCAATGTTTATGCAATGGTATGTTTACATAAGTAAATCTAAAGATGCATAAAAGATTCTAAAATAATTATTGTAGGCAAGAAAAAAAATTAAAAACCATAAGTATGTTTATCTCTTCAGTCATGCTTCTCACGTCTTTCCCACTACCCATGAACCTCATGCTTCAAATCACTCAGTCCACCACCGCCATGACCTGCTTACTCTCTAAATTGGCTCATATCTTCAGTCTGAAAGTCACTTCACGTATAACAGTAGAAGCAAGAATATAAGGCATGTATTATAAGTATGAATTTAAGCACAATCTTCCCAAATCAGTCAGCTTTAATTTTCTAGTGCTTTTTTTTATCTCAATGCCACCACTCTTAAAATACTTGCACACTCTTTCCTATCTAGTTCCATTACTCTCGCACTCCTCTTTAAACACTGCATTTAAAGTGGTCTTTCTGAATCACAGGGCACAGTTCATCTTCACATACACAAGACCTTCTGATAAAGTGCTTGCATGCTTTCTCTCTCCCTGTTCTTTCTTGTGCTGCTATCTAAACCGTGCATCATTTCGCAATTAAATGCAGTCATCAGGAAAAACGGCAGTCAGAATCACCGAGGACCCAATCAACAGATTCAAAATGCCCACCCCTAGGTGTGGTAGAAGGCATGAGAAGCACAATGTGTCCGACTTTAAATGTTTGCCAATTCTCAGAGCTTGGCATGTACATTCAGATGGGCTTCTAGCTAAATAAGCTACTTACTTTTTCATAATTTTATTTATGTAACAAGTCTAAGTAACCATCACTGATATATAAATACTCAGTGGTACAGCTGCCTTTCAAACTGAACCAAAGCTGGCCTAGCATTGTTGCTAGATCAAATGCTGCCAAACACTCATTTCATACAGCACTCACTGACAGCAAATTTCTGAGTACTTGCTTATTAAATGGTAAACTACTTACACAAATGAGGAACTACTTATTTACACATTTCTCTTTCAAAGTAAAATTAGGTGCAACAACAGAAGTGGATATTTTTAATTTCCTCTATAGGCTAAAAGAAAGGCGTATCCCTCTATACCTAAACTAAATACCACACAGAGTTCAAAATTGCTAGAAACAATAGGAGATAGCTCTCCTATTTTACTAGCACCACACAAACACTCTCACTTTCCCTTCTCACCTCTCTTTGTTCTATTTGTCTTGTACATTCCCTGTCAGTGAACCTTCTAGCACACTTCCCAACTTTGCACTGACACAGACAAAGAGCAGCCTATACACCTTAAACCACCTCAGGGTTATTTGTACACTAAGTATCTGAATTACAATGCAAACTCAGATCTTAAAAGCTTAAGGACCATGAGGCCAGACTGCCCTTTAGTAGTCTCGCAGGGCCACTTGCGATTCTTGAACGAGAATGCATGTCTGGGGACAACTCACTAAAATGTTTGTAGTAAAATCAGCTGCTGAGAAGGCTCTGCCCCCAGGGTTTCTTCCAAAAAAAAGCTACCCTCCCAATTTCTACCACTCCATGTACTTTAAACATTTGGGGATACAGTGTTCCATTTTCATTCATGCATTATACAACTTCACTACCAGTCAAAACTTTGGACTCACCCAGACCTATCTATGCTTTTGATAGAATTTAATACCTTTTAATATCAAGATATCATTCAACGGATTGATATTACTGTTTGAAATGACAGATTGTTTAACTTATTATTCACATGAATACAAAGCCCCGTTTTCAGCAGCCACTCCTTCAGTGTTCTAATGGTCGTGTGTCCTAATTAATCATGTACTATACATCTTTGTAACTGCATTATCAATGCTGAAACCTGTTATTCTGTTCACTTGGTTTGCAAGGTACTAGCATTCTGACATTTATAGGTTCAAAAATGGCCAAAATTAAACAGTTTTAAAAAAACATGTCAGGCTATTTTTTTTTTTTTTGGAATGTGACAGATTGCCAAGAAACTGAAGGGTGTGTATTACTGTCTTGACTGAAGAGGGCAAATTGTTTCTCAACAGGATAGAAAAAGAAAAGGAAGGCTTAGATGCACAAGGACATCAGAGTCTGTAGTGTGAGAAACACAAAGCCCTGCAACATAGAAAAGATCATTCCAGTCACCTTCTGCCCAAGGGCTGTGCTCTTTTGCCCATTATAATGTTTTATTTGCCAGTTTCAGATATGGCTTTTTCTTTGAAAATCTGCCTCTAAGGACAGTACCCCAGAGCTGCCTATAGCACCATGAACAGGTGCACTGTTCTTGTCATTGCAGGTGGCAGCAAAGACATATGCTAACATATCGCTGAGGAAGTAAGGGTACTGCCAGGAGGGAGACCATGGGTTCTAAGAAGAATGGTAGGAGGCTGCATGTTACCTCCCAGTTTATTAGGAGGCAACACTGAGTCTCTGAGTGGAGAAAGTAGGAAGGTGTGGTCCTTTAAATGGAGAAGCCTAGAAGCAGCCTAAGAGACATTGCCATTTTAGAGCTAAATAAAACTAATGGGAAAACTGCCCATAAAGGCCAATAATAGGCACTATATTTTGGTAGCGCAGAGAGTTTAAAATCAACCTCTAACTAGAGTACTGATTTGGAGAAGAACCTGCGGTCACAGGGGGTGTTTATAGCTGCCTCAAATCAGAATCACCAAGTTAATGTGTCTATGGCAAGTTTGGGGCAAGAACTCACTGGTGGAAGGAAGAAAAGAAGCTAGAAGAGAGAGGGAGGGAGGGAGAGTGAGTAGCAGAGAAGGGGGTGATCTTTGGTACTACAGCAGTGGATAAGCCACCTTGTACTGTATATAGAATTGATACTCAAAGAGGCAGCAGTGTTTTTCTTTGATATTTCTACTTTGCTTTCTTCATTTTGTATGCTTCATATTTAATAAAACACACCATTTTTCTATATTTTTGGCCTTCCCAAGTTGTCATTGTGGATGTGGAGGACTGCTATGAAAGTGACCCCTCCTGTTACTGCTGTCAATATCAAATTCAAATTATAATTTTATGTCTGCAGCTACGAGTGTATCAAATAGAATTCTGCACCAATGAACAGTATCTGTATAGATACACAATTATCATTCATTCATCGCCTGTATCTCACTTATTCTGTTCAGTGCAGCAGGGCTGCTGGAGTTAATTTGCTCAGCAACCAAAACAAGATGAGAAACTGTCATAGATGTTTGCACATTAAGTCAGCCACAGCACACCAAATGCAATGTTTAAAATAAAGTCTATGTTAGAAATTCTGCATTGAAGTAAAATCCCCACCACCTTTACCACCTGATACAAATACATTTGTAGCCGAATGCGATAGATAAAATGTGTCCCGCATCTCACTGTAATGTGCTAGACAAAATGACCTGAAGTTCAATAAAATTAGTTGTGTTGTTTTACAGATACATGAAGCACAGTTTGTTTGCAATAACTCATACAAATGCTTTGCGTTCATTCAGTCTGAAGCTGTCTAACGGTAATGAAATACCAGGTTTTCCTCTGTTACTGAAAATTAATTGAATTTAAAGAAAAATATCTATTGCAATGAAATGGCATCTATGTAAAACTAGGATATGCAGTATATTGTATTAATATGCATGACCTACCCTTTCTAAGTCACTGAACACAAACATTTTGGAAATGAAATGTACAGAAATATTAACTAACAGACAGCTTATAAAAAAGTAAAATACAAATATAAAAAATGGGGCTGTCCCACTGTGATGCCCTGAGTTATAAAGCCACTGTAAACGGCAAGTGCAGTTTGTTTTAGGGAAAGGTGGGGCTCAGGACATGTGGCCATGGCTCACTTATTTGGGAGAAGTGGCTAATTAGGTATGCACATCCAGTAGATAGATCAGCACAGACATCCCTAATTAGTAGCTTCATGTGGCAAGAAGCACGGTGCCTAAGCTACCGTATAAAAAAGTCAAGTGAGAAGGGTTAGGTAAGAATGTATAGAAGGATGACATGATTCCGAAATTAGCAAGGAAGACCAAATCTCGAGAAAGAATTGGCAGCAATGAAATAGCACTCAGATGTCTGGAGCAGTTGTGTGCAAATATTCAGGGAGGAAGGAGTATCATCCGACAGAAGAGGCCAAGCCTACTGAGAAATGGAAGGAGCAGTGATGATCAAGGGCTCATGTGGACTCTGTGGATACAGACAGAATTAGAGAAAGTGAGCCAAGAATACTACTTTCTGGGCATCATAAAGAGCAGAAAAGACATGGGGTTCACTGATGAGGATCTTTATGAGGAAACAATGACTTTCATTTAACTTTGTTTTAATAATTTATTGAGCATCCTTTACACTGTTTTTTTTATGGATCTATTTATGGAAGAATTTTTATAACTGCACAATGATACTTTTCTTTTTCATAAACATATACTTTCATACTTTTTGCACCTTAAACATGTTGTTGTCTTCTAACTTGCTCTAGTCCATCCGAGTACATGATTACTAGATGTCCCAATGGAGAGTGACGTCCATTGTTGTGGGCACTGGGGTATCACACCGACTTAGACCTTAATATATTAGCAATGGGTACACTGAGATGGTTTCCACAAAGCCATGGCTTCCCTTGTCACTTCCACTGTCTCTTCCAAAGCTGCTTCCAACGCTTTCAGAAAAATTCTACCTCTTGCTACAAACTTTACGTGATTCATCTTCTGGCAAGATGCAGCCATTTACATCTAATCATTAAGGGGCTTCTACATAAAGATGTAATTTAAAAAAACTTGCATGTTCATCAAATTGTTTCTTTTCGTATTGTGCATTTGGTGTCCAGAGTACTAACTGGTGTGACTGTTGCATTTTCAGCCTGTACAGTTTTCATCTTCTGTTATTCTGTTGAATCATACAAAGACAGATGTTTAGATTTCCCTGCTTCCTCTTTGCAGCTATACAAACAACTCATAGATACTATTACTGTCATAATGGATATTTTTTTTTGCGCTGTTCTTTTCCTTCTAACCTGTTTGTTAAATCCATCATCAGCTGTACCTTAGTAAGTTCATTTGAAGAGTGGTAAGATACTAAACTTTATAGACAGGTAGATACTCAGGCCCAATAAAAATTTAAGAATGAGATTGCTTCAAGAAATTTTTAGAAAGTGGTGGAGGGTATTTTAAAATGGAAGGTTCTGACAGTAATGAGGCAAAACAGATTGAAGTACCAAAGTCATAGACTGGCAAACTAGTTCAAAGAACATGGAAAAAAGCACTCGACAAAGCCTACTTTTTTTTCTTTATTTCTTTTCTCTGTATAGACTGCTCAAGAATTGAATTCTTTCACAACGTTGTTGTTTCATTTGTACAAAGGCCAGATGTCACTTTACCTCCTTGGAATTAGAATTTCAAGACCAAGTCAAGCTTGTGGGTTATGTTATTACAGTTAAACCCTGCTCAGACCTGGGGTGACGTGTAATGATGTGCACTTTACAGCTTTAAGCCCAAATAACACTCCGTACGGTAGTCGTCTGCCATCTAGTGGATAAAATAACATTATACTACAAAAAAAATCATGAATACTTCTAAGTATATTAATACTCTAAGGTCACTCGTCAATATTCATGAGTGAAGCATAACCTTCAAGCAAAACACAATGGCATGTAAATGAGAAGCTGTAAAACAAGTTTTAGAACAAACTGAAACAGAATCATTAGTTGAATCACACGATAGTGATGACAAAGTAATCAAACGTTGACACCCATTCATTTTGATATTCCTGGTGACTTCATTCATGTAACACTGCAGCAGGGTGCAAGTAGGTACGTGACAAAAAGTAAAAATGATTGCAATCAAATAGAAGGACAAGAAAGATGTAAGCACCTTAAGCTCTATTGACAATGCAGCAACTGTCATTGCGTGCCTAGGGAAATTAGGAAGTCATTAAGCCTTGCGCTGTGGTAGCTTACAATAACACAAGGGTCATATCGATCATGCAGGTCCGGCACTGACATTGTACTCTCTTATTCATAAGCAACAGAAAAATATTACAAGAAAAGCTCGCAAGAAAACATGCTTCTACTGTCCCAATTGCAACATCAGTCTCTATGATGGTGATGGTTTCAAAACGCCTTAAGAAGGATAGCTAGTAAATGTGCAGCAGTACAGCAGTGGACACTAGACATAACTTTTTTACTGTATGTATGTTGCCATTTTGGTATTTACATGTTTGTTACATGTAATAACATTTTTAATTGATAAAGAAAATTCAGCATTTTTGGCTCATTTTTCTGGAGATAAACATAACCAAGGAGGCTTACGCACAAAAAAAAATTAACTAACATAATTTCAGTCATGTCACACAAGGCATCATACCAGCCATACTTGCAGCACTAATAAAGGATAATTTAAAAATAGTGAAAAATAAAAGACTACCACTTACACTTTTAAAGCATATAATTTGCTCATTATTTTCCATTTTAGTTATTGGATGGCTAGAACTTGATATGTATGACAGTCAGCTGGTAGTCAGATAATTAGTGGTCTGAACAAATATTATATTTAAAAAACAACATGACAGCTAATGGGCAGCACAGTGGCGCAGTGGTAGCACTGCCAGCTTAAAGTAAGGAGACCTGGGTTCACTTCCCGGGTCCTGCCTGCGTGGAGTTTGCATGTTCTCCTTGTGTCTGCGTGGGTTTCCTCTGGGTGCTCCGGTTTCCTCCCACAGTCCAAACGACAAGCAGGTTAGGTGCATTGGTGATTCTAAATTGTCCCTAGTGTGTGTGTGTGTGTGTGTGTGTGTACGCGCCCTGCGGTGGGCTGGCGCCCTGTGTTGGATGGGATTGGCTCCAGCAGACCCCCCATGATCCTGTTAGGATATAGTGGGTTGGATAATGGATGGATGGATGACAGCTAATAGTTTTACATCATTCCTCTATTGTGCATCAAATTCACTTGCTAATCTTAAACAAAGCTCACTTTAATACAGTATGTGCACTGCAAGTCACCCCTTTTTAGATCATAACGCAGCATATTTAACAGATTACTTCTTCATTGCCATATTTCTTGATCAGTATATGAAAGTAAATAAGCAAGTACCCATACACCCCACCTCCTGCATCAATATCACCAGACTCAAATGAATCATCCGCCAATATTTTATATTTGGTGAATAATGACAAGATTACACATTATAAATAATCAGTTATGTTAATTGTTACAGGGAATGGAATGAGTAACACAACAACTACAGTGGAAATGTGAGTGTGAAGCAGTTATACCGAGACAGAACTGGAGGAGGTTTCCTGATCTGAAATACATGTCAAAAAGGCAATCAAATTAATTAATAAAAGGAAAAAAATCTATTTCCATATATCTAGGGAGTTCACAACATAAAGTAAGCATTTCACAGCTAAAGATGCCAGCATACCTAGAATTAGAACCTTATGCATTATTGTAACACTGAAAAGCTAATGTTATTCTCTTAAACTGCACAAACCATGTCAAGAATTTTTGTTTAAACTGTATGCTGCTTTTGACAGTACTGTACATTTTTAATGACTGGTTATAAATGGATAAATATAACCAAGCACCATTTGAAGAGAAGTCCAGGTTTTAAACAGGATTACAGGCAACAAGAGAGAATACAAAATGGGGATAAGGCCCGTGGCAATAAGAAGTGTAATGCATGTAGATGCACCAGCACTATCCATCTTAATGAAATGGTAAGTGTCTGTGTGCCCATCAGATTACTGTATCTCCATTATTCCAAAAATATGGTGCATCACAAACATTTTTAGTAATAACATGCAATGCATTTGTCATTCCAATAGATAGCAAATCATAAGCATTAATACTGCTTTTACAAATCCCATAACAGATGGCATATAACAGAGACATATGCATTGCATGCTGGATGTCAAACATTAACAACACCGAAGTTGATTACTTAGATTTCAACCCATTCTAGATGGGTAGCATAGCTAGTATAAAAATAAAAAGAAAAAAATGTGGCAGCAAAATGTATATATTAAAGGAGTACCACAAACATATTTTCCCAGGGGCACTGAGACAGTGACTTCCAAAACAAAGTGAATTATCACATCTATGCAGATAACACAAAGATTTGTCAATAGTGCCAGATAACCATGATGGTCTAAATCCTCTGACCTAGTGTCTTACTAACATTATCAAATGGATGAGTAATCATTTACTTAAGCTTAATAAGCTAAAAACAGTGAGGATATTAGAAATAAACTAGGCCATCTGATTTAACAAATAAGGTCAGAAGTAAAGAATCTAGGCATCATTTTAGATTCAGAGCTAAACTATAAATGCCACATTAAGCATATCAATAAAACTACATTTTTGCACTTGGGATTCTTGGCACAAGTTAAATCTTTTATGTCACTACAAGGGACCAATATGTTCATATATGCTTTTGTCTTTAGTTTTCAAGACTATTGCAATGCATTCCTGAGCAGCAGTTAGTCCAAAATGCAACAAGTATTTTAATTAAAAAGAGAAAATCTCCGTATGCAGTGCCTCACCAGTCTTGGCATCTTTATACTGGCTGCCTGTGTAGTTTAGGACTTAACACCTTTTATATTTTGAAGTGTTTGTTCACCTCCATTCCTAATCATAGTCTGAGATCTTCTAACACTGGCTTGTTCAGTATGCAGTGAGTGAAGCATAGAATAACTGATGAGACAGTTTTCTGTTTCTAGACACCAAAAATCTGGAATACTTCACCATTAGAGATGTGCCATGTCAGTAAAGCTGAACAGTTCAAAAAACTGCTAAAATGCAGCTCTTTAATGTGGCTTTATTCATCACTTAATAAGTAGCATCTAGGGATGTCGTAATACCATAATTTTTGTATTTGATACCAACATCAGTGAAATTTTGTGATACTCGATAACCTTTAATATTATTGTAAAAACTAAAATCCTATTCAATGGCTTTTTATTAAAGTACCTCCATTTATTGAAGCAAACATTAGTGTGTCTTTTCCTGTAATCTATAATATACACATAGCAACTGCTGGAATCCTGTCAAGGATTTATGCAACAATAATAAGTACACAAATATTGGCATTCAAAAATATCTAAAAACAATGCAAGGCTTGTATTTTAATGTGTGGCAGAGATGGGGATCCTCCCAAGTGTAATAACAAATGGAGTAGATAATCTTGTGGGGGGGTTCATCATACAGTTTATAAAGTATGAAATGTCATTAACTACCCGTTACCTTAGCATGTGCACATTTTAAATTTATTATCTGACATTTTCTGTCCAATAACTGAAAACTACTGCTTAAAATCTAATACTAAATACAAAAACTCAATCATTATTATATACTGTGACGGATGGCCGGGGCGCCTCCTTAATGTAAAGACTGGGTGAGCGGACATACACAGGGCACTTCCTCTTCCAGAGCGCTAGATGTTGGGTTACAATGGTGTCTCAGATTCCCACAGGGCTACAGGGGAGCTGGGCTTTGGCAAAGCCCTGTTAGGTTCTGTGGGTGCCACCAGAGATTGCTGCAGGAGCGTCAGAGCCCAACTACATCGGGCTTCCACCACACCTGGGAGTATTTCTGGATAATGCTGATAAGCCACCTGAAGTGCTCCCAGGTGCAGCATAATAGGAGTCACCTGTCTTCTTTAGGGGGTCCAGAGCTGGGAGGAGTGGAGGCAGACCGAGAAGGAAAAAAGAAGAAGAGAGAAAAAGACAAAAAGAAAGAAGTGCTGAGTGCTTTATTATTGTGCTTACTGTGACTATGCTTATTGCTGTGGAAAACTTTTGCTTAAGAAGTTTCCCAAATAAAAAGCCTTTGTGTGTGCTGGACTTGTACCTTGAATTTGTTGGTGTCAGGTTTGGGAAGCTGGTGTGCGTCCTGGTGGTCACAATATGTACTATTCAATTAGTGAATTTCAAGATAATTCCAGTGAAAAGTCAAGTAAAATTACACCTTTTATTGACTAACTAAAACGATTACAATATGCTGTTTTTGTAACATGAATGTTTTTAAAGTCTGGGTTGTCAGGGAGCCAATTGGTTAGGTTAATATTTGCTATTAAGTTTTATACTTGAATAATTAGCTTGTTAATACTATTGCTAAAGAGTAATATTTAATAGACTAGGGGGCTTCACTCGCCAAACCCCGTATTTGGTTTTCCGGATACACACTTTTAAGATTTTTTTTTTCTTTGAATTGTTGCTATTTCATTAGTTTCACCTTTATTTCAGAACTTCTGTAAAAACAATATTTGTAATCTTGCGAGTCCCAATATGCTGAATCTTTTTAAAGAGGTCAGGATAGGTTTCTCTGTTTGGAATTTCAGCATAGACAAAACGATCTACATCATCAGCAGTTAATAACTTTTTTTACAAAGTAAAAAAGTAAGTAGAGTTCTGCATTGGACTCCTGTCTGTAAAGTCGTGCTATTTTCCTCTCACAGTTCCAAAAGTACATGGGGTTACCAAGGTGATACCCCAGCTTTTGTCTAGGTTTTTGTACATGGGCTAGACAGAACGTTTTTGACTTCTGGGGTAAATTTAGGTTTTTAAATAAGCAGACAGATAAATATATATACATTAACAAAGTAACCAATAAATGCATGTGTGGTAAACTCCGTTTTTGAAATTCTCAAGATTCTTTATTTGTCTCATGCATAGTTATACAGGACAACACGCAGTGAAATGCATCCTGATCCGCTTATCAAAAACTGTGCAAAGTTAGAAGAATATCAGTTAGATTAACAAAAAGTCATAGATTGAAAGATAACAGTATAGTAGAACATAATAAATAAGTAAAATTATGTGAATAAATTAGAATTAAGTGTTAAGGTGCAATAGTGTAGTAATTATTGTGCAAAACCAAAGTTAGACTGGTGCATAGTTAAATGAGGCAGTTTGTTTGTTTGCGCTACTGTGATCTTTACTTTTTTATATTTTCTAATTTTCCTACTTTCATATCCTTTAACTTTCTCCACATGTGTATAGCGCCAACGTTTTTTTTTTTTTTTTTTGAGCCTTTCTAATTTCACTGGTTTCATAGTCTCAAACCTGCTCTGCATGTGTTTAGCGCCAACGTTTGTAAACGTCTTTATGAAGTTCTACTTTGTCTTTTACTCACTGTCATTTAATTCTGAGCCGGATTGGATGTGCTTTTTTTTTTCAGTTCCACTTGTTCCAGGCTGATAATTACTTTCCTTATTTTCTGAATTTGCACCTCGATTATTCTTTTTTGCTCTTTTTTCTGTCCAACGCATTTGAGTCTCTTTTCTCCGCGCTTTTCTTTCTTCTTCGTTTAATCGTCGACGTTTCATTTCTACCGTATTGACCATATACACTTTATATACACTGAGAGCCCTGGAGCTATGTGTGCTGCATGACTGCCTTTACACTACTGATTTGTTTTTTTTTTTTGATAATGCTTGTAAGTAGGGTGTGTCTTGCAAGACTCTCGTTCTATGTTCCAGTGAGACGCACCGTGGCAGGTCTCTTTCGTCTCATGGGTCTTTAAATTATCTTCCGAGAAGATCACGTTTGTAGACTATCAGGACAGGGGACAGGATTTCTTTTTATAATAGATAGATAGATTAGTCAAATTAATTCAATTTTCAGATGTTAAAATAAATTGTGCTTTAATTTTCCAAATCTTTCCCTTTTTTACATTTGTTTCAGTTTTAAAGCTTCCTGTGTGAAATCAAACTTCAAGTTTTACATGAATCCTTTATTTTAGAACTCCTGTTAAGCAGCCTTTGTTTTGGTATTTTCAAGGTTTCTTACATAAGTGATCAGACTTTATTTATTATGTCAGTGTACAAGTCCAGAATTTGAAAATTACTTGGGCTGTCATTACATGTACTTGATAACCTGCAATTGCTAAGCGCTTTGAGTAGTGACAAAAGCGCTATATAAATGCAAAGAATTATTATTATTATTATTATTGATAAAGTTTGTAAAGGTGTAAAGGAGAATTACATTTTTCAATGTACCATTCAAATACATGGCATGTGTGCATTTATTAATGGGTTGTACTAATGAACAGTAGTTTGCCTTCAAAAGCCAAACAAATAACATATATTCAGTGATTACAGATTCATATTTAGCAATGAAGTATGCAGTTTTGATTGCCCTGCTAACTGTGTTTTGGCAATTTCTATTAACACAGCAAGTCAAAAAGCAGGTCAATAACGATTAAGGCAAAAGGGCTAATTAGCAGCTAAAACTGGGTTGGGGCTTAGAATGAAAAAAAGAGACCATTACAGGGCTCAGCTCCAACCTGATCAAAGGAGCAGAAACCTCACACCATTTCTATAGATCCTGCACTATGGTGAACTGGTACAGAGCAGGTAAAGCAAGATATATTTTGCAAGGGTCTCTATTTTAGAAAAGAAAAAAAAAACATTTTGGCCTTTGTCTCTTTTTCTATTTTCTTGTTATTGAATCTGCTCTGCTTTTGTACAGACAGCAAATACAGTTGGTATTTGTATCAGTGCACTGCCTTATTCTGATCATGTAGTATATTTTAGACTGCAAAAACTGAATGCTGTAGTAATTATACTTCTTTTTCCATTTAATCCCACTATTTCTTGTTGTGCATTTTGTTCACATTTTATTACTTCACTTTAGTACATATAAATACATGTGATGAGTCTGGACCTCACTTTATTTCTTTGTTGCTATTTGTGGACAAAAACAACCAGATAATGTGACTTTAAAATTTTAAAAAGACAAAAATTAAATTTGCAATTTGTGAAGGTTTTTGGAATTTTGTTTGCCTTTAATACCAGATTATAAAATTGTTTTTGGTGTATAGTTTATTGAATATGATGTGTGTGTATGTATGTATGTATGGGGGCATTTCAGGTGCCAATCCACACGAACATCATAGAGTCTTAATCTAGTACTAATTTTAAGGTTATAGATAAGGGTATGCTGGGTCTTATGTGTGCAGGGCTATCAGGGACCAAAAAGGCAGCTCTAGGAGGATTTTCAAAGGGTTTTCCTGACCCATAAGCTGATTAGGATATTGCTGGAAAAACCCCACTAAGGGACAGCTTGACTGAACATGAACTCAGCAAGTAACCAGAAAATTATTAGCTTTTAAAGTGTTTAGTTATTTACTTTCAAAATTATCGAAGTACAGAAACAATTTTCATAGTTTGTTCTTGCCTGTAATTTGAGGTTACACCGTTACAATAGCATGATTTTGAAGAAATGCAAACTTGAAAGGCAGTGATGACTTGTTAAGACTTAAACATTTTAAATTCACTACCTGAATACCTAGTGAGAAACTTAAAAGAAAAGATTAAACTTATCAACACATAGAGAGTGTACAGGCTCCACACAGAAAGTCTGGAAATCAAATCTGAACTTCTTGGGCTGTGAGGTGGTAGTGCTTTGTGCCACCCAACAGTAAACTAATTGTTCAGCTTTTGTACATTTTATTTTTTCCCTCAGTTTGCTATCAGCTAAGACAAATTAGATGAATGTCTTCAAACAGCCCTGTGAATAATTCAGAAATGATAAATTGCACATTGCCTAGAGGATAACATATCATGGTGAACCCTTAATGCCCAGCTGAGCATAGGATGCAATCTCAGGGCTATGAAAAGAGAAGAGAAAAAAAAAGTGGACTACTGGATATGTGTCATTTTAAATTGAAGGGGCAAACTACCATAAATCTTGGCCAACTACAAGATAATATTGTTCCCACTCCATTATTATTCACTTTCATTACCTATAAAGTAAAAAAAGTATATGTTACATGAAAAACATTTCACAAATAGCCACAATTTTCATTGTGTCATTCTGTCTTTTTCTAGCTTTCTTCCAGATCCCAAAAACCATGAGATAATTATAAACTGGCTCAACAGTGACGGAATGTGTCCTAGAATGAACTGTTACTTTATTCAGAGTTGGGGTTTTGCCTTGCCTCCAGCACTGCCAAGTTAGACCCTGGCTTCTAGTGACCCTTCACTGGATTAACAGATGGATATAATAAACAGTCTATTCAGATTTTAAGCATTTAGACATACTCAGTAGCAAAAAATTTCAATGCAAAATATCCATACAAAATTTTGATGAAACGCGTCTGTGTATTCTTTCACCCATTTTGAAACCTGTTAAAACACTTTATAGAAAAACTGTCAATACCTGCTGTCTGTACATTGTAAATTAAAATACTGATACAGTAAAGCAACAATGAAAGCAGCAAAACAGTAATAAATTAAGCACACAGTTTCCCAGGCAGCTGTATAGAGTATGAATGATCTACCCACTGCCAGCAAAATATGTAACTTGCAAATTCTAACTAACTGCACATTCAGTAGCAAGTTGGCAGAAATTGGAATAAACATCCCTGAAGACAAAGGAGATAATCAGTGTTGGCCCATAATATTAGCTATCTAGAGGAAAATCAGAAAAGACTTGCATTACCGCCTGGGAGGTTTATGATGCCTTTCAACTAATTAGAAGAAACGGTGGTGCTGCCTCACATGTCGAGGGTCTTCAGTATAAATTCCATGCCCAGATGTCTGTGCAGCATCACAATAGTTCATATTTTGTTAATTTTTTCATGAGTTTTATACATTTTTCAGATATGACCGTTTCTTTTTTTTTTTTTTTTTTTTTTTTTTTTTTTCGCCTTATACAATTTCTTGTATTAGGAATTTGGTAGTTTTCGCATACCCCTTGGGGTCAGAGCGCAGGGTCAGCCATTGTACAGCGCCCCTGGAGCAATTACAGGTTAAGGGCCTTGCTCAAGGGCCCAGCAGAGCAGTGGCCTTTTTGGCAGTGACGGGGATTCGAACCGGCAACCTTCGGGATACCAGCGCAGCTCCTTAGCCTCAGAGCCACCACTCCGCCCCTTTAGTTTTGAATCACAGAAAATACTTCCATTTTGTAATTATTTTTGTTGAAGCTTATTTACATTGTATTTATCATTGTGCTTTAAAATTTACACAAGCATCATTTTGTTTTTAGCATGCACCTACATTTGGAAGTCCCAGTCCAATGGAGCAACAACACACCATCAGCATGTACAGTCCTAGATATCGCTCAGTATAACATCACTGGTGTGAAAATACTTAAGTCGTGTCAGGTGCTACTCATTGTCCAAGTTTGTTGTGAAATCATTTTGTAAGTGCATTAGTGTTGATTTTCTGGTTATGATTTTTTTGCATTTGACATTTGAATCCTGTTTATGGCTTTGATGCATAATAGTTTGACTTTCCAGTAATAAACCCACATATTGTTTTTTTACAATGTTTCATCTCACATGCAGTCCACTCTGTTGCTTTTGACTGCCACTTTATCTCCCTGTGGCAGAACAGAGGCATTTTCAGGTTTTCCCCATGTCTCTGTAAGATTTTCCTGCAACATTCACAGAGACGTGCTGACTAGGCTAAAAGGTGACTCTAAATTGACATTGTGGGTGTTTGTATGAGTGGTCCCCGGAAAGGACTGATGCGCTGTTCTGGACTGGTGCCAGCTTTGTGCTATCAAGAAAGGACTGGGCTTCCTGGAACCCTAAATTGGATTAAGCAGGTTAGAGAAGAACACAATAAGAATTCATAAGCAAATCACAGTTTTACCTTTACACATGGGAGCGCCAATGTTGGGGTTACTTTTACATCAATTACATTGAGTGTAAGAAACAACAATTTACAATCCCAACCACATAGAAAATATGAAGAAAAGTACTGGATTATTCATTTATCGCTTAGTTACAAATCTTCTTCTACATTAATCTTTATAATTTTTCGTCGCTCCCAGATTTATATTGACCTAAATCGTTGTTCAGTTTCTTCAACATTTGTTTTTATCATTAAAACAAAGTTTTCAAGTTGAATTTAACAACCAAAACTGAAAAAAGCATTTACACGTTATATGTAGCTCATTGCATTTGCATCAGTAAATCAATGTTGTTTTGTGAAATCAACTAAAATAAGCAATAAAAAAAAGATAGTTTAACTTGTCTTATCATGTAGATGACAATGCAAGATGAGACCATGCCATCAATAAAGTCTTCTTGTTACTTTTCATGGCCATCCATCCATCCATCCATTTTCCAACCCGCTGAATCCGAACACAGGGTCACGGGGGTCTGCTGGAGCCAATCCCAGCCAACACAGGGCACAAGGCAGGAACCAATCCCGGGCAGGGTGCCAACCCACCGCAGACTTTTCATGGCCACAAAGAAATATTTGATCTATTTATTTATTATAAATTTATTTATTAATTCACCAAGGAATAATGGTAATGAACTTCATTGTGTTAATGGAAGAACTGAAAAACCTAAAAAGAAAAAAGCAGATCCATCAAATCATCAATATTTAGGCTTAACTGCAGTGTGGGAAACCCAGACTGCTAGCAACCCACGATGCCTCTCTCACAAAGTTGCTGTAGATTGTTTTTCAGGGTCTGGGTATAACAAAAGAGCAAACAAGCCAGCAGATTTTGACCTCTTCAACACAACTAATGATAAGCAGAAGATAAAGAGCTCTAAGTTCTCCTACTTTGCCAACAGGTCTTGTTCTTAAGAGAGTTGAGTTTACCATTGTCTTCCCATAGACTCTGTGTTTCCTGTTTTTCTGGTGCTTCAGTTGTGGACATTACAAAGAAAGTGGCAGAATTTCTCACATAACACAAGAACTCTGGAGCTTTGGTGTTACTTTTTAAGTAAACAACGTACCTCATTGCCAATCTGAGGTACTCAAACAGACTTTTCCTCATTTCTTCTCACTATCAGATCATCATCTTAAGGCCTTTGTCAATGCACTAAAGATCAAGTAAAAAATTCAGGCGTTTCACCCTGGACAACTGTCTAAACACCTAGTGTGAGAAGCACAGCATTGACTTTATGACTAACCAGTTAAAGTAGTAAGGATTACATTAAATATAATGTTGACCTCAGAAGCAGTAGCAGATACCTCTTCTATTATCTGACACAAAAATTCTATCTACCTTTATAAAATAAGTATGCTTGAACTTTGTAGAATAACTGCTCAAATTAAGCTGTCCTAAAGCACCAATAATCCAACTCTCACAGGCTATTTTAAAGAAGCCTCCAATTTCTTAACTGACACTGTACTATACAGCAGGGGTCGCCAAGTCTGGTCCTGGAGGACCTCCGTGGCAGCAGGTTTTCATTCTAACCCTTTTTTAAATGAGTGCACTGTTTGTGCTGCTAATTAACTTCTTGTGAATTCATTTTAATTGAATTGCTTTTTAAGATTTGTTCCCCTGAATTTCTTCATCGTTCCTCTGAATTGCTTAATTTCTTTTCTTAAATGGCACCCAAACAGAAATGAAATATGAAGTGAGTGAGCCAACAGAAGACCAACTACTTCAGGGCCTCAAACTCCAATTAATTTCACTCCAACCAGCTGCTTAATAAGGTGCAGATACTTGTTGTTAATTAAACCTGCTCTTTAATTCCATGGCTTGTTGCTGCTCTCATTATGCAATAGCAGACATTTCCAAAATCGTTGATTTTCTCTTTTCTAAGGGCACTGTTAAAATGTTTTGGGGTCCTGAGCAGATCGACATTCCTGAGACCTTCATCTTTCTTTATTTTCAAATATTGTACATTGGACACCAGTTGTTTTGGCTCATTTTATATCTCATTATTGTTTGGCTGCTAATTAAGGAAAAAGAAACAATTAAGGGGTTTGAGTCTTCAAGAGCAAATCAATTAAAATTAGTTCAAAAGAAATTAATTAGCAGCAAAAACAGGTCATTCATTAAGAAAAGGGTTAGAATGAAAACCTGCAGCCACGGTGGTCCTCCAGGATCGGAGTTGGCGACCCCTGCTATACAGTGTAAACTTCTAAACAGAACCAGGCATTTTTCCAAATGTTTTAAAAACTGCTGTTATTAAGCTGCTGCTTAAGAAAACTAATCTTCACTGTTTCATTCTAGACAATTTTAAACCTATTCCCAAGTTATGTTTGAGTAAAACTCTAGAAAAAGTGGGTTTTAAACAGTTAATTGATTATTTGAAAATTTTACTTTAAAAGAGAACTAATTATAGCACTGAAATTTATTTAGTCATATTAAGGGGCTTAAGACATGCACTAATGCTAATGAAAATGACATGGCTGCTACTGACACCATAAATCACAGTATTCCTATTGTGGCACCCGGTGGGGTTTGTCGCCCAACCGGGATGCCCAGGAGGAGTGGAGGAGGGCTTGTGCCTCCTCCAGGACACGAGGGGGCGTCCTCCCTGGTTGCCTTGGGGACCACGGGTACAGAGCTTGGAAGCTCAACCCTGTAGGGGCCCGTGGTCACCGCCAGGGGGCGCCCTGATGCCTTGGGAGCCCTGGACCTCAGCACTTCCACCACACCCGGAAGTACTGGGGGGGAAGAGTATTGAGGACACCCGGAGGACTTCCGGATATGCCGACAGAGCTTCCGCCACACAGGGGTGTGGCTACAGGAGCCCTCAGGATACACCTGGAGTCCTTCTGGGGTGAATGAAAGGGGCCGCCTCCCTCCAGTCGGGGGCAAGAGTCGGGTGGAAGTGGATGAAGCTTGGTGGAGAGGAGTGGAGGCGAACCAGAGACTGAGAGAAGGCATTGTGCGTGTGGACAAGGACTTGAGGGGTGATTGGTGCTGCGGCACTGGGTTTGTGCTCACGATAAGTGTAAATAGTAGTTGTGAATAAATGTGTGTGGTTTAAACATCATGCCTACCTGTCTGTGTCCGGGCTGTTCCCCACACTATCCACCATCATAAATGATCAGTTGGTTACTCTGGTACTGCCTTGAGTTGGTCTCAGTTATATAAACAGAGTGGATGAATAATAATTTTCTTAATTTTAAAAGGCAGACATTCTTCTAAATAACTATACTGTATAAACAGGGATTTGATAAGAAAACTCAGTGATCTAACGTTACAGATAAAGCCAGAAATAAAAAAATGTATGTATTATCATTGCTTCTAACCTATAGCTTTAAATTCACACATTACCCAGGATACAAAGACAGTAGTTTTCCATTTACGGAGCATACCACAAGTACGACCTTTTCTCTCACTGCAGGATGCAGACAATCTGACACATGCATTTCTTTTTGGCGACTATATACAGTAACTGAAATGCATTCCTAACAATACTGACAAAACAGACACTCTATTCAGAATGCAGCAGCAAGAGTTCTAACCAAAAAGTTAGTATCTTAGCACACAATGCCTATTTTACCCACATTTCAATGGCTTTCATTATCATTTAGGATTGATTTTAAAAATCTTTTGATTGCACACTCTGAATGCTTGTCCCTGTATGTCCCAAATCATTAAAACAGAATGAAGCATAAAAGATAAAAACAGAATGAAGCATAAAACAAGCACTGAAGTGGCTTGTTATTTTAATACACCAAACATTTAGACTGATTTACCAATAAAGATATATCAAGCAAGCTTTGTAGAACATATTTAAAAAAAAAAAAAAAGATGTTAAAAATCTTTAGTTAGTTATCAACCCCTTCTCTTTCTGGTTTTCTATCTTGGAACCTTCCAGCTTGAAGGTCTTTGCAGATTGGAACAAGTTCAACATACAAACTAGGTAAGCTGCAAAATGACATAGGCAGTTTTAGGAACTTTAGAAAAGAGGTAATTGAAATAAAACACAAACGTGGGGTATATCTGGAAAGTGCCATTAATGCACAGAGAAATATTCACTCCCTAACTAATTCTCACTATTCTATTTCTTTCCCTAAGTGCAGTCAATTTGCAGACTCCAGAATAAATGAGAATGACAATGAATGAGCTGCACCTCTGACAGACAGGCGCCTGCTCATCAGAATTCTCCTCTTCTTTACAAATGAAACAAAGAGAGAGCATTTAAGTAGGTCAAGGGGATCAAATGTAGTTCTGCGGTCTTGAATTATCCAATGCTGCATTTGTTGGTAAAGCAAACATGGGATCAGTATATTCCTAATCTGTACCATGAGTGCCAAAACAAGACAGTCAGAGGAACAGATTATCGAATATGATTCATAATTAAAAAGAATTACGACTGACTACACCTGGTCTACAGTGGGCAAAGGATGGTTTTGGTATTGTCTTATACAGATTTTCATCACGGATTTAAGCCAATCCACTTATAACTGAAGCATCCCCAATGCTTTGAGCATAAGCATAATTCAGTTATTAATTGGATAAATATTTGCTCAAGAAGGTTCAGACCATTCTTGCATGTTATAAATTGAAATATTAATATTTGCTCATATATAAATAAAATTTTAATACACAATTTTTATAAAGACATTCCAATTATTGCCAAGTAGAGCATTAATAAGCTATGCCAGTTGTTCTCAAGTAGTCCTGGGTGTTATAGTTCAGTGATTGTTATTGCTCTGGCTTAAGTTTATTTCTTGTTTTTTTTATGTTTTGCTGTTTCATAAGTGTCTACTAATTCTGTTTTTGAGTTGTCTTTATGTAAATCATGTTTTTATTTAATAAGGTTTTGTTTAACCATTTAATTTGTATTGTGTTTGTATGTTCTTTGCATTCATTCATTCCTTGTGTTTTGTGGGTGGAGCCCCAGGAAGCATCACTGCTGAGAAACTGACATCAGTCTTTATATTTCAAACTAAGGAGTAAGTCCTTCAGTGTTTCATTGCCAGTCAAAGAGTGCATTTATCTGTAAGTACTGAATTTTTCTGTTTTTTCGATTTTCTTCTGTTTTTGGATGATATTTTTTGGGTAATGGATTAGAACTTATTATTAGTTTTGGGTTGCCTTGTTAGGCAAACTCCTTTACCTAATTTTTGTCTTTGTACCATTTTTGTTCTGCTTTTGTTTAATTCAACGAAATTCCTTCATTTATAAAAAATATTCCTTCATTTGGACTTGCCTCTCAAGACAGAGGTTTAATGGGTTTTCTCCATTCAGGGGAATTTTGTACATTTTGGAACACTGAAATTATTTTGAACAGCCAGCTTGTGGATTGGTTTATCTCCAGGCATGTCTTGGAGTCACACATATAAAACTTGCATATGCAATTAAAGAGGTCCAAAATGTGCATATGCAAATTTCCATAGAAAAGTAGAGATTTAATAAAAGAAAATGTGAAGCAAGAACTTGGCACATCTGTACATAACATTTCTGAGAAACTGGGAAATGAGAACACACTCATTTAAGTTGGGACATACAGCCAAACCAGCTAAATGATGAATCACATGTATAATAATTCATATCACTAAGCCATTATTATAATGTGAATTGATGTGACAAACATTAAACCTCAGATGTTTGAATATGATGTACAGACTAAATTTTAGTTCCCTTTTAAGAGAGCCAATGCTGAGTATTTGACTGAAGCACTTTTATGTTTTTTGTCAGTTTATATTGGGTACCTGTTGTCACTTCTCAGAGTACTGGCCAACAGGCTTAGGATTATCTCAGCTAAGCTTCACTTCATCACACCCAATGTGCTGAAACCATTAACTGACTGATGAGGCACTACATTCAGTTGTCATATGGTATGGGTGTACATTGTGACAGGCGGCCGGATCCCATGCCCGGCCGGGACGCCCCTTCTGTATATGTTCCGGGGGAGCAGCTGTGGACATCTCACTACCTCCCCCGGGACGCTTGGTGGCAGCTTCCCTGGCTTACGATGGTGCCTCAGTTTCCCGCAGGGTTTCATGGGAGATGGAGTTCTCCACAGCCCTGTGGGGAGCTGGGGTGGCCACCAGGGGGTGCTGCATGGAGCCAGGAACCCACGTGGACATCTCTGCAGCCCCACCCGGAAGTGCAATTAGCCACAGGTGATCAAGCACCTGGAGCACTTCTGGGTGGGCTATAAAAAGGGCCAGCATCCACCACGCAGGGCCAGAATCGGGAGGAAGAGGACGAGGTTGCCTGGGAGGAGTGGTGGTGCCAAGGTGGAGAGAAAAGAGAGTGTTGTTTGTGCTATATACGTGCTTATGGGACTGTGTTGTGGCTGGGGGGATTACGGGGAAGACGTGCCCTCCAGTTGAAGAAAAATAAAAAGACTGTTTATTTTACATGTGCCTCTGCGTAAGTCTGTGCCGGGTCGGGCGCTATATAGCGTCTTTTCTATAACATACATAAAACATGTTTTTGCCAACATAAAAAGGCAACATAGAGGAGTGTCTGCTTCTCCTAATGTAATGGGAGCACTTTACTGCACTCATATTGCAATAAGGGTAACTAGCGAGAATGAAGTTGCTGTTGTTAACTGTGAGCAGTTACATTCCATTAATGCACAAGTTATCTGTGATGCCCATATGAAACTGGCAAATGTTATGGCTCTGTGGTCTGGGTCAATCCATGGTTAATTTATTTTAAGGCTAAATAGCTTCAACCAAAGTGATGTTAATGTATGCAGTGGCTGACTTGTTGGTAAGGTAACTGGCTAAATCCTCAGTTTCTCATATAGTGCATCCGGAAAGTATTCACAGCGCATCACTTTTTCCACATTTTGTTATGTTACGGCCTTATTCCAAAATGGATTAAATTTATTTTTTTCCTCAGAATTCTACACACAACACCCCATAATGACAACGTGAAAAAAGTTTACTTGAGGTTTTTGCAAATTTATTAAAAATAAAAAAACTAAGAAATCACATGTACATAAGTATTCACAGCCTTTGCTCAATACTTTGTCGATGCACCTTTGGCAGCAATTACAGCCTCAAGTCTTGTTGAATATGATGCCACAAGCTTGGCACACCTATCCTTGGCCAGTTTCGCCCATTCCTCTTTGCAGCACCTCTCAAGCTCCATCAGGTTGGATGGGAAGCGTCGGTGCACAGCCATTTTAAGATCTCTCCAGAGATGTTCAATTAGATTCAAGTCTGGGCTCTGGCTGGGCCACTCAAGGACATTCACAGAGTTGTCCTGAAGCCACTCCTTTGATATCTTGGCTGTGTGCTTAGGGTCGTTGTCCAGCTGAAAGATGAACCGTTGCCCCAGTCTGAGGTCAAGAGCGCTCTGGAGCAGGTTTTCATCCAGGATGTCTCTGTACATTACTGCAGTCATCTTTCCCTTTATCCTGACTAGTCTCCCAGTCCCTGCCGCTGAAAAACATCCCCACAGCATGATGCTGCCACCACCATGCTTCACTGTAGGGATGGTATTGGCCTGGTGATGAGCGGTGCCTGGTTTCCTCCAAACGTGACGCCTAGCATTCACACCAAAGAGTCCAATCTTTGTCTCATCAGACCAGAGAATTTTCTCTTTCTCATGGTCTGAGAGTCCTTCAGGTGCTTTTTGGCAAACTCCAGGCGGGCTGCCATGTGCCTTTTACTAAGGAGTGGCTTCCGTCTGGCCACTCTACCATATAGGCCTGATTGGTGGATTGCTGCAAAGATGGTTGTCCTTCTGGAAGATTCTCCTCTCTCCACAGAGGACCTCTGGAGCTCTGAGAGAGTGACCATTGGGTTCTTGGTCACCTCCCTGACTGAGGCCCTTCTCCCCCGATCGCTCAGTTTAGATGGCCGGCCAGCTCTACAAAGAGTCCTGGTGGTTTCGAACTTCTTCCACTTATGGATGATGGAGGCCACTGTGCTCATTGGGACCTTCAAAGCAGCAGAAATTTTTCTGTAACCTTCCCCAGATTTGTGCCTCGAGACAATCCTGTCTCGGAGGTCTACAGACAATTCCTTTGACTTCATGCTTGGTTTGTGCTCTGACATGAACTGTCAACTGTGGGACCTTATATAGACAGGTGTGTGCCTTTCCAAATCATGTCCAATCAACTGAATTTACCACAGGTGGACTCCAATTAAGCTGCAGAAACATCTCAAGGATGATCAGGGGAAACAGGATGTACCTGAGCTCAATTTTGAGCTTCATGGCAAAGGCTATGAATACTTATGTACATGTGCTTTCGCAATTTTTTTATTTTTAATAAATTTGCAAAAACCTCAAGTAAACTTTTTTCACGTTGTCATTATGGGGTGTTGTGTGTAGAATTCTGAGGAAAAAAATGAATTTAATCCATTTTGGAATAAGGCTACAACAACAAAATGTGGAAAAAGTGATGCGCTGTGAATACTTTACGGATGCACTGTATGTCCTTTATTATTCATTATAATAGCAATCATGTCATTACATGCTTACCCACTCAGATGCTTTTGCACACTCATTTGAAGAGTGCAGCATATGACATAATGCATCAGAAGGAGGGTACTCTACCAGCCAAAGAAATCTGCAACATTGTGACTGCATATGTACAAGGCTGATTAACATAGTCCATATATGTTTGTTTCAGGGAGGTAACCGGGCAAGGGCCAAGGAGCATTCATTTACACAAATTAACAAGATTACTGTGATTTATAAAGATCAATTGCATAGTAATGTACATACTGTATGCCAGATTATATAAATTAGATTTCATTGTCATACACATTTTCCTGTTTTTTGGTGTATGCATATTTTCACACTCAAATCCATTTATAAATGAGACCCCTAGCCTGGTTTGAGTCTTTTTGGTGGCCTATCACTCTTATTTTTTCAATTTTATGTTCCCTTAATCACAAACACTGGAGCTCCTCTATGGTAGCTGGTTTTTGTTCACAATCAGCTAGTTATTGATGTCATTGTTTAATTATTTGGTCTCTTTTATTCTGTATTTAGAAAAGAACATTCGTGAGAGATTTACATTTGTAATACATTTTCAAATACTTACATTTGTAAGAAATATTCAAGCATTTGTATTTTTCTCATAACTTTGAACACTTAAGTTTTTTTTGTAATTTTCCCATTAGTTCAAAATTATCTGTAGAGTTTGCTCCCTTAACTGCACACCGATAATGACAATTAACAATAAATGAAATAGACACTAGGGCATTTGCCACTAAATACTGAAAGGCTCTAGCTAATTTAGAATCAGAACTACTAGAATACACATTAGTAAACAGCAGCTTTAATAACCAGAACACAAGCAAAAATGGAATAAAAATAATGATGATAATACTAAAAACCAAATGAAAAAATATGTATGTTTCATGGGGATCACTTTTAAATTCAGGTGTTCATTTAAATCTGACATAGTTTGGACAAAACCTTGCACCCATAGTGGGCCTTAGGACTGAAGTTCAGAATCTCTGGTCTATGCAACTAGTGACATGATGTACAAGATATGTATTACAAAATTACACTTATCCTTTCCAAGATGGTTTACTTTGAATTATTCTTACAGTAAAAAAAATCAGTCTGGCCCAACACAAAACAAACCCAACTGCTGTACTACCCTTGTTTTAACATTATGCCTGTGCTTAAAAATAATTCTTTATATTTATCTGTGCTTGAACAGAGATGAATTATTAACACAGAAGAAAAAGAAATCTACAGATGTTAAAAGTCTGTCATATCAAGACAAACTGTTGCACACTAATATGCTAGCTTCTCATTAGGAGTATACTTTTGCAAATAGGTTTAACAAATTTTACAAATGAGATACCACTTTCACATTGTATTTGAAATTGTGAAAACGGTTTATTGTTTAACATGTAAATAAAAGTGCTACAACAAAACCTGTAAACAAGTCAAGACAAGCGATAATATAAAACCACTTTAATTCTGCATATAAAAATCTGTAAAATAATTTATGCCAGCACTGGCTTAATATGGAAAAAGCTTCTGGTATCTTTAGATATCTGAATTTTTTTTCTTTAAATCCATTTCATCAAATGGCCATAATCATAATAGAAATCCAAAAATTGATAATCAATCGGATATCAATGCAAGCAACATTTTAATATTTGGTTGTTTGTATCAATCATGTCTGTCATTAAATCACTTATTTCAAACTTCAGTCGTGTGTGCAGCACATACTTTGAGTATCACAAATTCTGAAGAGATTTCTAAATCAATGTCTTTATGTTATTTACCCAATTGAATGTTAGCTTCTGCCAAATGCCTTGTTCTACTTCATGCAAAAGGGATTTTATTTGTTTTGAAATACTTCAATTCCTAACACTACTGTCATTATCAGTTTATAGTGACATGGTTACAAAATCTTAAAGGAAAATGATTATTATCTAAACTATACCAACAAATGCAAGATAACTCCCCTCCTTAAATCCATCAAAACAGTCAAACAGAACTTTAAAATCACATTAAACTGTTTAACTCTCTCTCTCTCTCTCACTTAAAATCCACTATTCTTTTTAAATTTGTATATCTATTCACACCACTTGAATAGCATTTCTGACAGATTCTCTAGATTTGGGGAGTGGTTACACTCAATTACTTTCTTAATCCGATGTCAGTCTTTATGGTTAGTGGATAGTCAGATGACTCTCTCTGGCTTTCTCATTTACTGTGAAATTATTAATAGCACAACTTTTGGTTTCACATTTAGAAAGATGCTTATTGCAGCCATGGCTTTTAGTGCACAAGAGTCTATTCAGTTTAAATTTTGTTCACTACCTTGTTAGGAATATTACAATTATTATGGTTTCCTCTTTTGTTAACTGGAAAGTAATTAGCAAGGCAGTGTAAATACCAAGACAACAAACTTAATGACCATTTGCACCTGTGTGTTTATCATTAACCATCTCTTCCCATAAAGCATGTAGAAATAAAAAAGTGATGGACTGTAATTCTATTCAACCCTTGCAACATTGTGCTGATATTCACAGAAAAGCAAAATATCTACTGCGAGGAATTTCTGACAAAGAAGTATATAACAACAGGAATAAGGAATAGAACCCCTTAGTGTGTCATATTCTATTAATCACATACATTTGTCTACAATTAAGAAAATAAATGAGGTGAAAGCCTGCAGCCACAGTGACCCTCCAGGATCAGAACAGGGATACCACTGCTTACAGACCTCTCAGTAGATCCCAATTCTTTTATATTGTAGCTCTTGGAGTCTAGCAAAATGGACCTGAAAAATCTAGTCAAGTCAAGTTGGGGAGCATGCACTGGTACAGTGTGTTGCCACACCCACTACACAATGAAACAACTCCGGATCCCGGTTTGCAACCCCCCAGGCAGACACACGGTCCAGTCCCACCCTTTGGAAATGACCCTCTATCTGCCGCAGCCAGGTATTACGTGGGCAACCCCTTGGTCTGGTCCAGCCACTCGGGTCCCCAACAATGAGGATCTTATGAGCCAAATCACCCTCTGTGAAACGTGCCACATGACCATAGTGCCATAGCTGACGCTCCCTCACAATGCAGATAATGTACCTCATTTGGGACTCCATGAGCAACCGCTAATTCGACACAAAGTCAAACCAATGGTACCCAAGAATTTTCCAGAGAGACACAGTACCAAAGGAATCCAGTCTTCATCTCAGGTCACTGGATAGCGTCCATGTCTTACAACTATATAGCAAGACAGGAAGCACCAGGACTCCAAAGACCTGGACCTTCGTCCTTTTGCATAGATATCAGGAGCACCACACACCCCTTTCCAGCGACCTCATGACCCTCCATGCTCTCCCAATCCGTCTACTGACTTCATAGGAAGAGTCTCCAGAGACATGAATGTCACTGCCAAGGTAAGTAAACCTCTCAACAAGGTCAACACTCTCTCTGCAAAGAGACACACTGCTGATGGCTATGCCCAAGAGGTCAATAAAGGCTTGGATCTTGGTTTTTATCCAGGACACTCGCAAGCCCAGACACTCAGACTCCTCGCTTAGTCTCTCGAGCTCCCCAATCAGTGCCTCCATTGACTCCGCGAAGATCACAGCATTGTCAGCAAAGTTAAGATCCGTGAACCTTTCTTCACCAACAGATGCCCCACAGCCGCTGGACCCCACGACCTTGCCCAACACCCAGTCCATACAAGCATTGAACAGAGTAGGAGCAAGAACACACCCCTAACGAACCCCAGAATCAACTGAGAAAAACCCAGAGGTCCTGCCTCCACTCTGCACAGCACTCACAATACTAGTGTACATACCGGCCATGATATCCAGCAACCTCAAGGGGATCCCGCGAATCCTCAGGATGTCCCACAGGGCAGCTTGATCAACTGAGTCGAATGCATTGCGAAAAACGACAAACTCTGCCAATATTCGAGTTTGCGCTCCATGAGAACCCTCAGTGCCAGGATGCGGTCGATGGTAGACTTCTTAGGCGTAAAACCAGACTGTTCCGGTCGCTGGTTGGTGAGCAAGTGATCACGGATCCTATTGAGGATGACCCTAGCAAGGACATTACACGGCACCCCCGTTATCCCTCTGTAGTTGCTGCAATCCAGGCGATCACCCTTCCCTTTCCAGATACGGACGACAAGTCTCGTTTTCCAGTCAATTGGGATGATGCCAGTCTCCCAAATGGAAGCAAAGATTGCTTGCAATGCCAAGAGGACAGCTTTACCACTAGCCTGGAGAAGTTCATCCCGGATACCACAGATCCCTGCAGCCTTTCCCCCCCTCAGCTGGTTCACCACCTGTGCAATCTCAGGGAGATTGGGTGGTTCACAGATAATTGGAGGATCAGCCCCAAGAACCGCGGACCCAGAGATATCCAACGTCCTAGCCGGAGGATCAGCTTTGAACAACTGCTCAAAGTAGCCAGCCCAGCGGGTCATAACTGCAGTGTCAACCGTAAGGACCATTCCATCAGCTGCCCTGACTGCGACTCTCCGAGGAACAGATTCAGATGTGTGTAATGCTTCAATTCCTCTGTAAGCAGGACGTGGGTTACTAGACCATAGATGGTGTGTCACTTGTTCACAGATTCCTCTAACAAACGCCTCTTTATCTGTCCTCAGAGTCCTTGCTGCTGTCCTTCTCAGTTCCCAGTACAGACCAGAGTTGCCATTGAGCCGTGCGCTGCGCCTCCTCTCAATGATATCCAGGGTGCCCTGCGAGATGAAACACCTCCTTCTGGGAACAACAGTAACACCAACACAACTCTCAGCAACCTTCAGGGTCTTGTCACGGAAGGTCTCCCACATCACATTAGGATCGGCAGTCATACCCAAATCTGAAAGTTCCTCACACAAACTGCGCGCAAAATCATTAGAAACAGCCTGGTCTTGGAGTCTGGCCAAGTCCAGGCTCATTTTCCTAGTAGGTGGTAACCTCCTGGACCTAAGCTGGATCCTAAGATTAGCAACAAGAAGTCTGTGGTCAGAATACACAAACTTGGCACTTCTGTAAACCCTGCAGTTTTGCAAGAGCCACCAGCGGATGTCCACGAGGATGTGATCGATCTCCTTCACCGCACCACCAGTATTGGAATAAAAGTCCAACGATGCGGTTCAGGGCGCTGGAACCAGGATCCAGCGATTCGCAGCCCCTGACCTTTTGCGAAGTCAAGGAACATGGAGCCACTTTCACCACGGTCACCAGACCCATGGGGACCAAGACAATCCTTATAGCCAGCCCTGTCAGTGCCAGTGGCTGCATTGAAGTCACCCATGACCAGAGGTGTGTCACCTCATGGGCACCCATCAACCACCAAGTGACGCTGCAAATAAAATGTCTCCCTCACCAAGACAACACTCACCGTGGTCGGAGCATACACTGAGACAACAGACAAGGAACCCAGAGAGTGCTGTATGAGAGTCTCATAATACGATCGTTGAAAGGAGTGACATCGGACACCATCGAAAGAAGCCAATCCGCTACAGCAACAGCTACTCCCTGAGTATGACAGCCATCAGACCGACACTAAAAATCTAGTGCTCATTCAAAAACTATGGTTCCTACAAACCCTGTGTATCTCAGTGCTCATAAATTTGCTTATGTCACATCTTATTTTACCTACACTTTGGCAAAACAGAATTAAAAAAAAAAAAATCAATACTATTTAATCTGTCCTTCAACACTTTCCAAAGGATTGTGTGTAGTGCAGTCTTTCTCTTTTGCCTATTGTGTTAGGCAAGGATATAAGTTCACTGCAGAAGAATGTCTAGGAAAAATTAATGTTATATTTTACTACATTACTGAATAATCTCAATAGCATTGTATATTAATATAATGCTCCACTATGATTCAACTGTTATATTAAAAATGAAAAAAATCATATTCTTACAAGTGACATACAGATAATGAAGCACAGTGATCCCCCACCTACCGCGGAAGTTATGCTCCAGACCCATCAGCGATAGGTGAAAATCCGTGATATAGAAAGACCATATAAATAAATACTTTTTTTTTTATAGTTTAAGCTTTAAAATACCCCTCCCACACACTTTAAACACATGTAAACTTATGAAAACACACTTTGTAACCACATATGATGATATGTGGATGTCGGGGTAAGGATACGAGTAACATCTCTCTTTTATAAAACATTTTAACGTCACGCAAGACAAAGCAGTGAGACAGAAGGACAGCTGCTTTACAGGCTTTTAAATGATTGACGCGCAGAGCGACAAGCAGAACAAGCATCTTAGCAGAAGCAGCACAAAGTCCACTTCTCCTTAGCATGCATTCAGCTCCCTCCCTTCACAACGCAAAGTGGCAATAGCGCAGCGAGCCCCCAGGGAGCATGGGGGGGTGTAGGGGGTTGAGCAAAGCGATCAAGACCAGATCATCTCGGACAGACACTTTGACGACACGCCCTGCTTACAAACAATTTAAAACAAGTTCACTGACCTCTAACCTAGCAGTTGTTGGAATGCTTTAGGCAGACAAACTTCAGGTGCTCCCAGCTCTTAAAACAATGACAAGCAGAACACGCAGCTTGCCAGCAGCAGCTGCAGAAACCCAGCAGATGATCCGAGCACCTCTCCTTAGCGTGCGTTCAGCACTCGCACCGCCCCCCCCCCCCCCCCCCCCCCGCCACTTCAGAATGCACAGAGTGACAAGCAGAACAGGTATCTCGGTAGAAGCAGCACAAAGCCAGTAGCTGATCTGTCAAGTTCTGCTTAGTGTGCGTTCAGCTCCCCCCCTTCACAAAGCGAGCGGCAGAGATACGAAGTGGCAAAAGGACAGCTGCTGTACAGGCTTTTAAGTGATTGACGTAAAGTGCGACAAGCACAACACACAGCTGGCCAGCAGGAGCAGCAAGACACCAGCTGAACCGATCGCATCTCTTTAGCGTGTGTTCAGACCCCCCCTACAACACGCGAGCAGCGTTATAAGTGCCGCGACAAAGAGATTTAACCACGCCCGTGGCAGGAAATAAAGGACAAATATTGTTTTTACAAAAGTTTTAAAGTAAAAATGAAAATAATGCATATGTAACAATTCCCATGAAAATAATCTCTTTAAATTGTTTATCCGGTAAACCAAACCCGGGGGTGGGCAAGAGAAGCGAGCAGGGGGCAGAGCCCCCTATTAATAATTATAGTATTAATAAATCCACAATGTAACGGGGGCACGATAGCTGAACTGCAATATAGCGGGGGATCACTGTACTCTTTTGCCTGACAAGTAAATGAAAGCCATCATTTAAAAAAAGATTATACATAAAAATTAAGGTCAACAGAACTGGGCAATAAAAGCACTAACAAAATTAGGACTTCATATAGTCCAAGCCAGAGGTTTGTCCTTATCCAGTCTGTTACATCCCCAAAACGCCATACACCCACTTGAACAATATACTGACATGCCCATTTTGATTGTAATATTCCCCTTATTGTATGAGAAATCCTAAAGTACCTCAAAGGTCAACAGAACTAACCATTAGATAGAGAAGAGCATGAATAGCAATTTTGTTTAATACATTTAAAAAAAAAAAAAAAAACACAATATTGATGTATTGGAGTTGCTCTTCTATTTTACAATGTTTTTACAGGTTGGGAAATATCACTTTAGAATTTACAATGTTGTGCAATTTTAAAGTGTCTCATCCTTTCTAGCTATTAGTTTAGCTTCAATCTTGGGCAGAAATGTGCAGCATTTCTGATTCAAGGTGACTAGACACAATATAAGCAAGTCTAACAAAATGATCACTGAACATGGCTGCCAAAGGCTTAATGGAACCCAGCCATTCTCACAAACCTATTTCATTAGTCTTTGCAACTGGTGTGCTTCACATTAACTTGCACTGCACTTAAGTGCATGAAAGGTCAGTCTTGTGTGTTTTTTCTTTTTTAGTATATCATCACAGAGCAGAAACACCTTTAGAGATACTCACCAATTCCATCTTTTGTTGTGTCATCTCAGTTTCTAAAATTGGTTGGTTATACTGAAAATAAATAGGACATATCACCCTTGCCTTGACATAAACAGCCTCTTATGCACCAGTATTTGCCAAGTCAGAATAACAAGGTGTTTGCTGACATATTACCAGCATCGAAAGGTGTTGCAGAACAATGCCAAAATTTTAATGCTAAAGGAATTCTAGCATTCTTGGTGTGAAAACAGCCGTTATTAACCATGGCAGGGCATAAATCAGAGTTAGTTTTGCTATAATGCAGTTAACCACATACCTAATAGGTGACAAGACAATGACACTTCATAATTTACCAGTAAACTGCTGAGTCAAGGGCATGTGAAAATAAAACCTACCATCTATATTCTTACAACATTGGCCCTGCAAATTCCAACAAGAAAACATTACTTATTCTTTGAAGTTTGCCTCTCTACTTTTGTGTAAATTAACATATCAACTTGACAAGATATGACAATGCCCTCCATAAAAAGGATGAATATCAAATGCTACCAAATTCAACAGAAGGTGCAATAGCACATATAATCCTACAGCTAGCTTGACAGTTTTCACAAACACTTGCAAAGCCTTATTTGTTTAGTCTGCAAGGTTAATTTGAAAAACACTCGATAATGAGGGTCACTTCACATCCAGACCAAGAAAACTTTTAAGCCTGGTTGACATCATATACAAAGATGAGTCATCCACACTGTTCAGGGAGTGTTAGACCAAATTAAGCAAGAGGCATTTGGTTTTCACAGTGGTGATGGTGGCAGTATGAAAATTACAGATCCTACAAAACCATGTATTGGCATTCTGAAAATTGTGGTGGCTAGAAACATTGGTGGCTAGTTGTCCTCAAAGGACAATATGTTACAAGTTGTCAAGTCTCCACTCATGGATGTGCTTTAACAACATTCAGCTCCTTCCAGTGAATCTCTGCTCCTGTCTCCCTAACTAGGCCTAGCTATCCTTTGATTCAGTCTCCCTTCACTTACATGGTGTTCAAGGTAATAGCTTAGTCTTGCTCTACAATGTGAATCGACCAATGCCAGGATCCATCTTGAGACTTCCCATTAACATCAACTCACAACTGCAGATGGATTTTTCCAAAGGAAAGCCTCCTTAGTGCTCTTGTCTAAACAAGAATTCTCTTTCTGCTCCCTTTCCACACACTGCATGGACTGACCTGAGAACATTATAGTATTTTCAGTTTACAACAACAAATATAGTATGCCTGAGAGTGCATATGCAACACATTAGAGCAAACAGAATTTCATTGTATGTAACACAAAACTGCAAGTTTGTACAGCTGTTCAAAAACCCCAGAGTCAACCAGAAGTTGAATCTATCAAACATGTGTAGGGTGGCACCAGTAAATGCATTTGCTCAGGCATACAGAAGACCCAACATACAGTACTAGAGATGATCATAAAGCAAAACAAAAACACAAAAATGTAGGCATAAGAACTGACTGACTGTTCCGTGGTTTAGGCTTGTACTACATGCAGCTAACAAAGCTATTAAAATAATTTAAATATCTATATATTTATGTTAAAGTATATAGGATTTTGAGGAAATCGCTATTGTGCAGTTTATTATGCTGCAGGTTCATAGGTCCAGCTTCCGGAGTTCAAATCCCACACTTCGTCCATGTGGTTATTATACATTCTCCCTGAAACTTCATGGGTTTTCGTCTGTGTACCCAGGTTTCCCTCCTACATTACCAAATACGTGCAAGTTAGGTAAAATTGGCCCTGCGAAAGCTTGTGTATGCATGGGTGGGCCCCGAGATGGATTGACATACTATTCAGTTGTCACAATCTGGATGGGATTAAATATATATATCAATGATAACTTGTGCCAATGAAACAGACAGGCAAAGGGTATTGTGGAATCGACAGTCTAAAATCATCACCAAGAGAAGAACTGAGTAAACCAAGCCAGAAATGCAGAAAAAAAAAACAATCTGCGTACAAGTGCTTTTGGGGTGACATTAAATCCAAGCCGATTCCAAAATTCCATGCCAATACTCTTCATCTCAAAAATACAAGTCATACAATTCAGACATAAAAAAACTACCCGATTGTCAAATCCTTGGAAATCCTCGCAAACGCACTGATTAGAAAGCTGAATTATCACAACTTGGAGCTCGGAATAGCACATGAATGCAGCAAAAAGAAGTGCACATGATAAACAGGAAACTAAAGCCTCATGGGTTATGTTTTTGAATTGAAAACAGCACTCTTAACCATCAAAGAAGGGGGAGAGGCAGATCTTCAATTCAAAAAGGCAATCCAATACAGCTTTGTGATGTTTGCAGATTTTTCTAGAAGTATATATTTTACAATATTTGATAAAAAAGCATGCATTTTGTCCCGTTGAGCATATGACCGGATAACTTACATGTGGATTTTGCTACATGAGTAGAGTGAGGCTTCTTTTTTCAATGGACATTTTTTATACCATTTGTCGTTGTACAGAATTGGGCTCTATTGGCTCGTAATATATCAAACTTTTGTCTCTCCATTCTGCATGAAAACATGACATTAAAATTATCTTTCAACCATTACTATATAACACATACTGTAAGGTTAGTAACATATTAAAAGTGCATCCTTTTTGGGTATAGTATTCCTTTAATATGATGTATATGCAGTTATAATTAGAAGGAAAAGTTACAAAGATTGTTTATATATATCTGGATAGCACCATACTGTATGTTAAAAACCACAAATAAATCTAAAAAAAATACATTAAGAGAAAATACTGAGTTGAACTTTTTTTTATATAAAAAATTCCACCTACCCACCAAGTTCACCAAGGCACTTTTTTATACTAATCATCAGCACACAAAGTAAAACAAAAACCATCATTGAAGTATGCTACAAACAACATTTTCATTTTCAATGCATGTGCCCTGGAAGGAGTGTGGTTATGCTTTTGTATTAATATCTTAAACCATTTTAAAACTTGAAATGTGGTTCACAGATGACAGGAAACCAAATCAGGATGATATTGAACTCAAGGTCAAATAACCCTTGATCTTGCCTCCTTTAATCCACAAAACAAGTAACATATGAAGCAAACAAAACACCTGTTTACTTTCATGTGTCACCTCAGGGTGTTAAATGCTCAATTCTGTATGGAATTGCTAAATTTGTTCTGAAATGCTTTGGTGCCTTCCAAACCATTAAATATTAGTTATCATGACAACCTGCTTTTCCAGCCTTCACTGAAATTGATTGCCCTATAATAAATTCAATAAAACTTGTACTGAATAAGCAATGCTTAAATAAGGATGCTACAAGCCATTTAAATGTTTTAATTTTGTTTTCGAATTAAAAAGTGCATATTTATTATAGTCTAAGACAGTCAAGATTGTATTGAGGAAAAGAAATCCAGATTTCATCTTTGTCATATCATGAATATTTGAGGAGTTATGGGAATTTGCAAGTCAGCTGCACAATTTGTGCACATTAGAGAAGACTAGTGACACAGTGTTTGTTCCATGCTGTCTTGTGGGAAAATACTTAACCTGCAATTGCTCTGTCCTGGGTATGATGTTAATCTGCATCCATCCCTGCATGTAGGCCCTCCAACCTGCAGGGAAAATCATTTTCCTTGTTTTCTTTAAAGGCATTTTTGTGTATTTGAAATATTTACAATTACTTAACTTTTAAAACCAGAGCCCCATTTTGGACCTAAGCCAACCTGGAAGCCTGCCTCTTGAGTTTGGGGTCTAGCTACCTGGGGTGAAGCCTTTTTTGGAGCAGACTAATGAGATACTGGTCTGTTTTCTAGTCCCCATATCTACTTTCTGTGTTGCTAATTACCAAAAGCAGTGATTGAGAGCTCTGCACTAATTCATACAGTATGCCATAATTTTGACAAAGTAGTTGACAGTTGTACAAAAAAAAAAAATACAAGGAGTTATGCACTGTGTTTATTTTGTCTGCTTGTATCATAGAGCTTAAGATTGGTAAATACAAGCAGTGCTTGTTAGTGATCATTTTAATTCATATTTATAATTACATCTTAAGTATCAGAAATGGCATGCAAAGTTAGTATATATTTACATTGTAAGAAGTGATTTAGCTACAAATATCAATTAATCGTTTCAGTGTGTGAGAATATGAATAACTGTTGTCACACACGTGCGCATGGGAGGCAGCTAAAGGGCTCAAAAGAAGGTAATTATACGCCAGACCAGGGGATGGCAGAGTGCACTGATCCCTTCTCTTTTTCATCAGCAGAGCGAACATAGGAAATTCCACCTGGATCCGATGACATTACTTATGGTTTTCTGGGGGGCCTGATGTTGTCACTTCTGGTTCTGGGCCAGATGACATCACTTTCAGTTCCGGCCCCCGAGGACACTGCTTCCAGTTCTAGCCCCAATGACATCACTTCCCCTGCTTGGCTTTAAAACCGCCATGTTTGCCCGACTGTTTGTTTGTTTTTTTGGACTTAGATCTGTTAAGATCAGTTTAATATAAACCAAACCTTTATCTTTGGCAGCCATATTTCAAGTATATGAGCAGCTGCCCCCAAACCTTTCCTGTGTGGTCGGAGTTCTTTTCCACTGTATTTTCACAGTGATTCTCTATTAAAAAACAAAATGTCCGAAAAAATTCAGACTTGTGCATCAGTAGGCTTTGCACCTAGAAACCAAGTTACCCAAACTATTTTATAACATTTCACTAATTGTTTACTGCTCTGATACTGATCTTTCTGAACATAAAATAGGTTATTACGATAGCAACTGATGAGAAGAGTTTAAAATTAATTGCAGAATAATATTACTTGAGTGTTTCTCTAGAGTGCCTCTTTCACTTGCACAATTTCACTCAAAAACTAATTAGCACATCGACATCTCATCTTAAGTTTCGAGTTTGGTATTTTCTGTCCAGCGTTTTAGGTTTAGACTGTCCTCAAGAAAACGATGACACACAGACACACACACAGCTCCTCGCCCATAGACAATAGGTTAGGGTGAGGGAGGGTGCAAAGCAAAATTATTATATATACACACAATATGAAAATATTGTAGTACCCATTTTTGCCTAAATATTTCTAATCCACCTCATTTAATGTTTTCTCTTATAAAAAAAATACAAAATTCTAAACACTTTATTATTTATAGACACATTTATTAAAATATAGCAGAGCAATTCAATGGTTACTTAGCCAATATAAGCAGTTTAACCAAGTACTACAATTTTAATTATTTACTGCATTAATTTTGGTTATCTAAGCATCTGGCCATTTGTGGATAGTTGAAGGATCATCAGCTCAGCTGTCAGTAATTCAATGGTTAAATTATTGTAAAATTTTTTTACTGTCATAATGTGAACTGCAAATTGCCTTTGAAATATAATATAACATTGTTAGGCTGCAGTTCTCCTGTTCAAGTCTGTTAACATCACTTTTATTTTTCTAGTAAAAAGACCCCAAGCAGCTCTGTGTGTACGGCGCTGTAACCAGTAAATCTCCCGTTGCCCAGGCCCACTCTACATAATCGGAAGTCACTAGTTAATGTATCTAAATCTTGCACCAACCTCGGTGACAGACAGTGGCTACAGTGTTCTAGAAAAACACATTATGAAAATTTTTATAATTATTATTGATAATTTATATAGCATCTTTCCTATGCACAAAGTCATTCACAAATATTTTAAACAACACAAGAGGATTAAAAGAAAAAGGGTTTAAAAAAAAAAAAAACACTGAATACAAACTACTATCAGACAAATTGTGAATAAAATTAAATACGTAAAACAAAGTTCCAAATAAGAAAAAAAAAAATTTCTAAAAATTTAGCAAAGCTAATGCTTGACTAGAAGATATAATCTTTATGATGAAATGCAGATTTGTAGGATTTTATACATTTTATACAATTGAGCTCATTTAAACAATATTTACTGTTAATATTTCCAGTTTTTAAGAATCTGTGTTCTAAAGGTTCAAATAGCTTTACTGTGACAAAGACATTTTCTATATTGTAGCTGTTTATGGAGTGAAGTGGTAAGAACAGGAATCGGTGGTTGGAATATTTTGTGAAAGATAGCATAGTTGCAATAAAGAAAGCCTTTGACGAAAATCCACTAAATTTGGAATCCAGCACTTCCAAATTAAGTTAAAATCACCTCATTGGAGTGGATACAGATTTATACTCTAAGACTCTTGGAGCCTAATTATATCGCCATTTCCCATTGGGATTAATAAAGTATCTATCTATCTAATTCCTTCACCTGGGAAAATTCAATAGTGTGTTACATATGGAAGTCTGATGGTTGATGGATACTAGGTGATCTGGGGCATGTAATCCGTGCATACCTTTTCACAACTGTCAATAATTCCCACACAAACCCGGACAGTGGTGGAACACAATATGTGCAACATGCACTTCAGCGGTCTTCATAAATTATCGACTTGCATCATATTATTTTACCCATGCTACACTCTAGTTGTTTGTGCTCCAGTGAGGATTAGGAAAGGATGGAGGTTGTAAATTCCTGGTCCTAGAGCTGGGGGGCTGTGGGGGTGTGATACATGTTATGCTGATGTGGAGACTTGGCAGGCTTTCATCACTACAATTTTTACATATTTTTCCACTCATCAGTTTCTAATTGAAAGACATTGCTTTCATTTGATTTTACTTAACTTATTCCCTATGTATTTACGAAATAAAATACACTGCACAGCCTGGAGGTGTGTGGGAATTTAATACATAATGGAATGTATTTACTCATCTTCATTTAAAATTTGTATAAAAAAAAAAACACAGAGTACATTAATTCAGTATCTAATCAAACAAGTTACAGTAACAACCAGATACTTTTGTTTTCATTAGCTTATCCAGTTTTGTTTTTTCTCGCAGTTGGAAAGGCTGTCATATGCCTTAGTAAGCAATAAAAGTCTTGTCATCTTATATAGACAAATAAGCACTTTTTTTTTTTTTTTTTTTTTTTTTTTAAAAAGAAAAGTACAGTTTTATTTTACAGTTTGTGTCTATTTTTTGTCTATTTTTGAAAGAATAGGTTAGCAGTTGTTTGCTTATTATGTTTTGGGTTAACTGGTTATTAAATAATAATTTAATTCTTACTTCATATTACTTTGTAGAAACTTATTTTATTCCATCAAAGGATAAAAGTCACCATATAATGAAAGTATTGTAAATGGATTGTTTTTTAATTGATTTGTGAGACTTTTTGTAGGCATATTCAGGAGTTAGGTAACAAAGCAGTATTTTATACTTTACTCATAAAGTGGCCACTTTAGAGGGGTTTTGGGAAACCCATGCAAAGAAGCATATACTTCACAAAACTGCTCTTTATTCTTAAAGGTTTGTCTTTTTTATACAAGTCACCCCAAGAAGGTATACACTTCTGGAGGTCTACCATCCTCTGAGGACTGTGCTCTAATATGCCAATTGCATGCATTATGTCACAAATGATGGATGCATTTACTGTACACATCTATAAAACAATGAGCTTAGTGAGAAGAATAAATTGTCACTGGCATAGTAATTGACTTTTTTTTTAAATTAGATTACATTTTCACACACATGCTTTTCAGGAACTTAATTCAACTAAATCGCTTTTTCGGTAGACTTGTCTAGAGTGCGTTCTTCATCATTGGTGTACAGTTAACCGGAGATTTAACGTTCATATGTTTTAATGTATACTACAGAAGAGACTGGAATGACCTGAAATTCCTCCAAACATTGAACCTCTAATTTGAACATTAATCATTTTATGGTAGTAGCAGGTGTAACCAACAAACTGAGGTGAAATAACTGGTTTGATATGTTGATGTACTGTTGGGTAAGGTTTAAAATATGGGAAAATAGAGAAACAAAGTGCACATAAAAACTAATAACCCACATAAAAATGAGCTTATTTAATATATGCTTACTATAAAAAGCTACATTCCTTTAATAATTCAGGCATGTGCATTAGCAGTGACTGGGTTAGAAGCATGCCCATTGTAGTTTAAAAGCTCTCTCATCTGTAGACCAAAAGGGGAAGATCCCCCTTTAGCTCCTCCAGATGTGATGGCTTCTTTTGTAATTCAAAGGCCTCTGGTTCCCAGCCTGTGGGCACGGCTGAGCACTGCAATGCCAAAGACTGAATTCCAACTCCAGCATTCCCCTTAACAAAGAAATCAACAGACAAGCCAAACAGCTATTTCAATCACTCACCTAGTAATCCATAGGTGTTTAAGGTATTGGACATTCACTGCATACACTGATCCTGCTCATTTGGTTAATATATAGTGTGTATGTATAGTATCAGTATAGCAAAGTATAGTATCTGTAGCAATATAACAGTAAGTAAGCTTGATGCTATAGACGTTTTGGTGTTGGCCGATATGTCTCGTCAATGTTGTAACAGCTGCAATACATTCTGCTATATATGTGGCGAATATACACTTGAACCTCAGAAACATTGGAGGACTGCTCGTGAAGAAAGCTTATCTGTATTTCAGCTGCAAAATTGGTGATCAGGACAAGGAATGGGCGCCTCACATTTGCTGTCAGTCAGGCTCAGAGGTACTCGAAAGACGATGCTGTTTACTGTTCCGATGATATGGCGAGAACAGAAAGACCATGTGACAGACCGTTACTTCTGTTTGACTAATGTATCTGGTTTTTCTGCGAAAAACAAGAAGTCAACTGAATATCCTAATCTGCTTTCACCAATGAGACCCATGCCATATAACGACAGTCTTCCAATTCTGAAACCACCAGAGGATTGGATATTAGAAGAACCAGATGAAGAAACTGCAATGCAAGGTACTGACAGTGACATTGAGCCGGATTTTGAACCGTGCTATTCAGGCTATCCACCTCTGATAACACAGTCCGAATTGAACGATTTGGTCAGAGATTGGGGTCTGTCAAATCCAAAAGCCAAGCTGCTGGGTTTGAGACTGCAGGAATGGTGTTTGCTGTCACTAGGTACGAAAATTTCTGTGTTTCGAGGCTGACATCATGATATAACCACATTTCTTGCACAAGTTGAAAGTCTCTGTTTCTGTTGTGACATTGAAGGATTGTTCTCAGCCTTGGGTTGTGATCACAACCCGGAATAGTGGCGTCTCTTCATTGATTCGTCAATGGTAAGCCTGAAAGCTGTTCTGCTACACAATGGCAACGTTTATCTTTCAGTACTTGTTGGCTATGCAGAACACATGAAAGAAACATATGAGAATATGGAACTGTTGCTGAAGCAAGTCCAGTATAGCAGGTACAACTGGAATATCTGTGGAGATCTTAAAGTCGTTGCTCTGTTACTAGGACTGCAGCTTGGCTATATGAAACTGTTGTTTCATCTGTGAATGGGACAGCCGTGCCAAAGAGTCACACTATTCTCGACAGAACTGGCCACTCCATAAAAGGTTAGTTCCAGGACAGAAAAATGTGGTACATGAATCGCTTGTCGACCCGGCAAAGATATTTTTCCCTCCTCTTCACATAAAACTGGGACTCATGAAGAATTTTGTGAAAGCACTGAACAAGGAAGGTGAAGGTTTTCATTATTTAAGACAGATGTTCCCAAGAATAACTGATGCCAAGATCAAATAGGGCATTTTTGTTGGCCCCCAGATCAGACATGTTATGTGTGACAAGCGGTTCGAAGATCTGTTAGTTGGGCCGGAAAAAATTGTCTGGAAAGCCTTCAAAGATGTTGTTGACAATTTTCTGGGCAATTACAGAGCCCCAAACTACATTCAGCTGGTAGACAAACTTCTCAAAGCATACAAGACAATGAAGTGCAACATGTCACTCAAGGTTCATTTCCTCCACTCACACTTGGACTTCTTCCCCACAAATCTCGGTGCTGTCAGTGACGAACACGGTGAAAGGTTTCACCAGGACATTGCCATGATGGAGAAATGATTCCAGGGCAACTGGAATCTGTCAATGCTTGCTGACTACTGTTGGACACTGCAACGTGATGCACCAGTCATTGAATACAAAAGAAAATCAGGAGCAAAACACTTTTAATTCTGTTGAATTTAATAGCTTATGCGAAACATAAACATGACTAAATACGTTATTGTCAGTAAACATATAAATGTCTATTTCTCAGAGTTCCTACATGATGCAGTAAAACCAAAACTATATTTGTGCATACCCAGTAGGTACCTCTCACAATCTGCAAAATCTTTTAAGGAAGCAAGACTTTTCAAAAAAATTTTGTGCAGTGATATTTATGAAGTATTCAACTGAGAGAAACTGCAATCAATAATATATTTTCATCTCAGTTGTTCTTTTTAAATCAGACTTATTTTTCTGGTTGTCTATAATTTGTATTGTTTTCCTACTAACACCATTTGGCTTTTTGGCTTTCGTCTGGTTGCCATCCTTTTGTGTGTATTCCTGCACAGATGTGACCATGTTTATTGGTGCTAGGCTGATTGCTGGTCACATGACACTTTATTCCAACATTCCCAATCTACTGTATCTAAGATGGCTATGCACAGATTTAGACATCCAAACTGTTGGATTCTCTTCTGAACAACTACTACTTATATTTGGGGTTAGGGGCAAGGATTTTGAGGTTGAATTTGGACTTTAAAATGTACATTTTGACTATGATTTGGGGATTATGTTCATGGAATTGATGATTGATGTCAATCTCTCTCTTTTCTCAGCCTCAGCCGGTTCTTTTGCCTCCTCCCATTACCTTTATTTCAACAACTTTTTCTTTATCCCTTTTCACATTTAAGTGTCCTTAATTTAAAAATAGAGACAAAAGGAAAAAGATTTCATGGGAATGGTACAAACTCCAAGACAGGCCACTGCTATTAATACTGGCAGACATAAAGTTCAACGCATATAATATGAGAAAATATTGAACATGCATACATTTAGTATAAGCCTTCCAAGAAAGAAAGAAAAACAGTGTTATTTTCATGCCATGCTACTAATACAGGAGAGTGGTGGGTCATGAAGCAGACAGTGTTTTAATCTACATTATTTCAGATTTTTATCTTCAATGCATAACTGAATTACTGCTTATAAATTAATTTGACAAATGGTATTTATTAGACACGTTTTAGAAGGGAAATCTCTTTTGCTATCAAAAGGTTAACTTATCAACTATATAGGATAATAAAACAAAATACAAAGTAAAAAGCACTTTGCAATTTTTTATTGCACTAAAAATAACAGTTTCAGATATTGTATCTACTACTGAGATACCACAAGCTCACGGAAAAAAACTTTGTTTTCCATATGAAAATTAAAAAGGAAAGTAAATCATAATGTGTGGATGTGTTGCTGAGCTGATACAAATCTGGTATTTTACATATTTATGAAGTAATGCTAATCCTCATTTACTCCTAAACTGGCCCTCACATACACAAGACCATTATAATGTCTTGGCTCATCATAGCATTCATATATTTTGGATGGGAAAACCAGGGCACATGAAGACCCATGTGAATATATGACACAAAACATACTATTTGTACCTAGTGCCTCATCAAAATTCATGGAGGCATTGTGTCTATATCTTGTCAAATGATTCCTAATCAAAGTGCAATTAACTGCCTTTACTGTATCTGGAACAACTGCGAGGAATGCTTTCATTATTTTAATTATTTTTCATGTAGATTACATCTGCCCTGCTGACTGTGAAAAGAGGTATCAGTCAAGTTAAAAATGTAGTCTTTAGATATTTACCAGATGAGTGCAAAAGATGAACTTTAACGCTTCCCAAAAACAAATATTTAAGCAATCACCACATTCCTTTTCCTACACCATCCAGAGCAATCGCATTTTGCTTGACTGTCCATTTTTAGCAAATATTTCAGTGACTGAATTGCCACTTCCTACACAAAATTCATTCTAACCAGAAAGTACTGCCTTATTGGAAGGGTGGCCCCTCTTCCAGGTACTTTTATTTTAAGAAGTTTTGACAAAAATGAAAATTTAGTATCACAACACCTATTCATTGAACTGAGGCAACTTAAGTAACTACTGTATATATCCATCCATCTATCTCTTTTCTTAACCCACACATTCAGTGTAAGGTCTTGTAGAAACTGGAGGATGGTAATTGTAATGCAAAGCATAGTAATTAATGATGTAGAGATATTCTCTGTTGCAAGAAATTTTGTATTTACAGTTTACTGTGCTGGTAAATGAAGTGGAATTTTGCTATACCAGTATAATACTATGCTAGCGGGAGAATTAAGAGTCATATAGGAATACTCCTGACAAGGAAGCAGTGTCTTTCTTAGAAAGCTGTAGTCTAAAGTTATGCATAACACACATTATGGAAATTCCCACTTCTTGCCCACAAAACTACATAGCATTAAGAGTGTCATACTTTCTGACACTTGAACAAAACTAAAAAGTTATGTTCCCTAAGAGAGAGTAAAACTGATGTAATATCAGAAATGCCAAAGATTATGAAAGAAATAAAACTTTGCTTTCTACTGTGTTTTTGTTCATATATACAGTATGTATGCTTCTTAAAATCCTTGTGGTTGAAAATAACTTGATTTAAGAAAGAAAGAACAATACAGATTCACTCTAATTGGTGAAGGGTGTGGGTTTATTAGTCAGGATACTCTATATTTAGATCATTAATTTATGGGCCATGCACTCAAACAGTTAGTTGTTGCTAGCTCCATAAAGTCGGCCTAATTTGTATTACTTTTTCTTTTTCACTCTTCTGTCTACTATAAGCTATAACCTAAAAAATATGGCTGCTGTTTGAATAAATAAATATGTGGTTAATCACACAATTAAAATTTTAATTGAAATTAACTTCATATTAAATCACAATTTATCAAATTTATCAAAAAACATAATAGGTACTAACATACATTTTCCAAACACATGAATTCATCAGTTCTCAGTGTCATTGATATTGCATCTGATAGCTTTGAATTATGTCCTTATGATAACATGACCTAAGAGGCATTATGCAAAGTAAATATTTAAAAGCTGTGATTCTTCATGTACATCTGACATGGGTCAGAACATTACATACTGTACATCTACACCATTTCATACAGTATATGCAGTCATCCATCCAAATGTACAATTTCTTTTTCAGTGTCAGCAACCAGAGTCTTTCCCAGGAACAAGACAGGAATCAGCCAGAAATTGCGTATTAATCATTGACATACTCTCACAAATTAATCCTATTTTGATTATTATTATTATTACTGTCTGTATGCACTAGTTGCTCGAAATATACTGGTAGAGCACTGACTGATACTTATATGAGAATGCTGAAGGAACTGGTCTGGAACAAATCAGTTGCACGTGTATGAGTACGCACCGTCACACAAAATATATTTTCAGTGTTAAGATATTTTATTCAAACCAAACAAAAGAACATCTACACCTCCAATCTAATGTTTATTCACAGCATGTGCCAATCCATCGTACTGCACACACCTAAATACACATTTACTAACTATGGCACATTAAATAAAAGACAATCCAGTAAAATGTTATAATTTGCAAAAAAAAAAAAAAAACACCCCTCATTTTGATAACTATTGTATTGCACATCAATTTAAAATAGTTTTCACTAAGAAAGCTCTATACAAAATAAATGGCAGCACTATGCAGGATGCCACTTTGTCACTGAGAACATTCATATACAGTGAGGAACATAAGTATTTGAACACCCTACGATTTTGCAAGTTCTCCCACTTAGAAATCATGGAGGGGTCTGAAATTCACATTGTAGGTGCATTCCCACTGTGAGAGACATTGTATGATTTGTACAGATTTGTATTGCACTGCTGCACATAAGTATTTGAACACCTGAGAAAATCAGTGTTAATATTTGGTACAGAAGCCTTTGTTTGCAATTACAGAGGTCAAACGTTTCCCGTAGTTCTTGACCAGGTTTGTACACACTGCAACAGGGATTTTGGCCCACTCCTCCACTGAAGCGATCGTATCAAAGGGGTGTTAATGTTGCACCCTAATGCGGGTTTTTTTTCTGCAGTTATATTCTTATACACATATACACATATATTATATATGACAGCAACACTCATAACAATGACAACACAATTACATTGACAATCATGTTACGTTATTTTTAAAATGTTTCCTTTACTTTTTCATAACCTCTTTAACACACTACTTCTCCGCTGCGAAGCGCGGGTATTTTGCTATATATCTGTATATATACACATACATACATACACATATTATATATATCTATAATAATAAAAGGCAAAGCCCTCACTGACTGACTCACTCACTGACTGACTGACTCATCACTAAATCTCCAACTTCCCGTGTAGGTGGAAGGCTGAAATTTGGCAGGCTCATTCCTTACAGCTTACTTACAAAAGTTAGGCAGGTTTCATTTCGAAATTCAAAGCGTAATGGTCATAACTGGAACATATTTTTTGTCCATACACTGTAATGGAGGAGGCAGAGTCACGTATCGCGTCATCACGCCTCCTACGTAATCACGTGAACTAAAAACAAGGAAGAGATTTACAGCACGAGTCACACGCGGGAACGAAGGTAAATGACGTTAATTTTTTGACTGTCTTTTAATACTGTGTAAGCATACATATTAACACATGTGCAATTAAACGTGTGCATTTACGGGGTGATTTCTCAGGCTTAAAAGCTCACCTTTTATCAAACGCGGGAACAAAGGTAACTGACGTTGTTCACTGTCTTTTAATACTGTGTAACCATACATATTAACACATGTGCAATTAAACGTGTGCATTTACGGGGTGATTTCTCAGGCTTAAAAGCTCGCCTTTTACTAAAAAGGTAAATGCAAAACTATTTTCAATCAGTTTATTGAAACGCTCCCCGTTAAGGATTGCAATAAACATATTCGCGAGATAAAAGAAACGAAGTAGGGGGAAATGGAGGAAGAGCCGGAAACAGCGAAGAGCAAAAAATTAATTAAACAATTGAGAATGGAGCAAGTGAAGCATACAAGCATGTTCATAAGGGAAACAAAGCACGGTGTAAAACGTAACTTTAAATTAAGTTTATAGAAACGCTCCCGCTGCGGATTGCAATAACATATTCGCGAGATAAAAGTTTAATGAGAAGACACGAGGTATAAACGAACCACACGCCGTGGCGCAACGTTAGGGGCAACAGTTTCAACCATTCTATGATCTGCTTCTCGCAACTGAAAGACGGCACATGGCGGATGTTAGCCGACTTGCTGACCGCAACGTTAGGGGCTTCAACTATGGCGCTGACGCCACATCTCAGTGCCAACACTTTGCAGACTCTACTTAAAGACACGCCCTCCTCACTAGGACAGTTAAAAAGACCAATCAAACTAACGATGACATCAAGTATTACCCAATCAAAAGTAGGAAAGGAGGCATCTTCATAAAATGCGTGTGGGATGATTTGCATGACACGCTGCTTTAAAAAAAAAATGATAAAAAAAATACGGGATAAATCCCGTCCAGTATTGATTCAAAACGGGACGCACAATTTCATTCTCAAACGCGGCACGATTCCGTATTTTAAAGGACGGGTGGCAACCCTACAGTGCCAGGTAACCACCCATACAATCAGATTGTGATTCAGACTAGGAATGCAATGAATGTAATTACCCGATCTACATACAAGGCGAAAGTCTTGCAACATTCAAAGATGATGGTTTGGGATAATTAGTACTTATTAAGTACACCATGGCACATAAAAGAGCTTATGAAGCCTTGAACCGAAAAAAGCAAGATCTCAGAGATCGTAAAAAAAGGAGGTAATGTCGTTTTACTCACTGTACATTTTAGTCAAACATTACCAGTTATTCCACGAGGGAGACCAGCAGATGAACTCAACGCGTGTTTAAAATCCATGCTTCTCCCACGCTCGGTTATATGTCGCGTGTTCTCGGGTAGGTACACCAAAAAATGTAAACATTTAAGCATGTAATGGGCAAACAAAAAATGAGGTATACCCGAAGGCACTGCAGTAGTACTCAATGTAACTTTACTTCTTAAATGTTAATGTTTTACTGTTTAATAATTTATACGCTTCTTATATATTGTTCAATTTCTTTTATCAAAATACCAGTGACAGCGCAATGCACGATAACATGGAGTGAATACACCATACGCATCTGCCCACGGCCGCCCTGGTGTGCGCAGATAGGAGTTGATTCTAAAATAAAATAAACATAAAAAGAGTAATACAATCATCACCCATAAAGCGGATAGCAGACGTGACGTATTATATGTGTACCAGATTTCAAGTCAATAGGTGAAACGGTTTGCAAGCTACAGGTGATTTAAAATCCTGGACAGACCAACGAAAAGCCACGGTAGCAAATTATAGAAGAAGATTTTACTGTTTAATAATTTATATTTATATGAAATGTGCTTCTTATATATTACTTCATATTCTCATATGATAATGATGTTAATGTTGTTTATATTGATTTCTATGTTATTGTAAGTGCATCTATGTGTGTATATGTATGTATGTGTATATATATATATATATATATATATATATATTATATAAAATATATATATAAAAAATATATGTGTATATGTATATATAATATATCTGTATATGTGTGTATATGTGTGTGTATATGTGTATATGTATATATATATGACAGCAACACTCATAACAATGACAACACAATTACATTGACAATCATGTTACGTTATTTTTAAAATGTTTCCTTTACTTTTTCATAACCTCTTTAACACACTACTTCTCCGCTGCGAAGCGCGGGTATTTTGCTAGTATATATATATATATATATATATATATATATATATTCACGGCATTCGAAGTCTGTGTCACAATCTGAGTGTATGGGTGGTTACCTACCAGGTAACGCTTGTGGTTGGCCAGCAATCTGCTAACATCCGCCACGGTGCCCTCAGTTTGTGAGGAGCAGATCATAGAATGGTTGAAATAGTTGACTGTCAAATAAATGCAAAGAGTACACGACACGTGTTTCGCCCTCATTCTGGGCTCATCAGGTGTACACACTCCACTGCACTCCCTCTCGGGAATCGAACCTCGGACGTCAGCGCCAGAGGCGATGCCCCTAACGTTGCGCCACGGCGTGTGGTTCGTTTATTTGACAGCATGTAGATCGGGGTAATTACATTCACGGCATTCGAAGTCTGTGTCACAATCTGATTGTATGGGTGGTTACCTACCAGGTAATCTATACATATTAATAAAAGGCAAAGCCCTCACTGACTCACTGACTGACTGACTGACTGACTGACTCATCACTAATTCTCGAACTTCCCGTGTAGGTGGAAGGCTGAAATTTGGCAGGCTCATTCCTTACAGCTTACTTACAAAAGTTAGGCAGGTTTCATTTCAAAATTCTACGCGTAATGGTCATAACTGGAACATATTTTTTGTCCATATACTCTAATGGAGGAGGCGGAGTCACATATCGCGTCATCACGCCTCCTATGTAATCACGTGAACTAAAAACAAGGAAGAGATTTACAGCACGAGTCAAACGCGGGAACGAAGGTAAATGACATTAATTTTTGACTGTCTTTTAATACTGTGTAAGCATACATATTAACACATGTGCAATTAAACGTGTGCATTTACAGGGTGATTTCTCAGGCTTAAAAGCTCGCCTTTTATCAAACGCGGGAAC